>NW_028288745.1:5540000-5847777 GCF_059628265.1 Tinamus guttatus | reverse complement strand
GAGCAGCTTAAGGAGTTTAATCAAAACTGGCCTCACCAAGTGTGCGAGGAGCAGGCCCCGCGCTGCAGCTCGTGGCGAGGCCGGGCCTGCCTCACACACGGTACCCGCTCCGGCGGCAGAGCCGACCCCTCCGCTCCCTTCCTCCCTGCTTCGGGTTTCGGGGTATCTGATGGTGCCGGTTCGGCCGGGCGCACCCTGGCTCTGTGCGCTGGCGTGTGCCCCGGCTTGTGCCTCGTCCCTCGGGACGGCCTTGGAGAGCAGAGCTCTCCCGCGCGGCCGCCGCCGCGGGCTTCGTCCCTGCGCGCAGGCCCCGTGTCCGAGGGCAGCCCTCGCGAGCAGAAAGCGGGAGAAACTCTGAGACGGTTTCATCATGTTGGCGCTTCCTCCTCGCAAGGAAATTACTGCATGCAGCAATTCTGGAGGGGAGCAGGGTGCTGTTTTAAATGTAAATGGTTTTATTTGCAGCGAGCTCCGCTAGACTGCGCCGCTGCTGACGCTCCTGCTAAACCGGAGCTTCGGAGGGGGGGAATGGAGAAACCCGGGATGCCTTCCCGGTTCCTGCTTCCATGCAGGAGCTCCATGCTCTCTCAACAAAGCTCTACATTAGGGTTTCACGACCTGCAAATGTACTGTAAAGCATTATACTTGTTTTATTATAGGGCTTTTCCTTTTCAGCCTTCTCCTTAGGAGTCCGGGCTCTTCGGAATGCAGGAAGACATCAAGGGCGATGTTTGCAACCAGTGCAAAATATGGCTCTTCCCCTAGAGCCCAGTGGGAACAGGGGGGGGTGTATATCTATATATCTATAATATATATATATATATGAATAGCAGTAATATATATGTGTGTGTGTGTATATATAAAAATATATGTGTATATTTTTTTCTTAATCTGTTTTGGTCTTCTACAACCTTGCGTTCCCAAGGTGGTTTTTGGTGCTGCACGTGCTCGGTCTCCGCCGTGGCGGTGGCGGCAGGTGACACGTGCAGCCCCCCTGCTATAGGGGCTATAGGGTGCACAGACCCCGCTGCCGAGACGTGTGGGATCCCTGCGCTCCGGGCGGGAGAGGCGGCGCTGCCCGGTGCAGCGGGGTTGTCCTGCGCGTAGCGACCGGCGTGGCCGGGGGCTCGGGGTTTTGAAGGAGCTAATGTGATTTGCAGCAGTGGGACTGGTTAATAATCTATACAGCTTCTGTATACTCGGGGGCTGCTTTTATTCCCAGCCAGGTGTTTGTAGACCAAATCAATATGGACCTATTTGCATGGGGCTGTCCATAATCTAATAAAGGCAGGAGGCCCTTCCCAGACCCAGGCCTCAGTTTTCCCCAGACGTATCTGCAGGAGCTCCCGCCGGCGGCGGGTGAAGCCCCTCATGAGCCTTGTCTGGCCTCCCGACACGGCCCGTCCGCGCGAGGTGCCGGTGTCATCGCCCTTCTTGGAGCCTGGCTCGCAGGAACCTGTGCCTTGTGGGCCAGTTAGGTGATTGTGGGTAACCAGGCGAGTGCCAAAACTGTCACAAACAGGCTCCAGCGTCAGAGAGAGCGGAGGTTTTTTCAGTACAATCCCTCCTTTGCCTGTGTTGCAGTTAGGAAGGGGGAGCCTTTGAAGCCCAAAAGGGTGGTTTGAAGGGCCGAGCAGGCGGCTTGTGCCGAATCCCGCGCTATATCCCCGGGTACTGCAGTCAGCAATCTGCTGCCTTAAATAATACAAGGTGGCGGGCGGTATAGGGATAAATTACAGCAAGCCATGGCCCGAGGAGGCTGTAGGCTGGATACATTAATGCGTGGCAGTGCGGGGCTGGGAGCAGGGCCGGGAAGGAGTCCGGGCGCTGAGATGTGTGGGGCGGAGGAGACACCGAGTCGCTTTCCCTTGGTGCCGTGGGTTGGTTTGGGCTGGAAGCAGCTCACGCTGGTGTCGGTTAAAAAAGGTGCTGAAGAATTAATCTTCTGGTCTTGTGCTCCTGAACATTGCCCCTGGATTTGTGTTTTTTGTGGTTTTTTCTTTTTTTTTTTTTTTTTTTTTTTTTCCTTTTTTCTTCAAGCCGGCACAACGGGATCCCGAGCCAGGCATCCTGCAGGGATTGCAGCCTCCGGAGGGGATGTGCCCGTTTCCACGCTGGGCCTTGGTCCCTGCCCTTCTCAGGCTGCATGAACGGGCCTGCGCGTTTCCTGCTCGCCCTACAAACCCGGCGCGGCCCAGGCCGTTGCTGCCCAGCTCTCGGGGCAGCCCTGCTGCGGAGGGGTTCTGTGCTCCCCGCGTGCTGGCAGCTTTGAGGAGCTCTCTCGAGGCCAGCGGGCCCGTGCAGATGGGGTCCTGCAGCTTCCCGGGGCGCCCCTCAGCTCTTGAGCAGGTTTTGAAATCTGGGTCGGTCTCTTTCCTCCCTGTTGTCGCCTCGTTTACCCCACTTGCTCTCCCGTCTGCAGTCGCTAATCTCTCTTGTCCAGCCCTTGGGAGCTTTCCAGGGCTGGTGAACAGAGTGAGGGAAGAATCCAGGCAATCCGTTTGCTGGGGAAAAAATATCCTCTGAATACAGATTTTTGCTTTGCCTGTTCCTTTTCTTTTACAGGAGTAGGCTTACCCAGAATATCTTTAAGCAGATATCCCTAAGCAGTAGGGCTGCCCCTGCCCCCTCTTTAAAAACAATATATCCTAATAAATCGAAAGTTCCTGCTCAGCAATGCTGTGAGGAACCACAGTGACTTTATAATGATCACAGTGCCGTTTCCGTTCAGCATCGATGCAGAATAAACCCAGCTGGGTTTGCGTGGGGACCCGGCTGCCTTCACCGCTCTTGGCCGCGCTTGGTGTCTTGTCCGAGCCCAAACTCGGACTCTCAGCTCATGGCTTCTACGTCCCCTTTCTGAGTGGTTTCACACACGGCGTTTTGCCTGGCTACAGCATTAGCAGAGGGAAATCGAGTTTCTTTCCTGGTTGGATAGCATTTTCAAATTCCACAGTGATGTCGATTAGCAAAATTAGCAGTGGCAGGTTAACCGGCAAAAATACCGTCCCTGTTGCTCGGTGTTCGCTGTTCTTCGCCGGGTTCCTGACTTCAGCAGGCCCAATACTGTGTGTGTTTATGTGGGGCTGGGTTTTTGTTTCTCTTTTTTTTCCCCTCTTAATTCAGTGTGACCATTTCCTTTTGACATTTGATATCCACAAGGCTGGAGCCAAAGCGAAAGCGAATCTGCCTGGCCGTCTCCGGAATGTGCCTTTCTAATTTCGACATTGATGTTTCACAACCTGAGCTGCCTGTGGGTGTAGGGTTGCTTGTTTACACACATCCCTCTCCTCTCGTGCGCAGAGATTCTGTGGTGAGACGTCAAGAGCGATGCAAGACCTAGAGCCTCGCTGGGGCTGCCTCTGCTCTCTGGGGTTGAGCTGTGAGGGCAGCTTTTGGCTTGAGTAGCATCTAGCTGTCAAAAGTTGCAAGTGTGTTAACACAGTCCTTAAAAGAAGAGGAAGAAAAAAGTAAATGGTACATATGAAAATCTCTAGGCAAAAGGTTCAGTGTCCATGGGTTAAAAGAACCGAGTTGGGAGATACTACAGGAATCGATTCTGTCTTCCTAGCACTGGGGACCCGACACCGCCAGCACTTTTGGTTTGAAGCTTTTGGGATTTCTACTTAATGGCGGTGGGAAATGCACCGCCATCCCGGAGGTGGCGTTTTGAAGGGTTTGAACACCCTTTCCTTTGCAAAAGGCCACGTTTTGCTTCTGATCTGAATTTGTTGAGCTTTGTCTTCCGGCTGCTGTGTCCCGCCGCGTTGCTGCTCCCAGCAAAGTTGTGCGTGTTGTGAGGGAGCAGGTGGCAGGAATGGTGTTTTCCGTGAATGTGTTATTCCCCCAGAAAGTCCTGGCTGTTAGATCTGGTCAGCAGCTGTGAAGTGTTGATCAGCATCGGTGGTGGGAAGAGGAGTTACAGCATTGTGTGTTAATGGAGGAAAAACCCGAGGAGCGAGGCCATGATTTACGCGTTCGCTTATGTGAAATGAAGCGGTCTGAAGCGCTTTGCTCAGCAAGCTCTTGGCGGGCGGCTTCTTCCCTCGCCCTTAGTGCAGGATTTTCCGAAGTGGCTGTTTTTCAACTTGGTGACATGGCTGCGGGCGCTCCCCCTGCACACGCCGGTAAGGAGACGCGGAGCCTCCGCGTTGCTCCGGGCCGTTGCCTGTGCAATTCTGTCCCCAGGTGGCTCAAAAGGTCACCTCGCGCGATAGCAAATGCTTCTTTTTTCTTTTCTTTTCTTTCTTTTTTTTTTTTTTTTTTTTTTTTTTTGGTGCTCTCCTCCAAATAGTCAAATAAACATCCTTCCCGTGTTAGGAGAGCTTTTGGTGGAAGCATCCCAAGAAGGATTAGCAGCAGGCGCGTCTGGGCCTGGGCTGCTCCTCTCCCGAAGGTCTCCAGCTGCTATTTGCACTTGCTGGGGTCTGACCGCAGTTGGCATTTCCCGAGTTGGGTGGAATTTACTTTCTGCCTGGCAAGGGCATTCGGTAACATTTGCTCACCTGGGCTCCTTAAGCTTTGCAGGGGCTGGGGGATGTGGCAGAGAAGGTCATGGGGTAAAACTGATCATTTGTCTCTGCTCTCCTTATTGGCAGGAGGCGGGTAGTTAAATACTTTGTGTTGTGCCTGGGCATTAAGCAGAATAAGGGAGGAAGATGTTTTATGTTGCCTAAAGGTACCCGTGCAAGCATCCAGGTGCTACGTGGTTTGATGTTGGCCCCTGCTGTGCAGGGCTCAGACCCTGCTTGGTTTCCTCTGCGTTGGGATGGCTCAGATGGACACCTGGGCTTGGGTGGTGGCTGCTTGGAAGGTGCTTTCTGATGCAGGAAGGGGTCCCGTGTTTCCGTCTGGATCGTCCCGCAGTGCGTGTTTGGGAAGGGCGCCTCCAGCCCGAGGGGCTGTCCTCGCTGGAAGCAGCGGTTCTGCCCCGAGCGAGGGGAGCAGGAGCCTCAGGTGCCACCTTGTCTCAGCCCAGCTCCGCTGCCCCTGGCCGGGGGGGCCCTGGCAGGCGCTCTGCTCTTTCTGGCCTATGCGTCAGGTTGATATTTTTGCTGGTGGGAGAACGAGCTTGTTTTTTTCTTTTTCTGCAGTGTTTGACTAGGCCTTGGGAAGGTCCTGTGGCGGAGGGAGCGTAGCCAGCCCGCGTGGGCACTTTCGGGGCCGGGAGCGGTAGCCGGCGATCAGGGCAGAAGGCAGGTGCTGGAAGGGCTGTGGCACTGTGAGTTTGGAGACTTGGTGCCCACCAGTTAGAAAGGGTCGGTGTGGGGAGTGCTGGCTCCAGGGGCTTGGGAAGTGAGTCCTGAACTGCCTCGTGTTGGAAGGGGAGATACGGATCTGGAATGAGCTGCCACGGGCCTCTTGGAGATACCACGGCAAAGTGCTAATGGAAAGCAGGCCCGGGCTCCCTCCTGCTCGCCGTGCGGCTGGGCCGGGAGCCGTTCCCTGCTCCGTGGAGCCCGCTCCGCCCGGAATAGCGCGTGGCTGCAGGCAAGGGCGTTGGACAGACCTGCTTTATTGTATGTAGGCTGTGATTGAGAAAGGAACTGCACAATTAGGAGAGGTCCCTGTGGTTTGTGTTTGAAAGGAGCTCTATTAGAATAATTTTTAAGCTCCTGTTTAATGAGAAGCCTGTTGGCTGATTAAAATGGAAACCGCTTGCGTGGGCTCCGAGAGTCGCCAGCGCACGCGGCCGCTCTGCCCTTACTCTCGGGCACTTCTTCGTGTCCCGCTCACTTTCTCTTTTGCTTTTTCTGCTCTGTGCTCCAGGGCTGCAGAAATCCTGTTCAGCCTTTCCCCTTGACCAGGAATCTTTCCTCTGTGTGAGGATGGATCCTGTCTGATACACGTCCCTCTTCCCACTTTTCAGCTGCTGCTGTCATCCTTTTCTCTCATCCCGAAAAAACGGGACCAGGCAGGAGCCACAAAGCACTACGGTAACTACGGACCTATGGTAAAGCTGAGGTGCCAGGTCTTGGTTTTGTGTCCCAGAGGCCTCATGTCTTTGAGGCACTGCCTCGCCTGGACGGGACCGCGGCGCGGGCAGGAGGGATCCGTGTTGGTAACGTGGCTCCGGGGAGAGCCTGGCCCCGCTGCCCTCCATCGCACAGCGCTTTGGAAAGCAGAACCTCTCCTGGGTTCAGTGGGGAGCATGGAGGAGACCTAAATGAAGAACAAATGAGAACCATATAAAGACAAATGGGAATCAGATTTAGGAAGCAGACGAGACAATCCTTGGGAAGGGGAAGGGGCAGGGGGACTGTTTGCTTTAATGAGTCTCTTTGGATTTCAAGCAATAACATAGCAGGGTTTTTTTAACCCTCTTTTCCCCCTCTTTCCCAGTCCCCCTTCTTTTCTTCCGTTCCTTTTATTTGCTGTTTTCATAACATCTCTTGATCCGACGGCGACAGCATCTCTTTGGGCTCCCACTCTCTGCGATGGGGTTACGGGCCGATCCAGCTGACCTGTTGTCCGGTGTCCCCTTCTTCTGTCCCATTATCCCCGTCTGGAGCTTATTCTCCCTGACCAGAGCCGTCTTGAGCCAGGCCCTTGGCAGCGCTGCTGCCACCAGCCAGAGGAGCTTTTCAGCTGCCTTGGGGTGAGCAGCAGACCAGGCTTTTCCAGCCCCAGTGATGTTTTCTCTGTGGAGCTGATCTGTCCTGGCACGCTCTGCTGTATAATTTAGAGGCAGCCTCTTGGGACAGGCTGTGCATGGGGGAGATCAAAGTCTCCTCTGTCAGAGGTCCGGGCAGTGCCCCCGAGATGCTTGTGTTACCCGCCGTGTTCCCAGCCTCCAGGGCCGCGCAGCGTCTCGGCCCGTTCCCCTTTCCAGAAACGTGCCCTTCTTCCCATTCCTGCACGTAGCACTGGACGCACTGGAGTGGAACCTTTGACCCCTCCTGCAGACCTCCAGGAGCCTTGGTGCTCCCTGCCCCTGTGAGAAGCATCCTCAGCAGCAGAGGTGAGAGGGGCGCTGGAAGCGGCGGTGCTGGAAGGTGCCTGCGCTGGGCCCGGTGGCCGCTTTGCCGGGGCTCCGTGCGGGAGGAGGTTTGTGGTGGCCCTGCTGCCGTCGCTGCCAGCCCGGGAGGGACCGAGCTCGTTGCTATCCGCAGGGATGCGGCAGGGCTCTCCAGCTGGGGAGTGCTGGGGCTGCGCTCCGAGGAACGCAGAGGAAAGCAGGCATGTTTTGCAATAGCTTTTCCCGGTCCTCGAGGATGTCAAAGGGGGGAGCTGCACCCATGGCAGCGCAGGGACGGCTTCCTCCCCCGCTCAGCGCGGGGCTGCGGTGGCAGAAGCGCTTACAAACCTCCACGATGGGTATTCGGGTGGGATGCCTGAGGCTCTTTGCCTGTGCTCGCTGTGGACTCTCGTCTCCCCTGGGTGAGCTTCACTTTAACCATGCCCTGGCAGAGCATGGGTTTGCCCCACATTTTATTTATTTTTCTTTATTATTATTATTAGGAAATTCCCATTTGGTTGGTTTAAAAAGCCAGCCCTTGTGGCTGGCCCCTGGCCCGCCGCTAACAGATTTGTTTGAGAAAAGGCTGCGCTGGCATCCTGCTTTATTGAACATGCCTCCTGGGAAGGCGGCTTGAATATCCTTCTGTCTCCGCGGAGCAGGGAGCTCTCGGGACTGCTTGCCGCCATGGGGATGGGGAATGTTCTCCTCTCCTCTCCCTTTCCCTCCCACCCCTTTCCCTTGTTCAAGCCTCCCTTTTTTGTCTTTGGGAGGAGAGAGCGAGCCATGCGCGGTGCGTTCCACTCCATGCGGCTTTTCTCTTTCCCCACGGAGTTCATCCAAAGTTCGTATCCAGAGGATGAACAAAGTCGCTCAGACCTTTTCCTGACTCCTCACCCTTTGTCCTCGTCACTTAGTGACAGACAGGAATCAAATGCCACGGGCGGGCAGACGGGACGGGACCTGTGTGAAAATCCTCCCTGCAGAGGAGCGGATGGGTCCCCCCAGCCCCAGGCGGCACTGGCTTTAAAGGGCAGCGAGGATCCTTAGGGAATGCGGATCAGGCAGAAGGCTCTCGTCCCTTGGGAAGGAAAGAGCCTGATCTAGGCACAACGTGTGCTCAGGTACAGCCGGTTGGAGGATCAGGGCATAAATCTTTTGGCTTCCCATGCTCCGAGATGATGGTTCCCCCTTCCATTTGTCAAGGGCAAAGCAATCATTCTTTTTCCACGTGGTGATTTCTAGAAGTGTCCTGGTGTTGCAGATGTTGCTGTTTATCCCTGATGCAGACAAGTAGCTGCAGTCTCCTGTAACGTGCTCCCTGTTCAGCTCTTTGGGGAGAGTTTAGGGATGTTCTTCAAGGTAGGGCTGGGGGCTCCGAGGCCGCCCCAGGGGGAAGGAAGATGTTGCAAATGTCCCTGGCAGAGACAAACTCCATGCCCTGCTGTGAAAGACATTGACATGAGAATTGGTAGGGAGAGGAGGCAATGCTGGCCGAAATGGAATCAGTTCGGAGAGCTTTTGTGCTCCCTGAATCCTGGGAAGCGCCCAGGATGCGGTGCCGTGGATACGGTGAGAATCTCTGCTCCGGAGACGCAGCCTCCTGCACCAGAGGATGAACCAAGTCGTGTAGCAGGTTGCGGGCTGAACCCCGGCGGGACCCGCTCGCTCTAAGGCCCGTCGGGCCGGGTCCCCGGCCCTGCCTGCTGCCAGCTCCCGCTCCTGGTGCGGCCACCGCGGACGCAGCTTACGGGGTCACCTCGGAGGCAGCAGGAAGGGGCTGGGGAGCGCCGGGTTGTGCCCTGTTTTGTTAGCAGATTTTGCAGCGCTCGCTGCTCTGGCCCCCGGCCAGCTCTTGTGACTCACAGGAATCTTCTCGTGAGTCTCTCCCGCCCTCCATTACCTGCCGGAGCGGCGGCCCCGGCGCAGGCTGCGCGTTGGCCCCGCGCTGGCGGGGAGCGCGCCCGGCGCGCACAGAGCCCCTCTGCAGGGCACGCTGCCCTGGGGACCGGCGCTCCTGGCGCTGCTGCCATCTGCAGCCCGGCTCTCTTCAGGGGCATGTGCGCGGGTTACGAGGCCAAGTGGAGACTGTGCTTGTTGTGAGGAACAAGTTTAGTGGCTTCTCTGGTGAACCTGGTGGGTAAACACGAGGTGACTGGAGTCACAAGTCAGCTCCCAGCTCCATGTGTTGATGCTGCAAGCGCTGAAGTCCTCTTGGAGCAAAGGCAGGTGTGAGACATGCTTGGAAATCCCTATGTTCCAAACTGGGAAGTCTCCTTGTGGTCTTGGCTTGCCATTTGTGCCTTGAATTTTTTGCACGCGGCTTTCCCTCCTCACCCCCGAAGGGAAGCATCTGGGGTGTGTTCCCATCCGCACCTCGTGGCCCTGCGAGGTGCTTGGTTTGGCAAGCGCCGCTGGTGCGTCAGGCTGGGCTGCACCCAGGGGAAGGCGCCGAGGGAAGGGCTCCACGGTCCCTGCCAGCCCGGAGTGCTGGGTGCCTCCTGCCAGCGCTCCGTGGGGCAGGATCCCGCTCTCTGCGGCGCTGGAACGACGCGTGGGAGCTGATGCCTGCTGGGGTGTGCGTGGAGTCGGGGCGTCCTGCTGGCTGTGCCACCGCTTCCTGCCTTGGCAAACACGTGTCTGCTGCTTTCCTCCTGCTCCCAGGCTCCTCCTGCTCTTTGCGGCTCCTCCAGACCGGGATCTGTCCCTGCTTATGGGATCTTGGAGCAGGAGAGAGATGTAGCACTGTGCTTATAGCAGGAGCATTGGTCAGAAGCAGTTCAATATTGTGGACCCTCAGGGAACTTGGAGGAATGTTTTTTGCTGCACGACTCCATGCGTAATGCAAATTTGACTCTTGTGGGTGCCAGTAATTGATGAGATCTGGGTGTTCTGGTGGCTCTTCCTGATCCGGGTCCACTGAGCTGAGTGACATTGTGCCAATGATTGACATTGTGCATTAAATAATTTGCAAGTATCTTGTAGAAGACCCTGATGTGGAAGGGCAGGGGCCGTTGCTTGCCTTCCTGTCGCTGCCCTTGGGCAGGAAGCGTTGAGCAAGCGCAGGGGGATGCCCTGCGCCGGGATGGGGGCACAGATTTAAGTAACCTATAGCCCGAGGTTCCCGTTTGCAGCCTGTTGTAGGGGGAAAGGAGTGGGGGAAAGAGCTGTGCTGAGACTGGACTCCAAAGCAACTTAGGCACTGATGTTTTACTGCCTTTTCAGTGGAGACAGAGCCCTGGGGCTCTTAAAAATTAACCCCTTGTTTGCAGGTGCCAGCTCCCCTGTCGGGAGCCGGGTGCAGGAGGGATTTGGGGTGCTGGGGAGCGTGGCTGCGGCTCGGCCGCGTTCCCTGCCGGCCCCGTGGAGCGCGCCGGCGGCTCCTTGGCGAGCCGGCCTTTCCCGCGGCGGCGCTGCCAAGCCGGCCCCGGGGACGGGCTCTCCTCCTGCCTCCTCCGTGTCTGGCTCTTTGTGAGCCAGCGCGGGCCCGTGCCAGCAGCCCTCGGGTTTTCGGCGCAGCAAACGTCTCCGAAGTGTCGGTGTGTAGCCCTCGGGTCCCGGCCCCCCTCCCCGCCTCTGCCCCAACATTTATCAACAACCTCCCTTCCCTCCAAGTCGCCGGATTCTTTCGCTGTGCCGTCATCCTCCGGCCAGAAGCCACCCCGGCCCCGCGCTCCCTTCCTCCACAGCGAGCCCAGAATTGCTGGGCAAACATTTCGCCTGTTGTTATTACAGTATTCCCATCTGCATACTTAGTCATAAACCACCGCCCCCCCCTCTTTAATTCCAGCCTTTTCTGGGGCGGGGTTAAGAGTTCAAACCCATCATTTTTCTTTTGGGGCTGGAGGCTTTACAAAAGCTGCCTGCAGCGAGATTGTTCGGGAGGGCGCCGGGCCGCGCGCGGGGGACGCGGAGGGGCCGTGCGCGGGGCCGCGGCGTCGCGGGGAGCCCCTCGCGCACACGGGAGCAGCTCCGCGCCGGCCCTTGGCCTCGCGCCGTCCCGGGATGCACCGGGCTGGCCCTGGCTCCGAGGGGAGGTGCCGAGCGGGGTCCTGGGCTCCCGCTTGCCGGGTTCCTGGGATGCATTGGCACTGGAACCCGGCGGGAAGCGTTTCTGGATGGGGACAGGAGGGGAGCAGCCCTCACGACTGCGGAGGCCCTCGGTTCAAAAGGTGGTGCCAAGGGGAGGCCGCATCACCGATGCTGCTGGTGTTTTAAAGTTGAAACATGCATTGCTTTCTCCTTTCCTCCCAGCTCGCGGTGTTCCTGCTTTATGCCGATGCCTTCTGCCAGCTGGGAGCGAGGAGGGTCTTGCCGCGGCACTGCTGCCGATGTGGCTCTGCCATCCTCGACTCGCCTCCTGCTCTGCAGTTGTGCTCAGGGCCAGAGAAGCCCTGCAATCCGTGTGCCCTTGGAAAACGCGGGATGGGGTCGTCACGAGCCCATCTGCGCCCTGTCCGAGAGCTGCCTGCCTGAGAGCTGCATGGGGACGATGGTGGCGCGAGGGCCACCAGCAGCGCCCGCCACCCGCGGGCTGGCGGGACCTCCCCTTTACCGGGCGCCGGGGGCTCCTCTGCCGGCCCCAGGAGCCCGCAGGGTTCCTGCCGTCCGCGTGGGGACAGGGAACGCGGCCAGGGAGCTCCGTGAGGGACCCTCGTCCTGGACGTGCTGGGGGGCCGCTCCGCTCGTGCAGCCCGCGGTGTGGATCAGCTGCCGCTTCTGGGCTTGAGAGGTACTGCCAGCTGCTGTGTTTCTTTTGGCAAAAAGGAGGGCCTTTTCTCCCCCTTTTCCCCCCCAGATTAAAAGGTCTTGAGGAGGAAAATAAATAGTAATGTGTATTTGGGTTGACAGAAATGTTCGAATTTGTGCAGCTCAATTTCCCAACATGCTTCTGCAAAGGCGACTATCTTTTGGCTTGCTTTTGGGAAACAAGAAAAAGATGGAAATGTCTCTGATTTGCATTTTTTGAAATTAAGCTCTTGCATATTTTAGTATTTTTCTGAAGTTTGACTTCAGTGTTATATTACAAAAAAATCTTGGTCCTAAGTACAGCCTTATACTTACAAGAAAGCAATTTAAAGTTCAGGGAATGGTTATTTGAAAGTTATGAACATGAATTTGCTTTTGCAGGGCTTCGGAATATTTTGATTTTGCTCTTTTTTTCTGGCAATTTATTTAAAAGATTGGTGAAAATGGAAAAGCTCAATTCAATAAGAGCTCAGCGAACCCACAACCTGCTAAAGGGAGACCAAGGCTCCAGAGCTGCACATTCAAAGGCAGGAAATGCCAAAGTGAAGTTTTTATGAACAACCTCCACTTTTCCTCTCTGTGCATATCCTGCCATTCAATCTTTAATTGTATGATCGCGCAGTATTACCCAATTTGGACTACACGATAGCTTATCATAAGCGGTTCTTTCCCCAGTTTTCTTAGATGCACTGATTGAGCACTTTGTGGCACTGTGGATGCTGAACAGCCGAAGGAAAATAATCTTACCAGCTTGCTAAGATTATTGCAAAACACATCTTGCTCTGTGTTTTAGCAGAGCACATAGAGCTTTTCTTAAAAGTCTGCTGGCATACCTACGTGTATATGTATATAGGAACCATCATCTTGCAGCTGCATGGGTGGAGTTGTGGGGTTACCCCAGGCAGGATTAGTGCTTTGAATTTGCATCTGAATCAGCTTTCCACCTGATCCCCTGAATCACCCAGAGAGCTGCCCTTCTAGGTGAAGACTTTTATTTTTTTTTTAAACATGGGAGCTCCATGGCTGTTAGGTAGAGGGAAAGGAGCTTGTCACATGAGAAATTTGTCACATAAAAAAAAAAAAAGAAAAATGAATATTAATGTAAGCTTTAAAAAAACAATAGCTTTTACAGCTGTTCTTCTGTATCTTAGTGTGGTAGAAAGAAGCGCATGGGCAGCGGCGTCGTGGCTCTGAGTTTTCAATTCCCAATGAAACTCAAGCTGTCATCCCTCTGGCCTGAAGACTTTGGTCTTGGCCTGCAGCTAGCGTGATAAAGAGCCTTTGCATGTCAGCAATGCACTTTTTTGTTTGCAAACGCAAGGGTGGAAGGGGAAAGGCCCTGCCGTGAGCACAAGGCCCTGGGGATCCTTTCCGAGCCGCCTTGGCGCTGGGAGCAGCAGGGTGGGAAGGAGCCGGGCGGGAGGCTGGAGCCGGGGCGGCTCTCCAGGCGCGAGCGTGCCCGGGTGCGCGCGGCGAGCGCGGGGCCGGGCCTGCCCTCCGCGAGCCCCGGCTTGTAGGCAGCGGCGGGCCGAGGATGGGCCGCGCGGAGCGGCGCGCATCTTTGGGACGTCCCTCTCCTGGCTTACCGGGAGCTGGAGGAGTTGGGGCCATCCACCAGCTTCACTTGTGGTGTTTTGTTAGTTATTATTATTATTATTTTTAGAGCTACTGGTTGATGTTGCGAGCAGTTTTGCTGTTCAGCTGATCGGCTTTGCTGATCTTGGCCGTAACGTCGAGAGCCGCTCGTTCTGCCACGGCGTGGAGCTTTGGAAAGGAGTTTTCCCCTCTGCTGATCAAAGGCAGGAGGTGCTTTGCCAGGCTCTGCTGGATGCTTGGGAATGCCCAGCTGGAGCCTTTGCAGGGCACACGCAGTTTCTCTCTCAGACCTGTTTTGCAGGAAGCTTGCATGGCAGAGCCGGCTGGCTGAGCTCCGCGGCGTGGGGCAGGGAGCAGGCTCAGCCGTCGCCGGTGACCGGGAGGTGTAGGTTTGGTTTCTGGGCATGGTGCTTCGCGTGATGCTGGTCAGGTCGGCTTGCTTCCTTGTTTTGCTGCTCTACAGCAGGAGTGTTGTGTGGCATTTGCAGATCTTGCGGCTCTTTCGTCAGTTAAAGCATCTTGGGTTGTTGAAGAGAGTGGAGAGGAGAAGAGAACCTGCCCGTGGTCCTCTTCTTTGTAGCTTGTGTCATGCATAAAGAGGGGTTTTGGTGCCAGATGTTGAGTAATTGCAGTCATCTTTTGTGCTGAGTGGCAAGGCTGTGGCTTGCACCATCTCCTAATGCCTGTGCAGAGCTGGGGAACATGTGCCTGAAGAGGGATGAGAGCTACATGGCCCGGTGAAGCAGTCAGGCCATTTCATTAAATCAGGGAGAGCTTTGGCTCTTGTCTGTGCATGTGATTTCCCCTGTTCTCCTGCCATGAAGGCCCTGCTTGACAGGCCCAGGGGCTGGGAACATGGAATATGCACATTCCTTCTCTTCCTGCCTTTATCTTTTTTTTATTTACTTTTTTTTTTTTTTCTTAAGAGAGCCTCTGAGATTTCTCCTCTCCTGAGCTCACCTGAGCCTCTCACCTTTCTGCTGCCTGATGTGTTAATTATGGCTTATGAAACGGTGTGTGCCAGTAAATCTTGGGAGAGGTCGCCCCTGTCTCTCTAAGCCACATGCATCGCATTCCAGCTCCAGGAATGTCCGGGATAGGGAATGCTCTATCCCTGCTCCGACTCCCTCCTTCCCACCCCATGATCCAAGGGCATGTTTTCATCTCTCCTGCTTTACACTCTCTCCCTCTCTTCTTTACGTGTTGCTGGTGTAATGGTTGGCTGTTTGTCCGCTAATGATTATAAATTAGCGGCCGAGTGTATAAAAAGTTAATGAAGTTCTGTTAGTGGAACCATTACGAGTTCCCAGGCTGGCACGTACAGGTCGGCTGAGCCGGTAAGAAAAGCCAGACACCAAGTCCAGCGTTTCAGGGTATCAGGTTTCAGCTTGCTCACTCTTTCCTGCTGTGGGTTTGTTATTTTTTTCTTTCTGGATGGAGCTGGGAACGGCAAAAAGGTGGCAGGTGATATTTTCTCTGCTACTGAGTGAAAAAAAAATCACCAAAATGATCTTGTTTCTCTCCCCTTTCACTTATTTCCAGCCTGCTCATTCCATCTTACCAAGGCGCGTGCCCTGGACTGGTCCCCTCTCCCCTGCCTCCATCCTGGCTATTCCAGGCTGGGTCTCCCATGTATGCGGACTCCCTGTGGCCCTCGGTTCTGCCCTGTACTAGCTCTGCCTCTGCATTTGGGCTTCTTGGATAGAAATCAAACGTTTTGGATCCCTTCTGCTGCTCTGCGACCCTTGGGTGTCAGGCTGTATCGCTGAGAGAACAGCTTCCATCACAGCACCCGTGAGCTAAGTTTAGGAAGGGATGTTGGAAGAGAGTGTGCTGATGAGAGATCCTGCAGGTTAAAAAGCTTCCCACTATAAGCCTCCCACCCCCTTAATTTTTTTGTTACTCAGAACTTGGCAGGACTTAAACTGTGTGGCCGGGAATTTCCCCAGGTGGAGGTAGATTTGGTAGTGTTTGCTACAAGGAACTGATGGTTGCAGAAAAGTGAGATGACTAAAAGAAGATTTTACTTTTTGTTCTTGCTTTGTGCAAGAGAGAGGTTTTGGAGGTGCCTTGGAGACTTCCCGACACCCCTCTCCCCTGGAAGCCCTGTGGGGATCTGGCAGTGGAATTGTCTCGTGTCACCATTGCAAATTCAGTGGAATCCGGAGCGGTCGCCCATGTGTTCAGCTGGTCTCTGTAGAGCCACAGTGCAGCATTTTAGCAGCTAGACCCCTGAGAGCTCCTGCCACCCCAGGTGTGCTCCCATCCAAGCGTTCAGAGGCGGCTCTTCCCCTTCACTTGTTCCTTGGTGATGCCTTTGGGAACAGCCAGCCTCCTGCACGTCCCCATCGCTGATCAGCGTCTGCAGCTCGGCTGGGAAAAGGACATGAGGAAAGCCCTGACCATGTTCCTGGGAGACATGGCAAGTTGTGCTGGAACAGAGAGATCTTGGGACGTGTCTGCTGGAGCCTCGTGTGGGGTGACCCACGACAGGTCAGTTGGTGCTGAGCTGCCAGCTCAGTGCCTTGGCAAAGGGGCCATCTTTTCCCCTGTTTTTTCCAAGCTTAAGGGTGCTCCCGTAAGTCTCCTGGCCCCATTTCAGACTGAGTGATTGCTTTTAGCATCCCTTATTTTCCCCCCGATGCTTTCACTTGGGGTCGGAGCTGAGCTTCACTCTGCAAAGGCCCTGCTTACCTGCGCCTGGGCTGTTCAGGAGCTGGTGGCTCCATCCCAGGACTGGCTCCATCCCAGTAGAAATCATGCTCTGTTGAGTAATGTGTTTGCATGGTTACTCAAAAGGATGGCAGGAAGAGTGTGAGTGTTGCTGGACTTGAGATGTGTTTCGGGGTGGGCTCGAGTTGTGAGCCAACTCGACTGTCTGGTCAGAGGATGAAGGGGGGTGGCGAGGCTGTGGGCTCCACACAGGCTGCCTGAAGCCAGCAGGAGCTTCCCCTTTGATTTGGGCTTTGTGGTAGCCCTGGCTTTGGGAAAGGTGAAGCGAGGCCTGGAGGAGCAGCCCTGCGTGCAGCTGCAGGCGCGGGGATTAGTGCTGGGAGGCGTGGGTGAGAACCGGAGCTGAGAGCGGGCTTGCTGGGAAGCCTGGTGGCATCTGGCATGTGGCAGGGATTACGGGCGAGTGTCCTGCTCTCCTCCTGCCTCCCTGGTGCCAGCGGTGCCCCGCGGATGGCCCCGTGTGCCTCAGGCGCTCGCGGCCTCCTTTTGCTCTCCACCATCCATGCCAGCCCTTGCGCGTGGAGAGGCAGGAGGAGATGTGGGGTCTGTCCAACCCTCCCTACGTACGGGAGGTGGTGGAAGGGCCAGGGCTCGTGGCGCCTTGGCCCTGGCGGTGCAGGAGGAGGGGGCGAAGCGTTGAAGCGGCGGATCTCGCGTTCTGGGCGCGTGCTGCGCGCTGGCAACCCAGCGAGGAGACGACAGGCGGGAGCTGATGTTCTCTGCAGGCAGCCTGGAGACGACCCTGCTCACGGGCTGGGCTGGGCCTTGGCCCTTCACCCCCCGGCCCTTCTCCACGAACCTCGTGCTCTCTCCCCGCAGCTAATTTTCGGCCTGGCGCAGGCATTCCAGGAATTTGTAAGGAATTATCGGGCGGGTGGCGACGGGAACGGGAGGAGGGGAAGAGCGGGAAGACTCCTGCAATATGAACCATCTGGTCTCGGTCTCTCGGAGCGGCAGTGTCTGGGATAAAGGAACTGATCGAAAGCAGACATTGTTTGAGACAATAAAACCGTATTACACGTTAATGAGAAAATACATGGGAGAGCCGAAGGCCTGGGGCGAGCTGGGTGTTCTCCTCCATTTCCTCTCGACCCTGGTGCTTTGCCCGGGGGGTGGTGCCGGGAGCTCCTTTTTCCCCGCCACTCCTGCCGCCCGGGGTCAGGACGGATCCTGGAGCTCCGTGGAGCCAACTGGGCTTTGGCGCTGCCCGGCGTGCTGGCCTTTCCAGCAGGGCCGACCTTTGCTGCGGGGAGGGAGCGGTGAATAAACTCCTATTATTAGCAGAACCTTCCTGTCTTGCCCCCCTCCTGTCCCTGCCTGTTTTTAAGCCAGGGAGAGGCAGGGATTTCAAAGGTGGGGATGGAGAAGAAAGGGAAGGGGGAGAGAGGCTGGCGGCTGCCGCCTCCCGTCTAACATTTTCCGCGCTCTTTCCTCACCTCGGGCAGGAGTCGGAGCTGACAGTCCGCAACAATGGCCCCTTTTCTTCTCCGCGCTCGTGTTTTCATAGTGTTGGGTTACATCCCCCTCGCTCTGGGGGAGGGACGGGGGCATTTATGGAGCCTGACACCGGCTCCATGATGTAATGTTATTTTTCAGTGCCGAAATGAGGCAATTTTTCACTCAAGGTCAGCAGAATTTATGTCGAGGCCTGCCGGAGGGAGAGGAGGCTGGGGCGGGGGTACGGGATGGGGTCTCCAACCAGTCCCTACAAGCCCCTGGCACCCCTCCGGCTCTGCCACAAATCATGATTCCCGAGCAGAGGTAACACACGTGTAACCCCAGAGCCTTCCCTGCCCCCCTGCCTTCACCTCATGCTTGAACTTAAATATTTTAATTAAAATAGATTTGGTCGGGAGCGGGGAGCCAGGGAAGCCCATTGCAGCCCCTGCCTTCGGTACCTCGGCCCTCAACATCTGTTTCCCATTGAAAGCTCTTTGGAAAGGAGACCTCACCCCTCCTCCCACCCTGAGCCTCCGTCCCTTTGGGGACCCGTGCACAGGCCTGTCTTTCCAATGGTCTGTCCTCCCTCTCGGCCTCCCCCACTCAGCCTAGCTAAAGTTTTGTTGAAATAAAAATAAACACACGAAGGTGATTGCAGCGAGGGCGGGCAGCAGGAAGCCTCGCTTCTTGCCACATGCAAGAGGCTCTACTGGAGTTCTCCCCCACCAGCACCATGCAGCCGGGGACGAGGTCTCTGCACTCATCAAGCAAGGAGTGGGCTCTTAAAAACAAGTGGCATTGCTTTGTGGGGATGTGCAAGAGTAGGGACTTGCTACTGTTGCTGTGTGTGTGTGTGTGAAAACCTCCTGGCACCCTGTAAAAGGTGGATCTGCCTCCCTCTGACTTGGGAGAAAAGACAGGCGCGTGTCCCCGCTGTGAGTGTTCCTGCATGTTGAACCCCGTGCCTGTCCCTGGGCACGGTTGGCCTCCTGGAAGTGGTAGGAAATGGGCCATGCCCCGAAGACCAGTGGCCGGGTGCTCTGAGGAGAAGGGGGCTGTATCCCGCTGTTCCCACATCTCCCGCTCGCACGCTGCCACCAGCAAGGTGGTCACTCCACAGCCCTTCCTCATGCGCACTGTCTAGCGTGGATGGTCTGAGGGGCAGGCAGCTCTGGCCTGCCCTGAGCTGCCGTGGCCTCTGTGGAAGGCTCCTTGGAAGCAGCTTTGCGCGGGGATGGGGGTTCAGTGTGGTTTGCTGTGCTGCAGGAGCATTGCGGGGGTCTTCCAGCACCGTGTCAATGTGTGAAAGCTGCCAGTGTTCTGGGGGGCAGCCCTTTGCATCTGCTGTCTGATTCAGAGCCTCCCTGATACCGTTTGAAAGCCTGAGTGAGGACAAATAATAGCAAATGTGTGTCAGCAGGAGAAGTTCCTTGATGCTCCTTCCAGACTTGCGTGTTCTCTTGTGATGAACCTTAAGGCTGCTTTCCTAAGGAAAAATGGTAGAACTAAAGTCTGAGCCTTTCAATTTCTCCCCAGTTCTCCAGGTTTCAAAGAAATTTCTACAAAACAGGACGGCACTTTCTTGTTCTCCCAAGGAGGAGCGTGGCAGTGTGACACATGGGAGCCCTGGGGTGTGCAGAGGGGGGATCGTGCTGGCAGCCCCGCGGAGGGCAGGCTGTGCCGCCGCTGTCCTGGAACCAGGCTCTGCTGGCTTTACCCTGTGCCCACAGCACGGTGACATCTGGCAGACTCGCATGGTTCGAGGAAGGAGAAGACCCACCGAGGCTATTTCAGTGTGCCAGTAAAGATAACAGGTCCCTAAACACTCCTGTAAGCCCTCCTGGCACGTTGTAGTTGTGCTAGGGTGCAAAATAAGGCCCACAGGGCAGTGTGAAACATCAGATCTTGATGGGTGAAGAGAATGGACTAGAAACTTCTGAACTCAAAAGTTGGGTCAAATCCCAGCAAAAACTGCAGTAGGGTTCCCTGCAGCTGTTGGCTCTCTGCTTGCAGGACTCGTCTCTGTCCTGGTCGCACAGTAGATGCCCTGGATGATCGTGGTCTCTGTGGTGAAATTGTTTTCCAGGTGATCAAAAAGAAACAGCTTCAGGATTTGAATGGGTTTGTTGCTCTTGAGGTTATTTATTTAGTTGAAATTGAATAGTTTCGTTGGTTAAGCCATGCTGGGGGGAGCTGCTTCTTTGCTTGTGCAGAGGTGACAGGCTGTGCGTCTTGAACCCTGGCCCTTCAGAGAGAAGCCAGTTTAAAGCATCTCTTTGAGCAATGTTTTTGTAGCGAAGCCTTCTATGTCTCACCTATGTAATATGGCAAAGTCCGGGGGAATGTGCCTCCCGCTTCCCTTGATCTGTTTTTTGTGTGCGTTTGTTTTGTTTTTAACTAAACCATGTGTCTTTGCAGTGTGGAGTCCCTTCCTCGTCCCTCTAACTCGCCTCCCAGCAGCCAAGCGTTTAGAAGCCAGCTCTCCGTGCGTGAGCTCCGGAGCTCCGTCCGCAGGAGCCGTGGGCCTGGCGGGAGCGGTGTCTCCGCGGCCAGGGTAGAGGGCCCGCGGGCTCCGGCGGGTGGGTGGCGCAGCGGGGCAGGCGGCCGCCGTTCCGGAGGGTCCCTGCGCCGCGCGCCTGCCTGTGCAGCTGCAGGGACGTCCAGGCGGAAGGGTCGGTGCCGCCCGCTCCTGCGCGGAGCGGGGAGAGGAGCCGGGGCCGTGGGAGGAGGGAGCGCGGCGGGAGGGAGGAGAGAGGGTTGCAAAACTACCGGAAAGTCAATCCGTAGCACGTGAGGGCTGGTTCTTGCTGCGCTGAAGGGTTTGAAACGAGGTTGTTTCTCTTCCCTTTCCTGCAACTTTTTCCTGACCTCTCTCAATTCTTCAAATCTGAAAGCATTATCTAATGTTAGTGGCTTTTTCTTTCCTTTTTTTTTTTTTTCTTTTTTTTGGCGGTTGTTGCTTTTGGCTTGAAAGGCAGGAACCAAACAAAAGCAGTATGTGCTGTGCTGACTGTGGTAACCCCCCTCTCCCCAAAACAATGGATGTCTTCCAGTGTCCGTATTTCAATGAGATGTTATGGTTGGGGCAGCAGGGAAGGAAGGGAGATGGCTTTAATGTGAACGAATACATCTGCTCGCTTAGCAAGACCTCGCGTCCTTCTCTGGCTGCCCGAGGGCCCTGGGGCGTTGCTGACCTCCTTGCAGAATGCCTGGGTGAGGGGGGTACGTAGCTGGGAGGTGGTGTAAGAAGGGAGACTTGGCTAAAATGATGATACGTTCAGCTAGTTTTGATTCCCTTGGTCCCCTCGGGGTCTCCGGACCCCTTGGCACAGGTGAGGCCCCCGGCACGGCTGCACGGCTGGGACCGCAGAAGGGAGGCCCGGGACTCGTCCGGGGTCTCTCCCGAATGGGAGTGTAGAGGATTGCACCCCTTCGCCTGGGCTGCGGTTCCCGTAGGCTGCCAACCGGTCCCCCTGTCTCCTGCCCCGTATTTTATCTTGCTGGTGATAGTTTCCTGGCTGTGATGCTCCTCTGGTATTGGGACCAGCTGCTGCAGGAAAGCGCGCGCATGTGCGGCCACAAAGGTTCTGCCTGTGAATGAGTAAAAGCTCGGAAAGTCTAGCGCCACATTTATCTCATAGGAGAGGAATTTTTTTGGTGAAGACTCGCAAAAGCATTAATCTTCTCTGTGTTATTTTGCTGGTGTTTTGTCGCCCACAGAGATGTGTCCTACCTCTGTTTTGGGCCCGTGGGGGGCTTCTCTTCAGATGTGCGTGCAGAAAGCCCCTGGGCTGCCTTGGCTGTGCGTGTTCTGCTTTGTGTTTTTTACTTTTAACAAAATGCTGTGTGTTGCTTCACATCTCCGAGCTGCCGCGGCGGTGGTGGCGGCTCTGCGGCTGAAGAAGAAGCTCCTGGTTGTTTCCTTCTCCTCGCAGCCTCCTCCCCATCTTTGCATTAACATCTGGACAAAGATAAATGCAGCGTGGGCTGTTTTCGCTCACTCCGGCTTCTTCATGGCATTAATAAAAAGCCCGTTTCTAGTTGGGAGGATGTGGCCTGAACTGGGGTTCGCTCCCCAGCTCTCCCCCGACGGCAGCGTGGAGAACAAACTCTGCAAACTTGGCGCAGGCAGGGGGAGCGTAAGTGAAAGCTAATTGGAAGCAGCCCTAACTTGCACTCGGCTGGAGCTATTTACAATATCTTTCATGCAGTGACTTATTGAGTTATTCACTCAAAGGAAAAAAAAAAAAACCTGCTTATTTATAGCAACAGTGGTAACCACTGATACATGAGCTGGCTTGGACATGGAAGCATCTGTCCTGGTCAAACCTTTGGCTATTAATTCATACCCTTCACCCCGCAGCCCGGGATGCTTGGAAACACGAAGGTGTCTCTGGCAAATGCTGCTGTTCGGGGAGCTGCGTTTGGGGGGCGCTGGCCTCTCTGGTGTTCACCGAGGGCCTGCGTCCTTGCACCATCCTGGCCTGTTGTTTCTAACCCCTCGATCTGACGCTGTTTAATGCCTGGTGGGCGGTGGTTTTTCATCGTCAGTTTAACTGGGTTTATTGCTCGATTTTTGCTTAGGCTGAGCTGGCTGGATGAGGGTTTTTTCTGGCATTGCACCGGGCCGTTTTTGTCTTGGGGCTGGGAGGGGGAGTGCTCAGCTTTGGTTCTGAGGGAGGGAAGAACATGTGCAAGCCTTGCTCTGGATACTGCGTCCGGGACATCTCTGTGTGGGACAGGGCTTTGCCAAGTAGGTTGTCCTGAGGACAGGCAAATGGGAAGAGTTCAGCTTGGGGCTGCAGTTTGTCCTGGAGGCCCTTAGCCAAGCGCTGTCACTGCACTCACCAAGTTATTTTATGTGCTGGTTGGTGCATGGGAATCTCTCAGCCAACACCTTGCTTGAAATCAGCTTGCCTGGGTGCTGTACGTGGCCTCGATGTTCAGAGCAGGGCTGGAGGATCCCAGCGGGGCAGTCGTATGGTCCTCATCTGCAGTGTGTGCTCAGCATCATGCCATGGTCTGGCATGCTGGTTGCTCTGCTTGCCCCAAGGGGCATGATGAGGTCCGGGTGGCCCTGGGGGGTTAAGAGGGGAGGCTGAGGGTGGCTGCAGAGGACAGTCATTTGCACGTGAAG
This sequence comes from Tinamus guttatus, assembly GCF_059628265.1. Classification (NCBI taxonomy): domain Eukaryota; kingdom Metazoa; phylum Chordata; class Aves; order Tinamiformes; family Tinamidae; genus Tinamus; species Tinamus guttatus. The sequence goes on along the minus strand of NW_028288745.1, from coordinate 5,825,164 downwards.
GGTGTCCTGGGTCTGCGCTGGGGTTCAGAGCTGGAGTCCTGACCACGACTTCCATTTTATCCCAACCCTGGTGATGGTGGTTTGAGATTTGTCATCCTGGTTCGTCCCTGCCCTGTATCGCACCCAGAAGAGTTGCGGCCGGGGGAAACGTGCTGCACGCGGGAAGCCTCTGCCTGCCTGGAGACGTGGATTGTACCTTCCACGTCACCCTGCTTCTCCAGCACTGGGCTTCTGCCCCTGCCTCTCACCAATTTTGTTATTATTTTAAGCTTAGTGCTGATGCTTTTGATGTTCCCAGCCTCCTATCTCTGCACAACTCCTGCAGTACCAGCCCCGTGCTTTTCATTAGTGCGTTAACAAACTCGAGTCGTGCCTAACGAGGACGCCTCATACGTTATGCTAATGATCAAGAGACATGTTAATGATATTTTAGAAGCCTAATTAGTGGAATATATAACTATATGCAATTTGGTAATGGACTGTGACAAGGAGTTGTTAAAAGGGGGCTTGACAAATCCGGTTGTATGTGGCCTCAGACAAACAGTTGCTGAGCACAGATGAGCAGAAACAGGGTCTCGGTGTGTGCTTGTGCTTGCGCCTGTGGTGTGGTCATGCTAAGGGGTGTGTTTTTGGCACATGCGCTCATCAGCCTGGCTGATACAAGCTGTTTTTTGGCTCTAAATTTCCTATTTTGCTTCTTGAACTGACGTGACCAAAGCTTCAATTTATGGGCGCAGTAATTTTCTCTCTCCATCTGTCGATATCTGCACGCATATGTATAAAATACAGGCAGTCTGTGGTGGGGAGGCTGCTCTGCATATGGCCAGTACTGTGCCAGAGGTGAGACCCTCCTCCGCCTGGGAGGGAGGGAGGGAGTTAGGACAGGCCCAAGGCTCTCGCATGCCGAATGCGTCCCAGGAGCAGCCCGCTCCATCGCGGCCATCCGGCACGTCCGCGCTCCGGCACGCGCGGCCTCTGCCTCGGCTGCTCACGTGGGCTCCACGGTACCAGCCTCTCCTCCCTGAGTAGCAAAGGGAGCAACCTGGCCACAGATACCTCCACGCGGGCAACTGCAGCTGTTCCTCAGAATTTTTTTTTCGTCATTTGACCAGGGCAGATGTGCTTTGCACAAGACTTGAAACTTGGGTGCTTGGTTTGAAGCCAGGGCTGAGCGTTTGGAAACTTGACCTCCTCTCTTGGCCAGGGCAGAGAATAGCAGGGCCCTGGACAAGTGGCCTCGATGTGGGTCTGAGGACGTGCCAGCTGCAGGATGTGGTGCGGTGGCCGGGCTGTTGGTGGCTGGAGTGCCTGGCCTGCCTGGGGGACACTGGCAGAAGATAAATCTCTCATCTATCTGCATCCCAGCCGCTGCTCTGAGTAGTCCGAGCAGAGACCTGCTCACAGCAGTGAGGCTGCGGGGGGTTATCCTGCCTGCTTCAGACTCCCTGGGGTTGACCACTGCTTCTTGGTGCATCTGGCATCCCTTTGGCAGAAGGAAAGTTGTCTTCTGTAGCCGGCAGGAGAGGAGAAGCCGACTCTCCTGCCTGTGTCCTGCTGCATCGTTGCTGTGCGGCCCGGGGCGACTGAACATAAGACTGGAGACAAATGGTTAAAGATATTAATTATTGTTGCCGGTGAAGCTGTACCAATTATTAGATCGTGTTTCTTGATAGCAAGACTATTTTTTGTCCTTTTTTTTAATGATTTCTCAGTTTTCCCAGCTGTATCCTGAGAGCTGCCCTGTTTCATTACTTTGTGCTTCTTCATAGGCATGACTTACGCACCTGCCCTAAAATCAAGACTTTAATGACCTTAAACTCACATTTAAGCTCTCGTCATCATATATAAACAAACGACACATCTTTATGGGAAGGTGACACTTGGGTTGAAGGGACAAGGAAAGATGGGGATAGCCTTTCCTTGGCTTTCCTGTGTCTTGAGAAAGCTTTTCTGGTTTTGTTTTAATCTGGTGTGGGTATGGCCTGCAGAGCATCTGGACCTCAGCCCCCAGGTGCGTTGTGCTCCTGGGGCTCCGGGGGAGAGGCAGCTCTGTGGCTGCCTCCTTGGCATCTCCTGCAGAGCTGCTGAGGGGTCTTGCTGCTGCTCCCCGCTGCTGATGAGGCCAGTGATCCCCTAATGACACCTGTGTCTCCCTGGGACCCTTTTTTTGGGGCGAGGGGGGAAGGCTTCAATGTGGTCTCTGATGGGGAGCGAGCCCCAAGAGCAGCTCCTTGCCATTGGATCTGCCTGAAATACTCCAGTCGGGGGGAATTTGCAACTGCTTTGAGGTTTGTATAATGTCTTTCCTATTGATTTCTTTTACTCCTACCCTTAAATATATATATTTTTAAAGTCGAAAATCTTTTACTTGCTTTTTTTTTTTTTTCTTTGTATCCCTTGCTAATAACTAAATTATAATGATGCTCCCAGCGGGATTTAAAAAATACTCCCCCCTCTCCTTTCAGTGGCTGCATTCTGCACAGCAGCCCTTTGTGTGGCAGGTAGGCAGGGGCTGCTCCGGGCCGGCCGCGCTCGCCCGCCGGCCGCGCGTTTCAAACAGCTGTTCCTGCCCACAGGCTCCTCCTGGGGCTAAACCCTCCGGCCTCGAGCTGCTGTGAGGGAAAACGGGTTTTTTATTGTTATTGTTCCCCCACCCCCCCAAAATTCAAAAATAGTGTCCAAGCTCCTGCCTGTTCGATGCTGGGTCTAAGAGAAAGCCCTGACCTCCCCTTGCCCCAGCCTCCCCACCGTTAGACAGGTGCAATAAAGCAGGGGAATCTTTACCCTCCGTGATTTTATTCCATGGATCAAAGATCAAAGCAGAAGAATACACAGTGGCCATAAAATTAACTGCTTTTTCAATTTTACAATGCTTTCAGTGATAAAGAATCGTATAAATTTAATATTAATTAAATACTTAGCTTTTAACCTCCTCCTGCATCTACTTTTGGCTGCTTGTTGGGGAAAAATTAATTGGGCATCTTAAATCTTGCGCTACTAAATGCTTTGACAGGGGGTTTCAAAAGCACTTAGAACTTGAGCAAAATGTATTTGCACCATTCGTCCTTCCACTCACCTAATTGAAAAATCCTTGAGTGGAAGGGGAGGGGGCTGGGAATTGGAAAAAAAAGTACTGTTTTATAGGTTTGTTTCTTAAAGTATAAAAAGAGAAAAAGGGGGGGGAGAAGGCATAACTTATAGCTGCTCTTATGGTCTCTGCTTTAATTCAATCCGCCGTCACACTTAACACCTCGCAAAATGGAAGCGATTGATCTTCTATTACACATGGCCTATCGATCCGGAGCTGCATTGCTAGCCATGCATTACTGGTTACTTTTGTGGTTTTATCATGTCGTGCATTTCTCTATTTATTTTTTTTCCCCCTAATGCTGCTCAGAAAAATTGTGTTGTGCCTTCTTTGTGTGTGGAAGATATAAACATGAGTGTGTGTCTCTCCCTGCCTAGCAGCATGGTAATGTATATTATTAGCTTCCCGACCATTGAAATGCAGCTGCCTTTGGGGTAGAACCCAGCAAGTGGCTTTTTAGTGGCAAACAGCAACACTTCATAAATGTGTGAGGAAGGAATTGCAAAATACTACCATCGCGATCCAAACCGGAAAGCTTCAGTGGGAGGAAAGCACTTGGAAATCAGCAATGTTGCAAAAGACTTAAGGAGCACCGTGGAGAGCAAATGAGATGTGTTATTTGCAGAGTGGTTTGGCAAAAAAAGAGTGTAGCAGTGGGCTTTCTGGGCTGCAGAGGCCACACTTGATAGAGCAGGAGAGATCTTAGTTCCTTCTCCTAACTGGGTATGGCAGGTGTCTCTGGACATCTTATTAATGGAATAGTGCCTGTAAAATAAAGGGGACCTAAGGAGCTCCAGAGCATGGTGTTGAATATAGGGAGTTACCAAGAGAAATTCTGCCTTGGTGGTAGAACTTCATTATTTCCACATCTGACTGAGAGATCCAGTAGCAGATGTTGTCCGAATCGGTATTGCAGTGTTAGGACTTGGTATGAAACACCTCGATTGGGAATTACGGAGGCTCAAGGAAATACCTGAACGAGCAGCTCCGGGGTGGTGACTTGGAGCATGTCTTCATGCTCACTGAACAAATGACACTTTATCTGTTTGTGCTGTTTCGTGAGGATCCGTGGCGTCTTCTGCAAAAGAGCGGCAGGAATGGGAGGTGTTTTTGCAGGTGCGCGTCCTGCAGTCCTGGCCGTGCTTTAAGGAGAACGGATCTGGAGTAGTGTTGCAGTAAGGGTTGCTTCACTGAGAGCCCCGCACATCAGAGGCACCCCTGAAGCAGTTTTATGGGTGGCTGGACATTTTCAGGGCTTTTTTTTCTTCCAGAAAGCAGTTCTTTCTTGCTAGATTCAGGGAACGTGTTGCCACATTGCTGCTCTCTGGGTGAGCTGATGAGGGATACGGGTGTCAGGTGGTGAGTAATTATTTAATGCATAACACAGAGCTGTCCTCCGGATAGGAACTGAGGGGTGAAATTCAGGACAGGTACAAATTGAAAACCCAGTCTGGAAGCAGGGCCCAAATAATTGCGGGGAATTATATTGCAGGGGGCAGAAGCGATAAGCCGTGGGAGGTGAAGGGATTTTGCAGCATCCTATGTGTTTGGTGTGATCATGTGTGTCTCCTCCATCGCAAGCTCCCAGTTACTTGCCGATCCATGTGAAACTGGGGGAGTTAGGGGGAAGCAGAATACCATGGTGCACATCATCGTGGACAAAAACCAGGAGACTGTTTTTACTCTGTTCTTCATTCTTTTCTTTTCTCCAAGGTTTCTGGGCTGGTTCAGCGCTAATATTTTTAAGGGGGTTCCCATGCTTGATGCCATCTCTGAGAAGGATACTGAGAATCATCTAGTCCAGTAGACCTGTTTAAGGACTGGTCACATCAGGGGCCCTTGTCACAGGGTTCCCAAAGGCGACCAGGTGCTGTGCTGATGCATCCTCCAGACACCGTAACGTTCAGATGCAGCCCTGGCCCAATGAGGCCTCTCCTCCACTGTTTTGTGCTGCTGGAAAAACACCCAGGTCCCGGGGCCTCTGCAGGCGAGGAGCGTCCCGATTTCTCACTCCCAGGCACTGCTACTTTTCCCGTGCTGACCCCAAATCCCTCAATTCAGCCCTGGGAAAATGAGCTGTGACATCCGTGCGTGCTTTGCCTGCCAGGGTCTCACTCTATCCTTGTGAACCAAGGGGCTGCCACTCAGACTTAGTGTGTTGATTGATCGATTTATTCTTAAATAAATCTCTTTGGGGTGGATGGGAGGCGTTAGTGAAGGGCTGAGCAGCACAGATTCCACATGGGCTCTCGCTCTTGGTGCTTGGGGGCCACAAAGAGCATTCCTCTGACCTAGCTTCAGGCATCTAGATGAACCCCAACCTCTGCACGTTCAGGATTTGGGACTTGGCCCTCGTTTGCAGACCTGTTGCTAGTGTGTTTAAAAAAACTGTTGCATGTCTGGATGTGTTTTGAACAGGACTAAGTGGAGAACGTAGCAAAGTCATCTTTGAGGCTCCCTACTGAGTATCCCATGTCTCCAGTGCCACAAATGCTGCTTGCTTGCATCTTCCTCCTAGGTACTAGAGATGCTGGGCTAGGGACTGGCAACTGCTTAAAAGGCTTAGGTTATGCCTGGTTTTCTCTAGGCAGCAATGGAAGTGACTTGATGTGGTTTATCCCATAGGCTCTGTGAGAGGAGTCCATGAGAAACAGCGTTGCACCATTGAGAGTTTCTGAAGTAGCTCTTGGTGCCTGAGCGGGTAGGATAATGCGAATGGGCAAACGCTACCCAGCGCCTCTACCCATGTCCCCAGCCATAGCTGACCAGTGACTCCAGGTGCCCTGGAGCCCCTCCGTGCTTTGGGCTCTGCCCCAGGCCCGCCCCTGCCGGGTTCCATTTTCTTGGCATTGCCGGCAGGAGCAGAAGGGCTGGGGCTGCCCCCAAGGTGTGGGTCAGGACCTGCCGCTGCAGGGGAAACAGAGGGCTCTGGCACAGCTGGCATGTGGGCCTTGCACGTGCAGAGAAGGCGCTGTGGTTTTGCAGAGATCTCAAGTGATGCCCTGACTTAAACCAGGGTAAACCGTTGCCCTGTTGGTAGGGGAGCCTGACCGATTTATGTTGATTCTCCATTAGGATCTTAATTTGCAAATGGAGGTTTTGTTCGCTGCATGCCTGCCCCGTATATGTGCCTGTGCTAATTGTGGTACTGCATAACTAAAACTTGGGGAAATGCTTTCATACTTTAACGGAACTTTAAAAAATTTAGGCTGGTTACAAAAGGAATCAGGAAACGTGTCAGCTCCGGTGCGTGAAGCAAGGCGGCCTGTGGCTGAGGCGGGTTGGACGAGGTGGGGATGGCAGCGATTGCCATGCTGCTGGCCGAAGAGGAAGCCAACGGCGAGGACCGTGCCCTGCTCAGGGCAGCTGTGTAGGAACAGGAGACCCCGCAGCAGAAGGAAGGCAGAGGATCGGTGCTGTCGCATCGCACGGGTGTGTGCTGGCCACGCGGGACCCTCTCGGTGAGTGTGCGGGGGACGTGCAGCGGCGCCAGGCCTGTCACCCGCGTGCCACGCGCGGCCTCGCAGGGGCCTGCTCCGGAGCCGCCGCTCCCTCTGCGCTCGTGGGACGAGCCTGGGCACCAGAGGGTTGGAGATGCTGCTGCGGATGGAAGGGAGCTGTTTCTGCAAGCCTCTGCCTGGGCTCTTTGTCCTCGTAGCTTGTGATCTCCCAGTTGGCTCCGTCACGGCTTCGACCACTGAGCCTGGCTCAGCGTATCCCCGACCCCTTCTTGGGGGCTACTATAATTAATCCTCATTTGCTGAGTGTCTCCCTGATTTATTCAGGCTTTAAGTGGTGCTGGGAAGCGAAGGCCTGGCGGTGGCTGCAGCTTGTCCTGGCGGGAGGAAAGCGGCCTCCTTGAATTTGGGTCAGTCGCTCACCGGCGGCTCCGCGCGGAGGCCCTGGCTCCGTGTTCATAGCTCTGCGGAGCGGCGGGTGGCCCGGTGGCCTTCAGAAAGGCTCCCTGGCCTGGCGAAACGTGCAGGAGTCCTCGTTACCTGCTCCAGCCATGGAAAATTAACTCGGAGCTTACAGTTTGCTCCAGGGAACTTTTCAGTCTCTTGCCTCTAATTCAAAGCATTTTTCCCTAGCTTCTCCCTTTATCCCATTTCCATAAAAGCAAGTGAAAAGAAAAAGAAAGAAGGCAGCAGGGAGAGGCTAGAGAGGCTGTGGATGGGCTGATGTGCCAGCAAGGGCAATAGATCTCCTCGTAAAGCAGTTGATCCCACCGCGAGCAGGAGCTGAACATACTTGAGCCGGGGTTGGCAGGCCTGCCTGGGTGCAACGTAGGTGTCAGAGAGCAAAAACCTGGTTTAGTGTTTTGGGCTGAAACCCTTCTCTGGACTGTTTGAAAAAGAGGTGGGAAGTGAGTTTGATGTGTCTCGTAGTTAACGCTCTGGTTTTTGGGATCGTAACTGAGCCCTGTTTATTTTTACCCTCCTTCCCGCAGCAGCGGATGGCGGCGGCTGCTCGAGCCCTTCTCCGGCCCCTCTGGCTAAGCAGGAAGCTCCATGCTGCGGCCGGCCGGGAAGGAGCCCCGCGACCCCGCTCGGACGGAGCGCGCGGGGCAGCGGTGCCTGCCCCTGCCCGGCCTCCCTCCCGCCCTCGGAAGGAGGGAAAGAAAAGGAGGAACCACTACGTGAAAAAAAAAATGTTAATTTATTAATCACGGAATATATAGCAGTTCATCTGAAATGCTGTTGCTATGCCAACACCCTGGGAGTTTATTTTCTTAATCCAGGAGCGAAGCGTTTGGTCCCCCGCTCTCCTGCTGAGCTATTTGAATATGTTGCTGCCGCTGCCGTATCTGTTTTAAAAGGGGGAAGGAGGGGAAAAAAGGGGGGGGAAATAAAGTAGGCTAAACCACCAAAGCAGTCAGATGCAAAGCAGTAAGAAGCCTTTCTCAGTACGACTTAGTAAAAATGACACAAATTAATATACTCTACTTAAACCAGACCAAGATTAATGCTTCTCTTTCAGAGCAGCTTAGTCCAACTGTCACTCGACAAGCGTTGGTCGGACAAAATCAACACTAATCAACATTTATTCCTCTCTTGCCCTTGGGTCTGAGGAGCGTAGAGCGGGCTGTGCCATTCTCCGGCTCGTCTCGCCACGCTTTTCACCCTCCATCCAGCTTCGCCATATATCACCCTTCCTCTCTGTGCTTCTGCTTGTACGGATCCACACGCTCAGCTATCAGGCTACATTAGAGGCATGATAGATTTTCTGTTTTAATTTACATCTATTATATTACAACATAACAGATCTTGATTCAGCGGCGACCAGTGTCTCCTCTAGCCAGACTCTTTGGGAGGATTTCTGCATTAACTTATTAAGGCTGGTTAGGAGGCGGCTTCAAGCGGGCTCTCGCCTCTGCCGTCTCGCTCCCCGTCACCAGCGCGTGCCGCGCCGGGGCGTCCCAGCCAGCTCAGCTCCCGCTCACGAGTTGGCCGCAGGGCTCGCACACGAGGCCCTCGGGAGGCTGCGTCCAGCCGTGGTGTGGACAGGCCCTTCAACGCTGCCTGGTGCTACTGCTGCTAGTCGACACCAGGCTGGACTTGGCCAAAGCCCGGAGAGAGCTGGCCCGCCTTCAGAGGCTCCCCTGTGCCCTGCACCGCGTCAGGGGAGAGGGGAAGAAACGGCCGGTTTGTTGTCTCCTTGTTGCACGCTGACAGGCCCTTGTGGCGGAGGTGACCTGTCCAAGAGTTGCTGTGGAGAGGAGTGCGGACCTTGGCGCCAGTGGCTCCTTTGAACTCAGGAGGTCAAGGACCCAGGGTGCTGAAATCACGAGTGCCTGACACACACACAGGGTGGAGGTGGTTGGTTAAATTCATGGTTCCTTTCTTATGACTGAGGTTCCAGCTCCTCATGGTAGAGATCCATTGGGATACACCTGATCTAACTGTGTGGTTAGGAGGTTTCTTAAGATCTTTCCAGACCCTGCCCTGGCTGACCTTGCCTTTGAGGTCTGTCTTGTTTGGTTGTCCAGAGAGTCTGTGGGGAACAGAAAAAGGGATAGGAGGGGAAGAAACTGGAGAAGATTGTGCTTGTTCTCTCTCTAATTAGTGGAAAACCAGCAAAGGTCATGATGCTGTTGAACCCATTTTGGCATAGTTTGAGGAGCTCTTCCTGTTCGTGTAACCTTGAGCTAATAAAATGGATGAGAGGAGGATTCCTTCCTCCACCTTCCAATTTCTGCATTTTGTGTTTAACTTTTTTTTTTTTTTTTTTTTTTTTTTTTTTGTGGCTAATTTACCAGGTAGGACGTTAGGACACTCGCTTGGGGCTTAGATGATGTGTCTAAGTGTGTTTTTTTTTTTTTCTCCTTTTTTCCCCTCCAGTGACACAGATGCACTGCATAATTTTGAAAGGGACACACACAGCTTCTAAGCAGACTCTGCTACAGGTTTTGGGTGCAAGTGCAGATCTCGCTGTGAAGGTGGTAGACTTGCCTTTACAGTGAACCTAACCAAGAACAGGTTAGAAGAAGGTAGTCACAGACATGCTGGTGCTCTTGTTCTGGTGTTGGTGAAGGTGTTGGTTTACCCTGTCTTCCCAGCTTGCTGATTTGGGGTGTGAGGTGCCAGCTTGGTGTTCCCACTGGATCTCCCAGCACAAGGTGGGTGCCGATGCAGTTGGATTCTGTTCTAGTGTTCTGAATGGTGTCCATCAAGCTGAGGTTGTCCTGTATTTGGACTTAGGTGTTAGGCAGAGCCCAAAGTCTAGTGATGACCCCTATGGGACACTATGCCTTTCCCCAGAGGCTGGGGGGAAACTGTGATTTCTGAGCTGCTGCTGCCAAGCGTGTCTGCCTGGCACACTGGTTTTGATGGTGAGTGTCCCAGCACAGGATCCGGTTAAGAAAACTGAGGTTGTTCTCTCAGATCAAAGGAGAGCTTTGGTGTTTGTGCCTGTGACCTGCTTCTGCTGTAGGTGCTTTTTGTCCACGTTGCTAAATCTAGTTTAAAAAGTCGTAATTTCTCCCAGTTATGGAAGAGGAAGGGCCTCTTCCAGCCCAGGCTCTTCCTTGGGCGAAGCCAGAGGCTGGGGCTCGGGGCGTGGGGGTGTCTCTGCCTCCCCCTGTGCCGGTGCGAGGGGAGGTGTGAGCAACGCGGGCGCCTAACGGGACTGCGGCAGCGTCGGCGCGCGGCCTCTTTGGGGCTGGGGCATGCGCCGGCCTCCCGCTTAACTCTCTTATTACTCAGCACTGGAGTAAATGGCGCTTGGCATGGTGGTGGGAGGAGAGCCTTGGACTGTGCTGCTGGGCTGGTTACAGACAGTGTGGAGGGGGGAGCCGTGGCCGCTTCGACGACTCCCGAATTCTCCCGGCTTCCTCTCGCGCTGGAGCGGCCGCGGGGTCGCCGCGTGCTCGCGGGCGGCTCTGCTCGCGGGCTCGCCAGCCCGCATGGGCACCCATGGCTGGGGCCTTGGCAGCTCCGGAGGGAGATTTTTGGGAAAGAGACACTGCGTAGGGGAATTAATGCTGTTTGTACAGCCCTTGGACAGTGGAAAGAGCTATAGAAGGGCTGTAATTAATAGAGGCTGGTTAATTTAATGCTCTGCCTGGACATCATCTTTGCTGATATATATGTAAGGCAAAGTACCTCCATTAGCTCTAGGGAAAATTGTCCATCCTTCCCTCCCTCCCCAAAGTAGCCAGATTTATTTCTGTTAATTGCCTCCAGGAACTAAAGTAGAAATGCCTCTGAATCCTGCAAGGGGGCTTGTCTGCGAGATAGCGAAGCTTTGCCCTGGATCTGTTCTTTTCATAGATGCCTGACTGCAAAAAGAAAAAAAAAACAAAAAAACACCCCAAACGCAAACAAACCAACCCCCTTGTTTTCGAAACAGATGTCGGCAGTGAGTGAGAGCTGTGCCACCTGAGGAGATGCAGAGGCGACCTGTGTGCAGTGAACACGAGGGGAGCTCTCGTGTGCTCCTCGGGGCTTGGGATTGCTGGGGCATCCTTGCAAGGCTCCAAGGTTCACATGCTTCGTGTTTTCCCACCCGAGTGTCAAGTCCCGAGCCAGCTGTGCTGCTTTGAACTGGTGCTGTTGCAGTGCTGGTGCCGAGGGCTGTGCTTTTGAGCGGGGTATTTATCCTGGAGAAAGGCTTGCTTATGTTGCCCCCCCCCCAGCAAAGTGTTTTGGTTTTGTTTCAGGATCCAGGGGAAGCTGCGGGTATTTAAAGCCATACTCTCCTTTACCTCACGGCCGCGTGAAGGGCACGAGCCATTTTGACAAGTTGGAGACATCCCCGTTTTGCCTTTCTGTTTGTAAATCCTTTAGTTTTATTAACTCATTTTTGTACCCCGTACCCAAAGTGCTGGTCAGTGCAGCTGTGCTTGCCTTTTCTCCTGATGCAAAGCACATGCCGGGCTCCAAAATCCATATATAGTTCCCTCAGAGAGGCTCTCCGAGGCGCTGGCTCGGCGCAGCCACGGCTGGTTTCTGTCCAGGTTTGGATGTGCGTGGCTTGCTGGGAAGCTGGGCTTTTCCCTGCGCCTGAATATGGTGTTGGGGACTGCCCAAGGCTGAAGGCGTTGGCCTTATATGCATAGGAGCAGGCAGTTTCTGTATAAATGTTTTTATTAGGGCTATAAACAGCGGTGCTGTGGAGCGCGAGCCCGGCCGTGCTCGCCCTGCGCGGGGCGCGTTGGGCTGGAGCCCGCAAGGCCCCAGCGAGCGGAGCAGGCCCCGCAGCGGCCGAGGGAGCGGGACCCGCAGCGGCTTCCCCAGGAAAGAGCAAAGGAGAGATCCCGCAGGAGGAGGCGGGGAGCCGGTGGGAGCCGCGGCAGAGCTGGCCACCGCAGGCGAGCGGCCTTCCCCGCTCCCGCCGGCTTCGCTTGGAGCTGGCCTGGAGGAGAGGGAGGAGCTGGGGCGGTGGTGGCAGCCATTGCGCCCTCGCGCTTCAGCCCTGCTGCGTCTCCTGAGCCTCTTGCCCTGCCTCAGTTTCCCCTGCCGCAGGGCTGGTGAGCGGTTGCTCGCAGGCCGTCTCTCTTTGCAAAGTGCCCTGGAGCCTGCGGGCTGGAAAGCCCCTCAGGAGGCCTCAGCCAACGCGTGCGCTGGGCCTGTGGGCCCAGGCAGCCTGGTAGCCGCGGCCGTTTCCTTCCTCCGCGGGGCTCCTGGTGCAGCAGGGCTCCCGGCAGGAGGCAGCGCAGCCGGGCTGTGCTGAACGGGGACCACACAAAACGGCAGCTGGCCCCGGGCCCAGAGATATTCTTGTAACTTAATAGCGCCCTGCAGAGAGAAGCACTGCTGTTTAGGGGGTGCTGGTTTTTAAAAGGTATTTAGGAACTCGGCACTGTGCAGAGGTCTCTTGCAGGATGCTTAGAAGTGCTTGCTGCCTACCTTTGATTGCATGTCCTTATGGATTCCCAAGTTACGGGTGCTGAATTCTCCAAAACGGCACTGGCGTAGGGCCACAGAGATAACAGGTGCCCTGCTCCCCTTGGGGCCTCTCCTCCAGGGCCTTGAATAAGGCAGCTTGGAAAGGTCTCCACAATCTGGGCCAAAGGGACTTGGAAGTTTGCGCTGGCACTGACGCCCCGAGTCACACAGGGCAGGTCTGCTGATGTTATCCAAGGTGCTCATGAGACCCTCTTACCAGGAAGGATGCTATGTCTGCCCTTGGAAAAGTCTGGTGGTCTTAAGATGGTCTGTTAGAAATGGCGCAAAAGGCCACGTATTTCTCCATTTCGATAAAACAGGCAGGAGGACAAGCCTTACTTTGCAGAGAAGCTCCATGGAGAGAGGCTGATGGAGAAGGGGACGGCTCTCAGGAGAGATGGGAGGAACCATTTGTGGCCCAGCTCGTTGAGGCGGACACGGGCAGCACTGCGGCCGGCTGTGAGCACAGGGACATCCGTCCATGCCCTGCCCAACTGGCTCCTGCAGAGGTGTCAGGAGGTGACAGCTTGCAGTCGCTTTTGGCCTGGGCTGGACTTGAACTTGTGACCTGGAGACAAAAGCCCTTGCCCTCCCTTGCCAGTTCCAACGTCCTTTGCCACGAGTTGTCCAGGGTTTCACACTTGCATCCAGCCCAGCGCACAATGGATGGGGGTGGTTTATTGTGGTGGCCTCCCATTTGCATCCCCTCCTGGTTCGCACCTTACCCGCCATCTGGCCTCACCAAAAGCTCTCCTGCTGCCTCCCCGGCTTCCCCCTGCTCGCTGCTCCTCGTGGAGGCACAGAGGAAGGCTGGAGTTAGCAGAAGCTGTTGGAGCTCCCTAACCAACGCTGGGCTTTGCCTTCAGCAGCCCTCCGCAGTACACAGGTAATGTCCCCAGCTCCTCGCAGAGGATGTTGGCGGAGCGGCTCGGGCCTGGGAGATGTTTCTGCACGCTTCCCCTCCCTCCCCACCTGGGAAGGGAGCCGTAGAGCTGGAGAGAGGGAGAAGATGGGTCTGCGCAAATGCACGTTACATCTGCTGTTAATTTTGTGATTGGAAATGAAGTAACAAAGGGAGGTGGTGCAGCGCGAGGATGGTTTAACCTTGATAAAACAGTGATTTCACCAAGGATGATGTTCTCCCATCTATCTTCATCCATCAAGGCGCCGCTGAAATATGCTGATGAAGCCTGTGGATAGGAGTACAGTGCAGTTAAATGGGGCGTTGCAAACGCTCCCGGTCCCCCCGTGACAAGGTGGCGTTACTTGCTGTCCAAATTTAGTAGAGAACAGTGTGAACGCTGCCTTTTGCTCTGGGGGCTGGGGCAGAATGCAAGCAGGGAGGTATCTCCTCCACCGAGGTGGTAGTGGCGTCGCAGCGTGATCCCTTTGCCCTCTCCCCTTTGCAGTGCTCCTGAGAGTCGCAAGGGCAGAAGCTTTGGGCTAGCACTAAATACATTTGCCTGGGCTGTGCAAATGCCCCCCCGCTCCCATCGGAGGGAGACACTTGCTTGTGAAGGTTTTGCCAGGTTTTGCAGGTAAGTTGACGCTTCTCTTGACTTCAGTTGAATACAGCTGGAGGGTCTGGTCTCCGAAGCCAGGAGGAAATCCCAGGGCTTTGCTGTTTGCTTGGCTACCATGTGTTTTGCCCGTATGTGCTGTGTTGGAGTAGCAGTAATTAAGCTTTATTTATCTGGGGTTTCCCAGCTCGCAGGGTGGGAAGTGGCTGCGCGTGGGTGTGAGCGCCGCGTGTGAACTTCTCCTCAAGTTTGGGGATTAGCAGCACGGGCCCGAGCGCTGCAGTCTTTTTTGGTCAGGTATCTAAAGCGGGTTTATTGGCTGCATGAGGAGATCTGAGTGTAAATGTAGATAGGTCAATGGTAAACCGAGCCCTGTAACCCAAGCTGCTGTTTCAGCCGGCTCCACTGCGACCAGCAGCATTTTGCTGAGGTTATGGCTGTTGCACAAGGCTCCAGCATTTCCAGGCCTGACTTTCAGCAGTTGCATCCCCAGGTTCTGAGGAGCACCAGGGTCTCCTCACCCCAGGAGGGCGCGAGGCAGGGCTGGCAGGGAGGGTTGCTCCGTTCCTGCTGTGTCAGGAGAGCAGTGAGGAAAGGGGCAGCGAGGAGCCCTGTCCTCTCTGCCCCAGGGTCTCTGCGATACTGTCCCCTTTGCTGTGCAGGGCTGAGGGAAGTCCTGTAGCTGGATGCTGTCTCTGCAGTCCCTGCGGACACAGGGACGTGTCTCTCCCTCGGGCTGTGCCAGCGCTGCGTTACCCGTCTCCGTCACGTCCGCCTGATGTCCTGAGGCAGGCCATGGTGCACGTGGGTCTTGCCACCCACGTGTGTGCTACAGTACGAGACGGGGCGTCTCCACTGTCCCCCAGTGCGTGCGAGTGTGGTGGAGCTGTTACGGGACAGGAAGGGTGCGTGATGGGGTCTGAGGATGAGTGGCACTCGGTAACATGGGGCATCCCTGACACCCAGAGAACCGAGGACTCGGCTTTTGCTCAGAGAGCCTCCATCTCTAGCCAGCTATTCCTGTTGCAGTGTGTTTTCCGAGGCCATCCTTCCAAGAGCTGACCATGTTCACCTGCAGGCCTCCTTCAACACTGTGCTTACAGCAAAGTTAAGTTATCTGAAAAGACTCTGTGGTCACCAGGGCTCTGACCCAGCTCCAGAGCTCCTTTCCATAAATAACTCAGACAAGCAGATGCCTCCTTACAGGCACGACATACGTTGAGGGCTGGGTAGCTCTCTGTGGACCAGGACAGGGCAGCTCTGGAACGACATGTCCATGCAGTGGAGCGAAAGGCTGCGTAACCTGCAGTGGGGAGGCAGGCAGGACTGGCCAGAGCGTGAGCAGCAGCAGGTGCAGGACACCCGCCGAAGGCCTGCGGGGCTCTGGGGAGAGAGCAATGGCAGAGTGTGGAGCTCCGAGCACGCAGAATGTCCTCGGCACAGCCCTGCCTTCGGACGGAGAGCGCAGGGTCTCTCGTCTGGTGGGGCACCACTAGAAAGGCTGGCAAGTTTAAGAGCAGAAGGCCAAGGAGGCTGAAGATGGGCATGCCCCTTTGCTTCAGGCACCCGCCAGCTCCCCACAGTGACGTGATTTCCCATGCCCAGAGCTCCCTCTGTATTTGGTCTCCTAGGTATTCTGCTGCCGCTGCTCCATGCCAGCCCTGGGCCACACCTGGGGCTTTCAGCTGCCGCTGGAGATGATGCTCTGCTGCCCTGACCTCACCCTCAGCCTGGTTACCGTAGCACAAAGCTCAGCCCACGGGGCTTCTCCGCCCTACCTGCAGCCTCCCTGTTCGGTGACAGTCGAACGTTGTGATGCCTCCTTCTTCCTCAGCTCTCCCTTGGGAGCCGGGTGGCAGAGGGGCAGGGTGGTTCAGGCCACGGGCTAGTCAGCTTGTAATGCAGCCCATTCTTCTCCTTCTCAGCTCTTGTGTTCCCGGTTTCCCATTGCTGCTTCTACTCCTGATGCATTTGGGAGCATTTTGAAAAAAAAAAAAAAAAGTTGACAAAAGAAATGAATTATGCATAAGGAATTAATTTCCTTGATGAATAGGGACTTACAAACTCAATTGCCATTCGCTTTCAAGGGATGCTTGGGGGAAGTAGGGAGAGGGAATAAAAGCAGAAGATGGAACGGAGGGTGAGTGGTTGAGTCTGGAAGTGTTCCTGGCCTTTGAGTGGACTTCTGGAAAAAGCCCTGGGTCATTTAAACCATATGATGGATCCCATGTTTCCATCATTGTGTGGGGTTCTTTGCTGGTGTGAAGATTGCAGTGGTAAAGATCCAGCAAATCCATCAATGTGCCTGACCATAAGTCCCATCCTTTGCTTGGAGGAAGAGGGAGAAAGGGCCAGATGAAGGTTTCGCTTCTGTTTTTATATGTGGGGAAACTGAGGGGGCTGTTTGACTTGTTCAGGTCAGGTACAGGTCAGGAGCAGCATTGCTGGCTCTTGGGCTCCAGAAGTTTGTGTCTCTTTCACCCATGTGTCCTTGATGCAGAAAGCGGCTGTGTGAGCATGCTGGAAAAGCCTTCTGGAAACTTTGCCCAGCTGCAAAAGAATGCCTACAAACCTCAGGCAGAAAACTCCAGCTCCTGAACAGAAATACCTGGCAACCCAGGTATCTGCCTCGCAGTTGATCTCTTGTGCTCTGCTCTTGGGTGGGACAGGTCTTTGGAGGGAAGGAAAAGTCTGCTTTTGCTGGCAGTTGCTCTTGGGATGGGAAATATTTCCCCTGTGAAGCACCATGGCAGTTAAAGGAAGCTGTGTTCTGGCTGTCGCAGAGGATGGGGAATTTGAGAAGTGGTGAGCGGAGCGAGGCGCGCGGTGGAGCTGTGCTTCACCCTCGAGTCAGCACGAGACCCAGCAGAACGAATGCTTCCAAGGTCAGTGGCCCTGTCCTCCCCAAGATCTGGTTTCTGACCGTCTGTGTGGCTGTTCTGATGCGCTGCAAATAGCGCCTGCTTCCCCACCCAACCTGCTGTCAGCCGGGTGGTTTGGAGCAGGGAGATGTGTGCTCCTGAGGGCTGTATCTCAGGGGAGAACTGTTTTCTCCTATTTGTCTCCCAGAGTCATCTTTCCTGTCTGTAGCTCCTGACCTGGCCTAAGCAGGCACCTCTCCTCCACAGTTCTCATCCCCTGGTCTCTGATTTGATGCGGGCCCTTCAGGGTCTTAGGTTAGTTTCAAAGATCTTGAGGGGATGCAGGCTATCTGAGGCACAAGTTACTCATGTGAAGAAGTTACAGCCTGCTCCATCATGGGATGCTCCATGGGCAGAGTTTTAAAACCTGTTATAATTCCATGATTTTCAGCTCTGCAGTTGTCCTGCCTTACGCAGTCTGTTGACTGCTCTTCAGATGTTGCCATCTTAGAAGCACCAATGTATCTGAGTACTCTTGTCGAGGGACAAGGATTTGAAAGTGAGCAAAATAAGGCATAGCCAGAGACTGGTGGGCTGGTGACTGTTTGCAAAAGTTGTGCCTGTGATTGCTCGCGGGTGCAGTGATGCTGCAGGAACCCCACGTGTCAGGAGCAGTATTTGTGCCTGCATACGTGCCCGTGTGCTGTCAACCCTGTGCTACCCTGGCGTGGCCACCCTGCATTCCCGGTTCCCCGCTCGCTCCATGAGCACGGTACCTGCCTCACCTTGCCGTCCCCCTCCCTGTCTGCAATTGGGACATACAGCAGAGAGAGACTGTGGATGGTGCAAAAATAGCGACCCTGGAGAGCCAAACGGCAGAGCAGGCGCTCCCGCCTGGCCCACAGGAAGGAGGCCCGAGTCGGCTGCGAGAGCCCGCCAGGGGAAAGGGCGCGCTGGAGGACGGGCAGCTGAGCGGCTGTTACTCTCCCTCTTCTCTCCCGTGCCGTGGCTTTCCTGAGCGCACAGGGCAAAGGGGATCGGCGCAAAAGGGGGCTTTGGAAGCTGTCGCTTTGCATTGTGCGGATGGGGAAAGGTCTCTCTACCTGCCTTATTTTGTCCCTTTTGCTTAGGCTGTCAGCGCTGACAGTGCTCATGTTTATTTCATCCGGCGTGGCGGCTGTCTCGTTTCCCTATCCTCCGATGTCATTAGCGTGCCGAGAGCGGGCCCGGCAGTGCTCAGCCTAATGAATTCCGCTGTGGCTCTTCCTCTCCCCACCTCGTTACCAAAGCTCAAGGTGTCAAATTAAAGCCGGGCCAGAGCAAGGGGAGTGAGGAGGAGGAGTGAGGAGGAGGAGGGGAGGTGGCCACCCACCCCACTCACTGTCACAGGGTGGGGGGACCGTCCAAGGCAGATTCCCAGGGTTGGTCAGATTCTAGGGTTTTCCCAGTGATTTTTCTTTTTAAGGCATTCTCTTTGTCGTGGGGGTTTCTCGGGATGCCTGGACATGCTGCAGTACCAATGGGTAGTGAGGCTGTCCTTGCCCCATGGTGTTATTCCTTACCTTGGTCCTCCTCTGGTGGATGTCCCCATCCCTTCCCCCTCACCCCTAACCCAACCTCCGTCTTGGCTCTCATGGATTTGAAATAGTTTTCTAACGTAATTATCTCCTCGTGGATAGTGTTTTTCATTACGTCGGCTGCTTCAGCTGTGGTGAGCATATTAATGTGGGATTAGTACCATGGCGGCTCGCGCTGGCGGCGGCGGGGAGACAGGAGCAGCCCCCGAGGCAGCGCGTGGCCCTCCGCTCTCCCGCCGGCTGCCTCGGGCTCTTCACGTGGAGCCGTCACCTGAGGATGGGGACTGGTGAGCGGCTTCGCCATCTCGGAGACCCTTTCTGGCAAAGCCTGGAGAATTTGGCTTGAGAAGCGCCAGCCTGTTGTGAAGCAGCCCCTGGTCCCACTGTCTCCTCCAGCAGGGACTGATGAACGAGCTGTCCTGCGGCACAGACTTTTTCTTCTTGGGTGAAGGATTTTGCGGTTCTCTCTTTGGTCTGTGTCTCCTTGCTGGAGATGTAAGGCCTCCTTCAGCCTTGCTAAGCTTCTCTGTAGCAGGGTGGCCTCGTCCCTTCTCCCTTTTGTCCTGGGAGGCATCAGTGCAGCTTGGGAAGGCCAGGGCAGCATTGCCTGTGTATGGGACCTGCTCCCTATCCCCTGCCCGGAGAGCAGAGCGCAATCCTAGAGTTCAAACCAGGCCTCTCCCTGCTCGAGGCTTGTGGCAAATCCAGGGTGAAAGGAAGAAGATGGGGAGGAAGGAGGAACTTTTCTCTACTTTCCTTCATGTAGCTGGTCATGAGAGCTGGTGCAGGACATCAGAGTGGACACGCTCGGATTTATTGGCTGGCAGGTGAGGCCAGCGGGGCTGTGTGGAGCTGTGATCAGGGACGTGCTCTCTTGTGCTGTCCCTCGGGTACCGGCCTTGAGGAGCCATTGACTCTACTGACTCCTTGAGATACTGTCACTTCTGGCAGTGCCTTTTAACCCCATGTGGGCGGCCAGGGCACAGCTGGGTGCGACAGGAGGTGAGGAGCAATTTCACGTGCAATTGGAACTGCAAAGGGAGGGTGGAGGGAGGCGTGATTTAATCACCTCAACTGGCTGCAGGCCAAGACCACCAAGGTTAAAACACCTCTCTGTTGCAAGAGATGCCAGGGGAGTACTAATTGTCATAATTCGTCAGCTGTTTGGCACCTCGTGAGGTGCTGTCCGGGCAGTGTCCGGGTGCTAGGGGTTGGGTTCAGGCTTGGGGAGGATTTGAACAGCCTTGAGGCTTTTCTAGAAAGAAGGTTAAATCCACTGGCCTGAGTGACTCCAGGGGCCTTGGATCTGACTCTGGGGGAAGGGTGGGAGGACGTCAAAAGTTGTCTGCTGGAAGGTGAGGAAGAGACGTCTGGCAGGATTTGGTCTCTGGATTCTTGGGCCGCCTCCTTGGCAGGTCGACTCGCAGATGGAACAGTGTTTCAAACCCAGTTCAAGCGCCCAACATGGTGCAGCCACATGTGGCTCTTGAAAAGGGCTCAGGGCCAAAGGTGCTGCAGAGGTAGGATGGCCCTCTTCTGTCGCAGCGCGTGGCTTCCTAGCTAAGACATTTGGCATGGCCCCACTGAGCATCCCAGGCATCGCAGTGTGGACTACCATGGCATGGAGGATCTCAAAGAGGAGTTGAGTGATGTGAGAACCTGTTAAAGCAATGCACTGTCACAAAGCAGAAATGTGTTCCCTGCACTAGTCTGGATAAAGGTGAGAGAGAAGGAAATGCAAATTTCCTCTCTTCATTCGACCCTCTTGTTTTCATACGACTCTGCCTTGCAGAAAGAAAGAGCAATTCCCTGTGCAGCAAAAGGGTGAGTACAGCCTAAAATGGGCTTAGTCTGTTGCGTGGAGGTACTGCCGCTCTTCCCAACCGTTAGAGCCAAGACCCCTAGTTTTAAGGTGCTCGTATCGTGTTTTTTCAGGTTGCTGGAAGTAGCGTGCTTCTGTTGTCCCTGAAGACCTAGGGAGTCCATGGTTTGGGTGCCCAAACAGCTCCTGTTGCACGGAAGGCCTCTGGGCTGTCTGTGAACGGGCACCTCGAGATGTTTCAGGGTGGCTGTGCCAGGTCAGCTGGAGGTGCAGCCAGCCGGGATGCGCTCGGCAGTGCCAGGGCAAGGAGCACAGGCCGCAGTCGGCAGGGAGGTCGCCCTGCCCGAGCAGCCGGCGGGGCAGGCAGAGCCGAGCAGTGCTCAGGGGCCTGGGCTCCTGGAGCGCCGCACGCGTCCGCCTGCTCCGTTGGGTTGCTTCCCTTTCGCGTTGGCTTACAGGAGGGAGGCCTGTGTTTGATAACTCTTAGCGAGGAGTTTGCTGTTGCCCCTGCGATTCCTGTTAATACTGGAAGATTATAGGGAGATTCTCCTCATTATCCCTGTGGCACTCAGCAACCCCGCTACCTGTCCTGGCAAACGCATGGGCAAGGCAGGAAGGAAAAGTGGGGGCAGCAGTTTAAAGCAGCTTATGTGGAAGGGAACAAGTCACCTGTATCCACTCCTCGGTTTCCTTGCCTCTGCAGAGGCTGCTGTGCGTTTGCTTCCACTCTGGAAGCGCCGTGGCGACAAATTCCTTCAAGCACTTTGAAGTCCTCTGAAGAAAAGTGCTGGAGAAGGACAGAGGCTTATTAATTGTTGTTGAGAATATCTGTCAATCCAACATAAGGAGTTGCTTGCTGAATTTCTACCGTCTACTTCTGTCGAGAAGATGATAGTGACAGTATTAAGACAATCAGAACAGGGCTGTCATTCTTAGAAAATCAGTCCTGCTGGTTAAAAACCCTCCTGGTTCTTAGGAGCTGTATATCAAAGTCGTGATGGAGAATAAATCCCTGCCCTGGTGCTTTTCTGTCGCGGCTCGGCCAACCAGCAGGACCTGGTGGAGCCACGAACACGTAGACATTATCTCTTTTGTGATGGTCTTCCTCTTCCAGGAGCCTTCAGCACTTCTGCCTTCTGCTTTCTGAGAGCAAAGGATGGATGAGCTGCTGGCCAGGATGGGGGTTCTTCATCTTCTGTGGGGACACCAACCCATGTTTGACTCATAACTTCCTATAATGCTGCAGGCTGGTTAGAAAAATAATGTGCAGCTGTCATCATGTGTGCAAAACTCATGGTTTTTAGGGGTGATGTGTTCATGTGTGACAACCACCTCGCTTCAGTTACCTGGAAGATTTGCATTTCGGCAGTCCGGGGAGGTTTCTGTGCAGTTATTCTGCACGGCAAGCAGCCCGCCGCAGTCCTTTTCGATGCGGTGTGCCTGGGCTCCCGAGCAGTCTCGCTCTCCAGCATGTGCACCCCTGTGCCCTGCTGATGCGGAGCTGCTGGGTCCCTGCCGGCCCAGATGGTCTGCGGGCCGGATTTCCTCGGCTGGTCAGCTATCAGCAGAGCGCACGGTGACGGCTTGTATGTCCTACAGCAACTCCATCTGGCAGAGCGGAGCAGCACCCCAGCTGTCTCGGTGCTGACATCGCCCGCCGAGCCGCTCTGCAGGGCTGTGTCTTTGGGACTCGCTCTGTGCGTCGTCACTATTCCTCTGGCAAAGCAATCAGCAGGAGTGGGCTCCCCAGCCTGGCCTGCTATGAGCCAGCATGAAGATCTCCTTATTTTGCAGGTGGAAAAGGTTCTGACACAAGAGCTGTACAGGTCCCCAACCTTCTGCCTTCCCGAATAGGTCCAATATTGGGACTTGTAGTGCTTCTTAGTAATGCCCCTTGTCCCTTCCCAGCCAGCGTTGGCAGCGCTGCACCGCTTTGGAGGGCGTGTGAGCCTTCAGCTGGCACAGCTGGCTGGTGCTGTTGGTCCCCAATGCTGAGTGACATTCCGTGGTCTAATCCAATGGCTGCCACCTCTGGCCAGCATTTGGGGTGTGCCACTGCCCTCCTGTGACCTCCATGCAGGTCTGTGTACCCTGCCTGGACTAGCGGGAAA
The DNA here is from genome assembly GCF_059628265.1 of Tinamus guttatus. Classification (NCBI taxonomy): domain Eukaryota; kingdom Metazoa; phylum Chordata; class Aves; order Tinamiformes; family Tinamidae; genus Tinamus; species Tinamus guttatus. The sequence goes on along the minus strand of NW_028288745.1, from coordinate 5,802,796 downwards.
AGCTTTTCCCTCCACCTTCTCCAGCTCCCAGCACCTGAGGTGGGACGCTAGGGAAATAGAAGGTGACCTGAAGAGCCTAACCCCTGCTGTGCTGCGAGCACCTCACCATCCTGCTAATTGGCCGTGTGCTAGAGAAGTGATTAACCTCTCAGCTATCTTGTGTTTTGCCTTGCTTCATGAGTATCTCGGGGTTCGTTGCTCTGCACACAGCTCTGCTGAAGGGGCGGTCGAGGTAGGAATTGCTAAAGCAGAGTTTGCTACTGAATATGACCATGTCCTGGCTTGTGATGCTAACCAAAAGAGCCTTTCGCTTGTAATTTGAGGAAGGTGCTGTGGACCCCGTCCTAGAGGACTGTGTACTTGGTAGTAATGGAAGAGAAAGTCACTGCGGGGACCGAAATCTCCTTTCGTGGAGCCAGCTCATTGCTTCCTCTGTGCTTTCACCCTGCGAAGGGCTGCAGCGGTGACTCGTCATGTAGGGTCTGACCTCTTGTCATCTTGGTAATTTTGCTTTGCTGAATGTAAGGGAGACCAGGGTGAATCTGATACGGCAAACAGAGCATCGCTGATGGTGTGTCTCATAGTTGGGAAGCAGATCTCCATGAGGTCTTGTTGGGGACAGCATAAAAGACCACTGCTCCAGGCAGGCTCTGTGGTGTCCTTCTGCAGCGGCCTGGTCCCACCGGGACCCCCCAGGCTCACCTGGCTGCAACCCGAGCTAGCCAGGAAAGCAGCCGCCTCCTCCCCAGCTCCAGCCACCCCTGCCTTGACACTTAACATCTTCCTAGCGGATGGATTTGGCAGTGCCAGGATGGGCTTCCTTGCCAGTGTGGCAACAGCCACAGCTCCCAGCTTGTTAGACTGAAAGAATGTGCCGTTTTAATTAATGATATGTAAATATCCTTGAATGGGCCGCATTTGCATATTAAGAGAGATTTGCGGAATCTGCGGAGTAATATATTTTAATTAAGGATTAATTAAAAATAATGGGAATTTCATTTCGCCTGGCAGAATCCGTTTAGATCTTAGCACACGGCTGCTCGGGAGCGCGGGGCGAACGCGCCGCGGCGGCGGCTCGCAGCTGCAGCCGGGGCGCCCGAACGGCCGGCGAGGGGCAGGGTGGCCGGTCCCCCGCGTGGTGCAGCCCGGCCGCGAGTCTTTCCGGGCTGCTTTTTGATATTCTTTATGGCAAAATAAGCAAATGGCTCTGAGACACGGAACACTAGTTGTGTTGGCAATTATGTTAATAGCATGCTATTAGGCTATGATTCTATATGAGCAATTGGGGAGAAGAAATGCCTTACCAAGAGCGCGCGGTACAACAGACGTCTGTCTTATTGATATAGCTCCGGAGGAGCTTTCTGCGTAATTACACTCGGCCACTTTTCGGAGGCGAGGGACGGGCTGCGGCCATGGCGCGGAGGGGAGAGCAGGCCCTTGCGCAGGCCCGGCTCTGCGTCCCGCTGCCGTGGCTTGTGGTCCATACGTGATGGGTCACACCAACGGGGAAGCCTGGTGGCTTCTTTGGGAAGCAGGGGCAAGCAGGTGGCCGGGTGGGTGGGAGAGGAGAGGAGGGGAGCAGGGCTGGGTGCCGTGGCCGCACCGCGCTCCCCCGGCCCACCCGTGGCTGGCTGTGGCGCGCCACATGCAAATGGCGAGGGTGCCATTTGTGGGAAGTGTCCGCTAATAAATAACCCCGGAGCCTTCTCCCTATCAGGCAGCGACATCCTGCACTTCTCCCGGCTGCCGCGCCAAGCCCAAGACGTTTAATGATGTGGTGCTCCTCACCGGCGGCGTGCGCTGCCCATGCTAAACATCTCCCGCCTCACAAAATGGTGGCAAGAGCGCCCGGGCCGCCGCCGCCCCCCTCGCCGGCCCAAAGGGCGGCTCGGCGCCCTCCCCGCGCCGGCGCCTCGCGCCGCCCCGGCCGCCGCTCCAGCTCGCCGCAGGATTTCATTAGCCGAACGAAGTGAAAAAAAAGAAAAAAAAAAGAATCAATTTCAGATGTTCCCTGTGTTTGTGGTAATGGTCTCCCTAACCGTTCTGATTAGCCCAGTGAAATGGAATTTTTCTTTTAAATTACAGCGCCTTGACATTAAATATAGGCAAACTTTGTGTGTGCAGGGTGGGGGGGGAGGAGGAGGGGACAGGCTTTTTACATTCATCCTTGTCCTTTTCCCTCCCTCTCCATCCTTTGGGATTATCTTTCCATCGTCCCCCCCGCCCCCGCCAACTGAAATCTCCTATGACTTCTTTCTGCCACCTGGAAGACTCATTTTTTTTTCCTCAGCTTTTGCAACGTTCCTCAAGGTTTGGGGGTGGTGGGTGGTGCAGGTGGGTTTGGTTTGGTTTTGTGTTTTATCCCCCCTGCAGTGTTTTAAGGGCCAGTCTGGCTTGGAGGACGGGCACCGCAGTGATGCTCTCCTCCTCTTCCTCCTCTTCCTCCCAGCTCTGCGGTTTTGCTTTGTTTGTGCTGGGCTATCCCTTTCCGATTTGCGGTTTCCTTTCGGTATTTTGACCGGAGAGAAATCTGCATGGAAATCGATAGGCGGGAGCCCGCGGGCACCCGAGCAGGTTGGCTTTGCTCCGCCAGCGCCCCCCCTTCTCCCGCCTGCTCCAGCCTCCCTGCCCTCCGCTGCTGCCGGAGCGGGCTGTGCCCAGCCGGATTCCCAGCGCGCTAGGGAAGCTCTCCGGCATGCGCCCGCCTTGTCCGTATGCCCCGTCCCTTCCCTTTCCTCCCTAGACCCCTTTCCCTTTCCGAAGGATGAATTTGTTAGGCTCGGAGGACCCCGCAGTGGGCTTTTTCCATTATTAATATATGTATTTTTCTTTTTATTTATTTTTCATGCGTTCTTCCCCTACCTTCCTTTATTCTTTCCCTCTCTAGGAGGGTGCGTGCGAGCGCGGCTGTGCTCGCTCTAGGTGTGTGTGTGTGTGTGTGTGCGCCTGTTCGGCCGGGAGAGAGCCCTCGGTTGGTACTTTTCCTTTTGATAAGCTGTCATCCCCCGGCCCCGCGCGGGGATTTGATCAGAGCGCTCTCTCGACCCCGTGGAAGACATTAAACACCCTCCCAGACCCTTTTCTCTCTCTCCATCTCTGAACCTTTCACTCTCCTTTAATGAGAATTTCTCCTAATTATTTCAGTGGCTGCAGCACAGGGACCGCAGTGTAGTTAGATCTTGATACCGGGACGTGACTGTTATGCTGATAAAGGCAAAAGATCAATAATTTAGGCCCCAGCGTTAATGGCAGAGCTGAGAGCTTAAGTGTCTGTATTCAGCTTTAGTCCTGAAGGTTCCTGGAGTATTAATGATTTCAGGAGGAATTTCTCCCCTTTTCTTGTGCTGCCATTGCCTTTTTTTTTTTTTTTTTTCCCTGAGTCCTGTATCTTTTAAAAGCCCTCTTTGCTTGTGTTTTATTTTATTTTTTGTGCTTTCTTCTTGGTTTCCCCAGTGCAGTGCTTTGCAGGCAGCCTGCCTCGCTTTAGTGTTGCCCCTGAATTGCCCTTATAAAATTTATCTGCCCTAGGCTGCTGTGTGGCAGGAAGCAAATGTGTGTGTATGGTTGGCGGGGGGAAACGTGGGGAGGGGGAGAAAGGATTGAAGGGAGAACATGGAGGGATTAAAAGCATCTTCTCCTGCCTCGCTCCAGAGACAGGGCAGCCAGCGCTGCATCCGGGTTGTCACTTAGGTTCTGGTGCGTTTTTGCAGAGACAAGGTGTCTTTATGGTGACTTTGGAGGGGTCACGCAATGGGAGGCGCGAGGAAAACCCTCCAAAGGGGCAGGTGGAGTTTGCCTGAACCCCCAGGGCTTCACGTGCCATCTGCCCCGTGGGAACGCGGTACTTCTGAGAGGGAACGGAAAAATCTGAGCTCTTCTCTCTCCCCAGCCCTGGGCCAGGTTTGCCTTTTCCAGCAAGCTGCTGCCGCCACATTTTTTCCCCACCCCAGTCTGTAGCTGTTCCTTGGCCTTTTGGGCTATTTGGGAAGTGTTTTGAGGCCCAGGGTAGAAAGGAGGATGGTAGAGGGTGGGAAATGTTAACCAGGTTTCAAGTGAGTCATAAGTACTTCCCTCCTTGTTTTTTTATATTCCTTTTTTCTTTTTTTTCTTTTTAGCCTGTTAGTACTTGAGGATTCAGGAAATACTGAGTTGATTTGAAAGAAGATGACAAATGATGAAGGGAAATTGGGGGATAAAGACTGTTATTTAGCCACTAGGAGCCATGGCTGGAAAACACCATTATATGCATTAGCTGGTTAATGGGAATTTTGCCTGGGTTATCTCCATCCTGGTTGTGGGGGAGAGGGCGGGGATGTGCAGATTCTGTTGCATTGCCGGCTGCTTCGCGTCCCTTGGTGGCAAGGGGAGGCGGAGGGGTTTGTTCAGAGCTGCACCGTGGGTGCGCAGCACCCCGCTCCTTGCACGTGGGGTACCGGCTCCTCCGCCTGGGCTCGGTGCACGGGCTCCTTCCAGAGGCTCTTCCACGTGCCGGGCCCTGGCGGCTCAGCCCAGCTCAACCGAGCAGCGCTTATCCCTCGCAGCATCGGGAAGCCCAGCCGTATCCCGCCGAAGCGGAACTTGGCAGTGCCGCAAACACCAGCGAGCTCTTTGTTCCCAGCGGGAAAGGCGACGTGGCTTCTGGTTCTTCCTTGCTCTTTGCTGGTGGCTGAAGAGCCCTCTTGGCATCGAGGGCAGTGAGCTACCTGTGTCTTGGCCGGTGTCGGGCAGGCAGAGGAGACTGCAGCTTAGTAAACAGGCCTGTAGCTCCCCGGTCCAGCTGGCTTCTCCTGGCGGCCTCGGCTTGGCAGGGCTAGCCAGGATATAAATTGGTTTTAACTTATTGTAGTCACTGAAGTATACAAATATAGCTGAGGACATGCAGGGAAAACATCTGGCCAGTGCAAAAGTGCTTGTTGGCTTTTATGCGACGACCTTATGTGAGGTTGGCAGTGGAGAAACTTAAAAGTGGCGTTTTTTCAAAGAGGGAAAATGCTGCCCAGTTCCAGTCTGTTTTCCAAAATACACACTTGTTTATGTATATATGTGTGTGTGTGTGTATATATATATATATATATATATGATATAATGTGTATAAAACCTTATTTATAGGAGTGCAAATGTGTGATGCTACAAGTCTAAACTGGTGGCCTGGTAGATGCGGGTTCTCTGGTAGAGATGTGCTCCAGGGGGTGAAGAAACCCCAACATCACATTTCTTTCTGCAAGGTGCAGTCGGTGTGACCTGGTCCCCAAATCCTGCCTCTTCTGCTATAGGATAGAAAAGGAGAGCGACTTTGCTGGAAGTGTGGTAGGGGAAACCAGGGGAGTGTAGGGCCAGTCTGTGCTGCAGCGGGATGGGATGTGATGGTGCCTCCTGACCCAAATGTTTCTCATGCTGTCACTCACTCTCTTCAGGATCTTGTGGTCCAGGTAGCAGGGAGACCTTTAACCCATAGGAGCATGGACTTGCACCTTCCCCAAAGGTACTCAGGTTCCTGGTGTTGCAGGTGGTCTTCTCTTATGCAGGCCAGAAGCTCGAGCTCCACCTCCAAGGTGATCTGCCTTTTTGTTCTTGCTTTTCCTAGTAGTCTTAATTATTCTCACGGGCAAGAAATAAGACTAACGTTTTGACCTGATTGCTTTCCTTACCAGGTTGCACGTCAACACCTAGGTGTCCAGGTGCCAAAATTGGTTGACTTCACTAGGATCTTCCTTATCCAGGACTGCCTGAGGCTCTTGATAGATTTGCTAGGGTTGGTTAGTAGGTAGATTTCTGGATGTGCTGGCCTTAGGCAGTGTGTGTGTTGAATACATGCAGAGCTTGTCTCAGCAGGCTTGGGAGGAGAGAGGACTTTAAGGACAAATACAAGTTGCTGTAGGTTTTTCTAGCTGCCAAAACGCTGGTAGTGAACTAGGGAAGGATTCCCCCAGCTCTGCCGATGTTTGTTGTGGGTAGCCCAGGGGAGCAGGTATTTGTATCTGAAATGTTAATAGAGAGACTGAATTGAATCGTGCGTACTGTCGGGGGAGCGGTAAAAGCCATTTACAAAAGAAGCCAAGAGAAGATCAGTGGAAACACACACAAACCCTAAAAATCCCAATGTGACGCCTGAATAATCGCCTATTTGTCTGGGGAAAGAGATTAATCCAGCCAAGGTTCAGTTTAACAGGATTATTGAATGTGGAGGGGGCAGAGGAAGGGAAGGCTCTGGGATTCTCCATACCGCTTCAGACCATGGATCTTTGTGCTCCAGTAGCCCGGTCAGCGCTGGAAGGCTTCAGGAGGCAGGATAACTTCGCTAGGTGTCAGCAGGTTAATTGTAGTGGGACGTTTGGCTTTCATCTCATGGTCCTGGATGAGGGTCCCATGGATGTGAACCCTGCGTCCGTGGACTGGGCGTTTCTAGAGAGGCAGGGATATGTGTGGATGTCTTGGGAAGTTGTTACTCAAGGGTCTTGTGTCTCAGACTACGATGAGCCCGCGGCAGGCTAGGCCCAGGCGGGTGTTTTTTCTTTAATCCGTAATCCCAAAGTCTGACTGTAACTCCAAGGAAGTGGTGAGCCAAAAAGGCCTGACCCTTTGGTGCCCCTTGCAATGATGTGAGGAAACTATTCTTTGGAAAAGCCAGAGATTTAGGGGGGATTTTGGGGAGGGGACATAAGCCCTTAATCAGCCTCTATTGAAGAGCAAGGAAGAGACATCCCAAGGGGTGGATTAGCCATGGAGCGCCATGGGACAGGCCCTTCTCTTGAAGCAATTGATGTTGATTCCGGCTGGATGCAAAGCCCTTTCATTGGGATCACGCCCCAGGAAGTGGGGGCTTCCGACCGTTGCTGCCCTTTGGTGCCTTCTTGCCTTTCTGCCTGGGGCCGAGCAGCTCCCTTACTTTAAACCATATTCTGGCCATTGACACGTTTTGTTTGCAGAGCCAGTTTCTCACCCCAGGAGCGAGCAGACGTGTGGAGGACGAGGGAGACCCTCTGCAAAGCCGCCCGCACCGCTTGCTTCGTGTGGAGGCAGGCAGGGAGCGTGCGTCTGCGCGTGTTTGTGCGTGTGCTGTATAACACAAAGCAACCAGGACTTGCGGCCTCAGGGAGCTGCTGCTGGCCTCCCAGGTATTGCTGCTTCCTTTGAGTCTCCCGTAAGGATGTGGCCTTTTCTGAGATCATCTCCTGTAGGACTGCGGGGCAGTAAGTGAGCTCGCGCACGCCGAGCTGGCGCGTGTCTGGAGAGTCTCGCGCAGGAATAATCCTGTGCTTGAAAACCCCTGCTCTGCCCGTCCTGGTGTGTGGCGCCTCCCTTGCTGTGTTCCTCTGCCTTCCGGTAGGACCCTTTTTTGGGGTAAGCGTGGAGGAAATCCATGGCCTGTGTTCTGGGGGTGGCGAGTATGTGCAGGGAGCAGAGGGATAAACAAACCAGCATCCACATAAACAATGTCACTGTTTTATGCAGGCATCATTTTCCTATTACGCTGTTTCCGTGTGTCTGATCCACAGATTATATGCAAAGTATCTTTCAGCAAGCAGTGTTGCTGTTTGTGCACGGTTAAGAGGAATACAAGTGATTTCTGCCTCTCGAAGCGCTCTTTCCTGCCTGACTGTGCTGCCTCCTCTGCCCAGCAAGGCCCTCAGTTCTTCTCCAGGGCTTCCTGCTCCTCATATCCTCACCCCGAGGTTCCTTCCTCTCCCTGCCCCAGCTCTCCTTGCTCAAACCTCTGTGCAGCTACTGCAGCCAAGTCCAGTGAGAAAAGATGCTGCCAGAGAAGTGCCAGAACATGCTGACTGACCGCTCCATTCCTAGGGAATGCTGTGTGCAGGGATAGGTATTATCTTATGTGCATCTCTGAAAACGTCACTGAAAGGTGCAGTTTCCCCCAAACACTTGAAGCTGGCCGTGGGCTGCCGGTGTTGCCCTAGAGCAGCGGCTGTACGTCCCGTCGGAGAGCTGAGGTGAGCCTGGAAGCGCTTGGTTTGCAAGGAGGCCACGTGCAGGGTGTCCTGGTGAGGACGCGGGGCGCCCGGCTCCCGACCGGAGGCGGCGGGCGCGGAGCGGCGGCGGGGGGAAGGCCGGCGCCCTGGGTGTGCTGAGGCAGCGATGAGTGATTGGGGCTCAACAAGGTGTTTAAACACCAGAATTGAAATTAATGTCCCCTCCTCGCTGCTGAGGCTGCCAATATATTATGGCAAGCACCTTCCCAAAGTGAAATGAATGTTTGTTTATCCTCATGAAAAATACATCAAAATGTGTTGTGGGGGGGGGAGGCCCTTAATGAGGGAGAGCGTTGGGTTTCCATTAATTCCTGGGCGGAAGCGGACGCCAGTCCCTGCCTCTCTGCTTCCCTTTGCTCTCAGGCTTTTATTTCTGAAGACTAACCTGTCCACAGCTGTGTATCCAAAAGCATTAATATGGCTTTAATGAAAACTCCGGTTGATCTGTCCAAAGATATTGATGAGTGGTCCTCAATCGTATTAATCTTCTCATTGCGGGAGGAAATGAAGGCAGTGAGCGAGCGGGGTCTGCCGGGTGCAGGGGAAGGAGAGCCCGGAAAAGGCCGCTCCGGCCGCCCGGGAGCCCCAGCGGAGCGAGGCAGGGCAGTGGAGCGTCGTCACTCCACTTTGGGGACATTATATATATATATATATATACACACACCATAGATCTATTTATATACACAAACATACTTGCGTTTTTTGTTTTTTGTTTTTTTTTTTGGCTTGGGGTTTATTTTTCGGTTTTGATGGCTTTTTGAGCTGGAGAGCGAAACCACCCCCTTTTTTTTGGCTGGACCATGCAGTGCAATTCCAGGCCGGTATTTAACATTGGAATCATTAAGTTTCTGCCAATAAATCCATTACCGTTAATTATATTGAAGGGACTAACGATCCGTCGACAATATTCTGCCATTGATTTCCATTCGCGTCGAAGCGGCTCGCCTCGCCTCCAATCCGTTGCGGGGCATGCGTGTGTGTGGGGGTTTTCTTTTCCTGCCTTTTTTCCCCCTCTCTTCCCTTAAAGCTTTTGCAGTATCACGGTGTTCTTGCTCTCTCTGGCGATCCAGTCCTCCCCGAGTGCAGTCTTTCTTGATAGGAACAAGCTACATTTCTTTATGGCTTATGGCAAACTGCCTTGATTACTTCTACTGTTGTACCCATTATGTGAATTAAATATGTATTCAGTTGCATGCTGCTTGCGTTGTTATTGCAGGGTGACATATGGTAGTGACTCAATTAGAATGAAACTAGCATTAGATAACCCTTCTGATTACAGGCATCCCAACCCGTTCCTTCGGCTGGCGGCGGCTGGGAAACATCCCGAAAGTTGCGCAGGGCTTTTCCGCCTCGCGCGGGCGCCGGCGGCTCGCGGCGGCGGGTGGCTTTGTCGCTGCTGCCCTCTGGTGCGCGCGCCGGCCGGGTCCCCAAGGAGCCCCCGGCGGCCCCGTGCGCGCCCGCTCCCGAGCGGCTGCCGCGGTGGAGCGGGGGCTGCAGGGGAACGCTGCGTTTGCTGAAATTGGGGGATTTTCTGTTTCCTCGGCTTCGTTTTCCCAGGAAACGTGCCCAGATCTTGTGCTGCTTGCGCTGAGGAACTGCGAGATGCGCAGGCCCTCGTCTGCCTCTGCTCCCCTTGTTTCCAGCCATCCCAGGACCCTGCTCCATGCCGAGATCAGAAGCGCTGCAGATCTTGCGATTGAGTTTCCAGTCCTGAATTTGCAGGGAGAAACAGGAGGCTTGGCTATTCCACCCCACATCCAGCCTTTCCGGGTTTATCTGCGAGCTGTTCCAACTACCCCAAATTTGGAGAACCTGTTGGAGATTGGGTTGAAAAGGTCATGAAAACTCCTGTGCGAGACCTTGTTCCTCGGGTTGAGTCAGTTTTTTACCCCAGCGTGAGGGATTGTGCCCAAAAGTCAGCAATCTCTGAATTCACTGGGGAAACAACACCAGGTTTGAAATCAGCCTCTGACAGTTTGATGATTTTGCGTATCAGAAACCTGCTTTGTTGCTAGAAACAAAAAGCTGATGAATCCTTTGCAAACGCCTCCCTCGGAGGGCGGCTCCGGGCGCGCGTGTGCTGCGAGGGGCAACGTGTGGCCCAGGGCTCCGTCTGCTCTGTGTTGGGCCCAGAGAGTCTTTTTAAGCGAATAATGACTGCGATCAAAGCGCAAATAACACACTTGCCAGTGACAAGGCTTAGCTAAATACAAATTTTATCTGTGTATGTATATAGCTATTGAGGGGATATGTGTGAGTGGAAAATAATACGGCTTCACACACACAGAAAAAGAAAGCATTTGTGATTTTTTTTTTTTTCTTCACAGAAAACCTCTGAGTTTGGTTTGTGGCTTTTATTTCTTAGTGATTCTTCATCTTTCTCTTGCATGTTCCACTCGCGTATCCATCCCTTCTCCCCTTCCGGTTGGTAGCCCAAGTCCCGCAGAGGGGCCAGCCTTGGTCCTCTTACCAAGGTGAGGCCCTTCCTTGCAAGGAGTTGGAGCATTTTGCAAATTGTCCAGATGTGGAGCTTTCCAGATTGCTGCAGTGAGTTTTTCCTTCTAGACCAGCATTCCCAGGATGAGCCATGAGGGGTATCACAGGGCTCTCCGGAGCAGGATCCATCCCTTTGCTGCTTGCGTTGCTATCACTTGTGTTGCATTTGGCTGGGAAACCATCGGCTCCTACAAATGACTGGCAGCAGCGGTGTCAGGCCATGGCAGGTGTGTAAACAAAGGAGGGAATGGGTTTCTTTTTCTTTTTTTTCCCTTTTTTTTCCCCATCTGCTTTTGAAGGAGTTGTTTTAAGTAGACGCGTGAATTTTTCCGTGTTTGTGCTTATCCCTGTGCATTTCCCATGGCCTCTGCAGGCGTTTGTGCCTCTCTGCAGCGCGCGGGCGCATGTGCGCCGACCTCGCGGAGCCGCTCGAGAAGCAGCGCGCCGGCTCTGCGGGGCTGTCAAGGGTGGGCTCGCGCTCTGATTGATTGGAAAAGTTCTCGTGCGCGCATGGTTTTTATTTCCGACGGAAAACACCTGAGCAGGTCTCAGGGCTCGCAGAGCCTGCTTAACTCGTGGAGCACGAAGGCAACCTTGCAGGCAACGGCTTGCCGTGACGTGTCAGCATTGCCCGGCAAGGGGAAGCCCAAAATACTGAGAAAAATGGATTTTTCCCTGTGAGGTGTGCCCTGTCTCTTTTAGGAAGTTGTTGTTGTCATTATTAGTGAGAATACTCATTTTGGTGCATTCCTGTGCCTTGGCGGGGTGCTGGGCTCAGCCCGTGGTCTCCGCTGACGTGTTGGCCCATGGCGGGATGCTCGGAGCGCAGCCGCAGGCTCCGGCGCTCGTGTGCGCCCGGCCCCGCTTGGGGCCTTGGCTGCACTTGCTCCTCGCTGTGCCCTGCTCAAAGGAGAATCCGGCCCCGGTGTTTGTTCCTAGGGAGAGAGGTCTGGGACTTGCTGTGAGGGAGGGAAAGGAGATGGCAAGCGCCAGCGGTGGGGCCTTTCGGAGGGGACCGAGCGCTGGTAGCACTGCCCGCTTCCAGGGGCCTCCTTGCTCCGCAGCGGGGACGCGGGGCCGTGCTCGAGGCACCCCGATGCCGTCTCCCATCTTGCGCTCGCTGCCAGCAGGAGAGCAGGGACCGTCTCGTCCCTCCTTTTCTTGTGTCTGCAGTAAGGCACCGTGTCCATGGGGGTGGGATGACAGAGCAGGGTCAGCGGGGACAGCAGGGGCGGGGGGCTGCCGGCTCCGGCTTTGTCTGCATGAGAAGCGCCGGGTGAATCTCTGTAGCTTGTTGGGATGCGGAGGAAATTCCCTCTTTTCCTCCCTTTTCCACCTTACACATGTTCACTTCCCCTCCTTCTCCCCCCCCTGCCCCTTTATTCTTCCTTTCCCTTTGTAAAAAAAAAAATAAATAAAATAAACCCCCAGCAGAAAGCAAGCTGTGATACTGTCGGGCCTGGCGTTGATGTTATTTATTTTCCTCAGTTGCTGCTCTGGAAGCCTGGAGTTGACAGAGCGGTTTTGTAGAATAGAAACATTATAGACTGTTACTGTCAGAGTGTTAAATGTGATGGATAGAGAAATACAGGAGAGGGAGGGGACTCGGTGCTAGCCATGTCTGCGAGCGAGGGTGCTCATGGGAGAATAAACCATCCGCATATAAGAAATGAATGAGGTAATGTGGCGGGAGCTAATGGACTCCTGCAAGACGCCGGAACAGGGCTGCGCGTCCGCGGGCTGCCTTAACCCTCGCGGTGCCGCGCTCGCCTGGCGCGGCCCGGGGAGGGGAGCGTCGCTGCCCCCCAGAGCGGCACTGAAGCCCCCGGCGCGTGGGTGGCTGTAGATGTAGCCCAGGGAGGTGAGCGGCCCGGCACGGGCACCTGCGTGCCCAGAACCGGTGGCTTCGGTCCTGGCTCTGTGGAGGCCACGCTCACGATCCTTGGGAGGTGCGAAGGTTGGGTGGCCCAGGGGTTGGGGCCTGGCGTCGCGGAGGCTTTGGGCTTCACCCAGGACACACGTGGCCTGCAGTGGTCGCTTGTTCCCCTTGTCCCTGGTTCACCTTAGGGGCCCTCCCAGTCATCACGTGGGTCTCAACTTCGGAGGCTAGGTAACGCTTGGTGCTCACTTGGGTCTCTTCTCATTGCAAAGCCTCTCCGTAGCTGCCATTGCTTTCTCGGCTGTCACCTGAGCTGTCTGCTCCTCAGCGTTGGGCACGGATCCGAGACCGTGGACCCTTGGCTCCCCGTGGGCGGCCGGAGCAGCTCCGGCAGGGCCAGGAGCTGCTGGTCTGCGCAGCCCGAGCCTCCCGTAACGCTCCGCTGTGCGGCCACGCCACGCTTGTCACAGGCAGCGCGCCTGAGTAATGGCATTAGGCCCTTGTGCATTTTAGCCTCCCTGACTTCTACCTGCCCTTCCTATCTCCAGCGCATCCGCAGCTTGGCTTGCGCTCCTTCAAGAAGTTTCTCAGCCTTCTTGAATTTTCACTAACCCATTTTATTCTTGTTCTCTTCCACTTAACCGTCGTGCATTTCCTCCCCCTGGCAAAAAAGAACATATCAAACAGCAGCAGACCTTTCACCAAGTCTTCAAAGTCTGTGACCTGGTCGAAAAAGCTGTTTATTTTTATTCGCTTCTCTCTCTTAACCGGTCTTTGCTCCTCATGTTTACTTGGAGAATAGTTAAATTTGTCATTTTATGAATTGCTAGTGCAGCTTGTGGGAATCTGAGTCATGCCAGCTCTACTTGGTGTCTTTCTGTTTTTGGGTGCTCAACACTCCTATTAGATCAGCGAGGTCGCTTTCCTCCTTTCTTGCAGGGATGTGTTAGTTAATCTGTGCTGCACTGTGTCCATCTTGAGCTTTATTCTATCTATTTATCATTTTAGCTGGTACTGAAGTGAGACTCGCAAGTCCCTGGATCTGTGGCTCATCTCACTCCATTTTTTAAAAATAGGGTATGACACTTGGTGTCCTCTAGTGTAATGAGAGATTGAGCTGCTAATGAAAATATGCAATCATTTTATTTCTGAGTCCCTGCAGGACTCTTAGACAGGTATTATCTGGTCCTGGTGACTCCTCATTTTTCATTTTCCAAACGTGTCCTAACATCACTTCTTCTGACATCTCAATCTCTGGTTGAGCCTCCGCTTTGCCACCTGGAAGATCTGCCTGACTTGGGCATTGCTCCTGCTCCATGGCACGGGGCAGACGGCGTGGAGAGACGTCCTCACAAACCCCTTCGTGTTGGGTGTCCTTCCTGAATGCCACCAGCACTGGGCGAGGAGGAGAGAAGAAAAAAGGAGGAATAACCCGTTGTTTGTTAATCTCTTTTTGCTTCCTTCCCGAGAAGGAAGGCTGCCCTCCAAATCCACCCCGTTGGGTAAAATGCCTCCATCGCAGCATGTCACAGGTAATTTATTCTTGGTTGCTGTAATCTGAAGAAAAACAGATAGAAGGTCCTCTAGTCACGCGCGTGCACACAAAAAAAGTTAAGTATTCTTGCTTTCGCTGACAGTACAAAGGTGTCATATACGAGAAGGATTGACACAGACCAAAGGGTCTTGTGGGAAATATGATAATAACTATAAAGAAGACAGATTATTCCCCAGTTGCCAACATTCAAACCTTTTTACAGTCAGTTCAAACATATAAAACTTTATTGCTGTAGCAGAAAGGGGAACAATTTCTGGTTGCACAGCTTTCCCAGGGCTGGGTTTATACTGTCTGTGTTATTGCTCTATAGTGGCATTTTAAAGTTTATTGAACAAGACTTTTACAATTGAAGGAAGTATATAAAACTGTAAATTTATTAGATTTTTCAGGATAAGTGCCCTTTCTAGTTGTGCTCAAGAATTCGGAGCTACGAGAAACTGCTAGTTACAAGACTTATTAATATTAAAGACTGAGAGAGCGCACATTTTATACCTTAACTGATCTAAAAAATAATATTATGATATTACTGAAAATCTGAGCTGTCACAGAGCAGGGCATATAGAGCGTTGGTATAGCTTGTGTATGTATGAATATTCTATAGACTGTGTGCAGATACATATATATGCGCCTGGATATGCCTTGTGAGGGTGTATACACCTGTACTTGTGAGGATGGCTACACACGATACATAAATAAGTGTGCATGTGGCATCATTCATAAATCTGTGCGTTCCTATACGTTATTTTTATAGGCATTGATTTCCTATATTATCCTGTGCTTTCTAATATGGAGACCTTGTGCACGTATGAGGCTTTTGGATGATGCGGAAACGCAATTAATTGGGTGTCTGTGAGAGCTACACCGTGGTTCTTTGCATGTGGCATCCGTATGCAGCTCTGTGTACAAGCATCTCCAGCGTGTTAATTATGCAACTGATACCACGTAGAGATTTCGCGTGCTATTTTGTGCCTAAACAGAGCGCCTACGTAAGTGCCGAAATGATGACGCGCTCCAAAGCCCTGGGTGTCTGCCCTGCTCCGTTCTCTTTGCTTTAAGGCTGCCGTTAGGTAACACAGTAAATTTGAAGGGACTGGGCTCTCTGGTCTGCAAATCTGCTCAGTGCTGCTTAGGCAGCAAAAAGAGAGCGGAGCGCTACTGGAGACGGCCCTTGGAGAGATGCCCCCGCACACAGCCCGAGTGGGAAAGCGGCTCTTGATGGGTCGCTCTTGGAAGTTTTCGTCACCGGCTGCAGGCTGGTTGCACTAAAGACGTGTCCTGCGTTAAAGGAGCGGTGGGCACACGTGCTCTGCTGCCCCATGCGTGGG
Source organism: Tinamus guttatus (assembly GCF_059628265.1). Lineage (NCBI taxonomy): Eukaryota > Metazoa > Chordata > Aves > Tinamiformes > Tinamidae > Tinamus > Tinamus guttatus. Next base: position 5,787,553 of record NW_028288745.1, on the reverse strand, counting down.
GAAGGGCACGAGCGGGGTCCCTGCCGTGGCTGGCGCGTTTCGGGCTGGGCGCTGCTGCCACCTTTGCCCAGTGGGATGTCTTTGCGGCAGCCGCCGTCTCCGTCCTCTGGTTGCTTTCCATCCTGTTACTGTGTTAGTCTTTTTAATTAGGATTTCTATTAGATTTAGTGAGGTTTTAGCTGGGGAGAAATAATCTCCCTGTAATTGCGGTGTGTGCGTGCACACTTGGAGGAGGAGGAAGCCCGTGCATGAGAAATGATAGTAGCTGGCGATAGCCGATGCGTCCTGCACCCTGGGATGTCTCTGCATCTCCGCGCGCATAAAATGGGCCCTTGTTTAGAAGTGGATGATGAGAGCGAGCGGTGGGAATCTCCAGCCGGCCAAATTGTCTCTTCAAGAGCCTTTCTCCTCTGCCAACACGAGGCTGGGGTCAGCGAGGGAGAGTGGTGAGGAGTAAATCCCCATGGTAGAGAATAAACCCGCACATTAGGAGGGGAGAGCTCTGCTCCAGCACTTGGCTCTGTCAGTCCAGCACGGGCCGAGTGAGGAGATTTCTTCTGTTTGGGCATCTGTGATGGCAACTTGAAAGGGCCACGGGTCCTTTGGAGGCTGGAAGGGAGTAAGCAGGAGCAACATGAAACGGCAGCGCATGTAAGGAAGTCGATAAGCCCTGAATCTTTTATGAGACCTTGGATATTCCGATCACAGCTCCACTGACACCGAGATTGGAATACAGATTACGCGAGAAAGCGTCCGTGACTCCAAGCCCGTTCTGGGCCCTCCGCAGGTTTTTAGCTGAGGTATTGTGGATGGTCCAGGGGGGGATTCCCTTTCCCTCCCATCGGGAAGGTGTGTTGAGGTCTCCTGGAGCCCAGGGCTGGTTGGAGAGGAAGGTGGAGGAAGGTGGGAGCCACGTTAGGCAGCTCGTGCCTGGGTGCTGCTGAGGGCCAGCGAGGCCGAGCGAGTTGGAGGGAAAGGCAAGCGCGCAGGTGCCCGTAATGCCACTGAATTCATGCGGGGCTGTGGGAGAGGAGGAGAGCAGGAGAAAATAAAGAGCATGGGGGGGAAAAAAAAGGGAAAGGAGAGACCCCTGCGCCCAGATGAATTTATGCCTAAGCTCTTGTCTCGGGAATGCAAATGTGTTTAAGACTCTCTGAGCTAAATCACCTCTTTTAGGAAGAGGGAGGGGGGAAAAGGGGAGGAAAAAAGAAGTATGACAGAGAGGACACCAGGAGAATGTGAAATGAGGGTTTGCCACCCCTCCTCCTCCTCCTCTGCGTGCTGGCAGGGAGGTGGCCAGCACCGGCATGGGGCTGTGGTGTGTTGAGAGGGGTCCCCGGGACGCTGCCCAGGGACCTGGCTGAACCAGGGGACATCACGGCTGTCCCCACGGCATCGCTGGGGCACTGGGAGCCCGGGGAGGAGGAGGATGAGGGGAAACAGGAGGAATAAAAGGGGCCAGGCGGGCGGGAGGGGGCTCCGGAGGATGCGCTGGACCCGCTGCCAACTGGGCAGTTGTGGCGGTGCTGGGGAGGCTGCCGCTAACCACTCGTTACCATTAAAATGAAGTGTCCGTCAGCGGCTATCTTCGCTGTGTGGCCCATATGTTTCTGAGCTGATACTGTCCGGATTATTCTGTTTGGGCGAATGATAACGGCTGTTTATAACCTTGGCAAAGACTGAGGCCTAATCAGGCTGGAGCACATTTTCACTGACTGTCTGATAACGGGCTGTTAGCTGCCTTATCGCTGGGGAGAGATAGGCCAAAATAAGCAGATCTGTGAGCGCAGGAGCCCAACCGAGAGGCACAGGCTCTGGCCTGGCCTTTATTTTTAGCTGCTTTTTCTTTTTCTTTTTTTTTCTTTTTTTCTTTTTTTTTTCTTTTTTTTGCCCACATTATAACTGAGCGCTGCAAAGAGCTGTGCAGGAGCTGCAGGTCGGGGGAGCGTGAGCAGTTTCGCACATATCCCATTGGCCTTAAATGCGGAGGTCACCGCAGAGCTGCCGAGTCCTGCACCAGGGAGCAATGATCCCCCTGAAGACCCTGTTGCCCAGTGAGGGTGGCCAGGGCTCTACTTTGTAATTTGAATGGGGATTGGACTATTCCAATTTGGATTTAGCACCATCCTCCTCCTCTGGCACAGCCAGAGTCTCTCTTCGTCCCACCTGGGTCTCCTCTCTCGAACCTTCCAGTGGAAACGGTCCAGATCGCTGGCTCTGCTCTCCTCTCCCTCCTTCCTTCCTTCCTTTGCTCAGGCTCCGTACTCTGCCTCGAAGTCTCAGGCAGGTGTTCAAATAAATAATGCAGCTAAAAATACCTTTTGGCAGCAGCTGGGAGTTCTTGTGCCGGAGCGCTGGGAATAGAGCATCCCCGCTCCACGGGCAGGTGCGTCCGCGAGCTCCAGAAAGTTAGAACAAACACTGCAGGCACCAGGGTCTCACACACCTTCTGGGCCCATCGCCGGCTCGCAGACAAACCGAGACATTTCTCCCGACCGCCCCGCTTTCCAGAGGCGTCACCTCCGCCGAGCGCCTTCGCGGCTGGCTCCTGTTAGGAGGACGCTGCCGAGGGGAGCCACCAGCTGCATCCTAGCTTGTGGACGAATGTCAAGCTGTCCCCGCGCGCGGGCCGTATCGGCAGGCATCAGAAAACAGGAGTTGGCACTTGAGTAGTGTCTTGAGCCGCTTCCCTTTGGAGAGTGCCGCCCAGGAAGGATGCTGTGCTCTGCTCCAGGGCCTGCGGGAGTGCCTTTGGAAGGGGATTTGGAGCCAGAACAGGGGAGGCAATACTACCTGGTTTGTTAGAAGTGGCTGTTGTAAAATCAATCCCCTCTGAAAAAAACCCGCCCTCTGTTGCCTGTCCCTTCCCAGGGAATTGCTGCAGCATTTCCTCCTCCCTTCCCTAGCTTAGCAAGGCCGCACTCGGAAAGGCCCTGGCCCTGGCGGGTGTAGCAGGACCCTTCTCTGCCTGCGCTTGTCTCCTGGCCCTGCTTGGAGAGCTGCTGAGAACTCCCCTGGCAGCAAGCGGCAGGACGACAGCTTTAATTACGGCAGCAGGAACATGGCCGGGGGCAGAGCATCTTTCATTTGGCCACAAACAAAACTGACCTTGGTTTTTCCTCCTGCCCAGCCTATCACAGATTGTTCGCTCCAGGTCAGTGTTGCGCCCGTGCCCGTGCGCAGAGGAGAAAGGTTACACGGCTGCTCCTTTCCTGTGCCTGTTCGTTTTGGGACGCCCTGGGAGGCAGGCCGTGCCTTTCGCGGGTTGTCTGCATGTGCCTCTGCTCCGAGAGCTCTTTTGGCTGTTGACTAGTGTCCCGCCAGGCTGCTCAGCACATGCCCTATCCCCCTGTTTGGAGATGCTAAAGGGCAGATTTTAAACGGGAGCTGTATTTTCCCCAGCGCTGCCTTTAGGAGACAGCCGGGGGGCTGGTGGGTGAATTCGGGTCACTTCACTGTCCTGCTGTGCTTTGGCTGCATTTCGGCTTGAGGGCCCAAAAGGAGAAAATTTAATAGTGTACTACAAAATGAAATTCCAGGCAGTGGCGAAAATGCTACCTAGGAATTGCTGGCTGCTTTTGCACACTTCGGGGGGTCTATTTGGCTCTCCTGGGCCCATTTCAAAGAGTGGAGGTGCAATTGTGGTGCAAAATCAACTGAAGGCTGGGCAGCTTTCGAGTGGAAACGTGGAAAGCTGGTGTGTGGTCCAGTGCACGCGCCCCCAAGCCCATCCATGGTTATTTATCTCACTCCCAAGGGGTTGGGGGGTTTTCTGCGGCTCAAGAGCCTGCTGGCGGCCCATGAAATGCAGTCAGAGTGATGCGGATGCCACAAGCCAGGGCAAACTGACTCTTCCCATCTCGTCCTGCACGGAACAAACAGAGCTCAAGGTAAAGTGCTGGAATTTCGCGATGACCTTTTCTTAAAGCATTATAATCAAGTTGAACGTTTCCAGTTGTCCCACTAATGTTTGCCCCATGGGGGAAGGCGTCCTGCTTTGAGGAGGATGTTTATGGCGACTAGCACACGTGCCCCGGGACCTAATTGTGCTGGATGCCAAATGCCTGCCGTGGGCAGGGGGAGGAAGGGGGCAGAGGTCCGGGGCTGCTTCGTGCCTCGCGCTGTAATGCAGCCAGGGGAGCAACTGCCGCTGAACGCTGCGCATCTGCTACAGCCTTTGCTCAGGGCTCTTCCACACACATATCATAAAACATACGCAGCATGGTGTGTCGCTGAGCACCCGCAAGGCCTCTGAAGTGTGATGTTGAGGCGTTCCTGTTGGCTCGGGCTGTGGCGTTAGTGTCTTCTGCCCGGGGATGGCTGGGAGTTGACTTGAGGGAGCCCAAGGATGGAGCCAGAGGGACTTGACCTGAGGATATGCTGAGGCTTTTGGTCCCAGAGAGCCTTCAAAATCCAGCCTGGACACAGAGGAAGCCTTGCTGGGGAGGAGAGATGAGCTGTGTTTACCCTGCTGATCTCTCTGGTGAGATCCCTCAGGTCTGCTTAGGCTGGTGTCTGTTATGCCTCGTCTGGGGACATGGTGTTCAGCTGTCAGCTATGGGGTCATCTGATCTCATGTCAAGCGAGAAAGGACCCATCCTGTCACCTTAACCCTGTGGTCACAGGGTGAGCAGGGTTTCCACATCTCTCCGCTAGGACTGGAGAAGGTGGTGCTGTCTTCCTCATGAGGAAAGGGAACGGGCTCTACTGCATATCTGCGCTGCATCTGGAAGCCACACAAGAGAAGGGGACCCAAAGACCTTTAGGACTGCCTGTCCAGGCATGGTTATGCGTCTCGTTTAGGAGCAGGAGGGTGACCACCTTGTCCTGGGGAGGGAAGATACTTTTGCATAGCTTTCCCCACCCAGCGAGAGCTTTGGCACATGTCTGGCGGCTTTGGGCAAGTTTTCTTGGCCTCCATCAGATTTTTCAAAAGATAATTAAGGGAAGGGAAAATGGAGGTAACTCTGTGTCTGAAGTGTGTCGTAGTTATGAGGAGACATGTTATACGGGAGGTGAGAGGAATTGAAGGGGCTTTGGTGGTACCGGAGGCAAGAAGGTGTTTGCAGGACGTGGTGAGAGAGGCACTACCCGAGGTCAGCGTAGCCAGGCCGGAGGTGCCCCAGTCTGCTTAGCGTCTGCTTGCCAAACTCCAACGGCCGCCCTCATGCGTTGGGCAAGGCCCTCCTCCCCGTTATGCCTGGGTGAGCTTGCGGGCCATGGGCTCAGCGATGCTCCTTGGACCTCAGCGGGTGTGCGCAGCCCGGAGCATCGCTCTCTGCCCTGCTGCCCTGGTTTGTGGCTCTCGCTTTTCCACCGCGCTCCCTTTCCGCCTCTCCAAGCGCGAATGCACAGTGGCAAAATGAGAAAGGACAGGGGTTAAAAACAGCTGCTGCAGTAATGATCGTCTCTCCCTGCCCATCCCCACGCATGGGAAACGCTCTCTGCTCGGTCGGACGAGGCGTTCTGGGGCGTGTGGGGCCGCAGCAGCCCGGCGAGGCGCTACCCGCCCGCCGCCATGAGGCTCTACCTGCCGCCGCGAGGTGCTACCCGCGCGCCGCCATGAGGCACTACCTGCCGCCATGAGGCAGTACCCGCGCGCCGCCATGAGGCTCTACCTGCCGCCGCGAGGTGCTACCTGCGCGCCGCCGTGAGGCACTACCTGCTGCCATGAGGCACTACCTGCCGCCATGAGGCAGTACCCGCGCGCCGCCGCCACGGCTCTGCTGGCCTCGCTGACATTTAGCTCGCCGTGGCTTGCAGCCATGCATGTTTATGAGGAGCGCGCAGGAAGGCGGCGAGGGGCTGGCCGCAGCCTCCTGACCCCAGAGACACAGAGCCGTGGTGCGGCACAGCCGGGGCTGTAGTCGGCTCCGTTTTTTTGTTGTTGTTGTTGTTTGTGTTGTTGTTTTTTGAGATTTCTCATTGAAATGTTCCAGCAACGGCCATTCAGTGCTGTTGCCTTCTCCCCGTTCCCTCCGTGCTGGCGGTGGACGGGAAGGCCCAAGGATGACCGAGCTGGCAGATGCTTCCCAAAGGCTGGTGCTCACGGGGTGAGCGATAGTGGCCATGTCAGCCCTTGCTGGGTGGCCTCAGGCCTTGTTTACTGCTGGCTCCTCGAGCTCTGTTTGAGGACAGGACTGTGGTTTTTTTTTTTTTTTTAGAGGGGGGCGTTTATAGTGATGTTCACTGTTTTTTTTTGTTTGTTTGTTCTTTCTCCTTTGGGGTCCGTGTGCTTTCTTTTCTCCTCTCAAAATGACTAAACCTTGAGGTTAGGAATGAAAAGAATGAAGTGGGAGTTGTGATTCCCTGCTGACTTTCATCCCAAAGCGGGCCACCAAGCAGGAGACAAGGAGGCAGCTCAGGGACATGAGACCAAAGCCCAAAGGGTCAGGGACAGTGCAGAGAGCTAGACCAAGCTCCCGAGATCCCCGTGTATAGCTGAGCCCTTTTGGCTGACTCAAGTCCAGCTCTCGAGCGTGCGTGCCCACTTCTAGGCTCGCCTTTATTCCCAGGCATCCAGTATTTGCTGATCAAGCAGTCTGCGAGGCAAGGGAGAGGAAGAGCTCCCAACCCTGCCCAGCATCCTGAGCCCATCTCAGCGTGACACTGGCCTCTCCCTCCTTCGCCTCCCCCTGGGCCGGGCAGGTTTCCCGTGCGCAAAATGGCTCCCTCGACGCTCCCCCCGCTGCGCCGTCCTCCCCCCTCCCCAAAACTTTTTGCTCTCGGGTTCACCGCAGAGCTGTCCTCCGCTGCAGTTGTTCCTGGCTGTCAGAGGTTATATATATCTGCTCTGTTCATGCTCATCCTCTGTAACCATTTTCTGCTACAGAATCTTCTGGCTGCTCGTTGAAGCCTTAATCCGTAATGCAGCGATCAATGGGTGTGCGCCTTTACCACTCGGATGCTCATTTTTTAATCCCCACTGCCTCCTTCAATGTCATCCCTTCCCATTTTTCTTTATAGAATTTCAGGTCTACTGTACCTGCTGATTACTTAGCGGAGACCACTGGACATCTCCCTTAATTAATTCCATCGATTTCTCAAATCCCACAAGGTTTGGGGTCCTTAGATTTCTGAGGCAGCTAAATGGAATGTCTAAATTCCGACATTTTCCCTCTATAAATTGTTTTGCCGGGGAGGCGCTGGGAGGCAGCGCTCTGGCTTTAGTTATTGGGAGGTGATATTAGCCCAAGAACCTTGCCCGTCCTTGCTGCGGGTGGGAGGCGGGTGCCAAGAGGGCATTCACGGGGGACCGCGTTAACCCCTGGCGTGGGGCCGAGGCGGGCGCTGGCGTCCCAGAGAAGCCGGCACGTGCCGCGAGGACTCCGCTTCTGTGCGCCCGTGAGCTGCCGTTGCCCATCGAGGTGGGATGCGCGCAAGGAAGCGGGATGCGCGCGAGGAAGCGGGATGCAAGCAGCCGCCGCCGGGCGCCGAGCCGAGGCTGTGCAAACGCAATAAAGCTCTGCAAAGGGATCTATTTACGGGCCGGGCCTGGAGAGCGGCAGAGCCCTCGCCGTGCGAGGCAGGGGAAGACTCTGTTGCTATGCACAGAGAGCTTAATTTTATTATTACTCTCTGCTATTTAATGTCTGTCTCTGAGGCAGCTGGTGATGTTTTAATGAAGCTGGAATTGTATAGTCTGTAGCGCTGGATAATCGTAAGCTGCCGAGTCAGAATCAAATTAATAATTCATGAAATTAAAGTGTGTAATTAATTCGAACTGTGCAGATGAGGAGGGACCCGAGTCCTCAAGCCTGGAAGGAGCACATGTGTGTCTATAAAACATGCGTGCGCATGTCTGTCTGCAAAGATGGGCACATCTGCGCTGTGTCTCTGGCAAGTCCATGTAGATCTGCAACCTCCTTCCTCCTGAGCCACCAGGTGTTGGGGCCTTTTGGCCTTCCTGATCTGTAAGGGTTAGTTTAGTTTTGGTTTTTTGGGGGGCCGGAATTTGCCCATATATATGTGTGTGAGTGTGTGTGTATGTATGTGTATATATATATATTTTTCCCCAAGCTAAAGCTTCCACACAAGGGCTTGCTCCAAAAACAGTGATTATTGATGGATCAGGTTGTAGACATTTTTTTTTTCCTGACTTCACCTGATATGAAACAACTGGAAAGGAAGCATATGCTGGTTCGCCCTTGTAAGAATTTCTGCAGCCTGAACTGCGGAGGAGCTGTAGCGATTGGCCCAGACACATGGGAGGAACATTTGCTGTGGTGACTTTTCACTAACTTGTAGTTAGAGAAGGCACGTGTTCCTGACCACATAAGTAAAAACTGAGGGGCCTCAAGCTGTTCCTCAGGCAGGTAGGAGATGTTATGAAGGATGCCGACGTGTCAGCTGTAAGTGGAGAGTGAATTTAATCTATTCCTGCGCAACATGGAAGGTTTAGAACTTTTAGCTTTGGGTCTGGTTGGACCAAGTAACATCATTGGTCCATCTTGCAGAAGGCACTGAACCAGTCTTCATATTTCTACAAGGGTTTGCCACCATCTAGAGGAGAAACAGGCAGATGAGCAGAGGAAGTTACACAGCTTCACCCCTTCTGTCATCCCTTTCCGGAGGGAATGGGCTGTGCCACATCCTGACCCGGTGCCGAGCGGCTGGAGGGTGTCTTGGGTTCCCTTTAACTCTCTCCGGGCATGGGAGGGAGCATCCTTGGGTGTCTAGAGATCAGGCTCTGGAGCCCGATGTCCTCCTGGCAACTGAGAAGTCAGGATCAATGAAGAAGAAATATTCTGAAAATGAGTTGTGGGACTTTCAATACACAGAAAAGCACAGACTGAAGTGTCTGATTCAGCCCAAAATGACTGTCTTACTATGACTTTTGAGTAGCCCACGTGCTGAAAATTTGGCTAGTCGTTCAACTTGTGTTTCTCATTTAGCTTCTGCTTAAAGTTGTTGGTTCGTCTCTTCAGACGAACAGATATGGCTTCAGCTGCCACAGCAGTGTCTTCTGATAACTGATAGCATATCACAGTAAGGTATGGACAGTCTATCTCTTCAGCAAGTTTTTCAAGTCAAGAACTTGGGAGGGGAAGATTAGAAAAGATCCTTAATCTCCAGCAAACTTTTCATCTTTGTCCTTGGCTGTTCGGTTTCTCATTGTACCTTTCTGCCGTACGGGCTACCCTTCACCATCCATTAGGGACCAGCGGGTGCTGTTCCCCAAGCCACCAGAGACTCATCTGTCTGACCAGAGTGTTCACCGCTGGGTTAGAAAATACCTCCAAAGAAATGTATTGCAGTCCTAAAGATGGACAGGGGTTAGGTTGAAAATGAGCATTGGAAACAAGCCCATGAGAAGGAGAGATGGAGTAACAGGAGCTCGGTCCTTTCTTCTTGTTTTTTTTTTTTTTTTTTTTCTATGGACTAAGGATATTTTGCAGCTTTGAAGGACAGAGATTTAGGATTTATGGGCATCTTTCTGCCTGTTTGGAACAGGCTTTGCCTACCTGGTTGCAACTTTCCAATTTATTTTCATGGAAAGCAAAATGTTGGCATTGTAAATGTGGCTGTTGTATATCTTGAAGATATTTGTGAAGGAATCTCTTATTCATGTGTGCTTTTTTTTTTTTTTTTTTTCGACAAAACTCTGACTGTAGCAGGATAATATGATTTGTTATAAATGCCAAATCTGTGAAATATCTTGGTTAGAAGCTGATAGAACGTCTATTTAAAAGCAATTGACAGGAAGCAAAATTGCACCGTAGGGACAGTGAGTTTATTTTTGGGGTGTGGGTCAGGGGAAGAAAGAAAAATACTTGCAGAAGTTGAAGTTGCCTGCAAAACCCATTCCCCTTTTTGGAACATCTGGAATAATGTGCATTTGTAGCCTTCTCAAGCTAGCACGCATGCAGGTAAGCGTGCTTTCCAGCGACCTGCCCAGTGTGAGGATGTGGGAGGTTTTGTGGAGGGTTTGTCACTTGAGTCTACTTAATTTTTGCTGCTCCATTTAGCTGTGGGTGGCCTTTGGGGCTGTGGCGTTCCCTCCGCCTTAGAGCGCGGCTGCACATCAGCAAAGCTCCGTGAGGTAGCGCGGTGCCGGGTAAATACGGAGTGGTCTTAATAACAGCCCTGGCCCTCGGCTACCGCGCCGTCCCTCGGAGCGGCGCTCATGTATTACAGTGATTACGGAGTGGCTACGGCGCTGCACGCGGGAGCGGGGCTGGTGGCCGTCACCTCTCGCGGCCGAGCGGGCGGCTCCGTGTGCCCCGGCCGAAAGGGTTACTGCAAAACACGAACCGCAACGCCGTGCAAATGAGCTGCTTGCAACAGGTAGCCTTAATCAGATGCTGTCAGATGAATTCAGCATCTCTCCGATTGTCGCCTGCGCTAGCCTCCCGTTCGGAAGCCCTCATCTGCTCCAGATGTGGTTTAATTTACTGCGACTTGGCTAATTACTGTAATTAAGGATTAATTACTGTTAATTACTTTCACATAAACTCAACGCCAGTCAAAGAGCGGAGCCTTATGAAGGCTGCCACCGTGGCGAACGCGCGCGCCGCAGCCTGGGGGGGCCCGGCGGCTCCTCGCGGCACCGCGGCGGCCGCTCCGGCCCAGGCCCTGCCCCGGCCAGTCCCCTTGGCCTCCCCTCCTGCCCAGGGCCGGCGGGCAGTCGTGGCAGGGCTCCAGATGGCATCCGCCGCACCAGCCGCTGTTATTATCGTTAATAATTAGAGGGAATGGGGATTTGCTGTGCAAACCCTGGCTACGGAGGGGACGCGCGTGGCATCTCCAGACGGCTTGTGAGGAAAGCCGCGAATTAGCCAGCGTTCTCGCAGTACGTCCTCCCGCTCCTTGCTGCACCCGGTGCTCTGCTCCTTCCATCCCTTCCCTCTCCCCTGCTCAGGGAGCTTGCTGCAGACAGCGAGTGTGTAAGAGAGACACAAACTGGTTTGCTTCCCTTTTTCCTTTGTATCTAAGGGAAGAGGAGTCACGAAGACCTGCAGCGGGTGTGGGAAGGAGCGTTGAAAATAACGATGATGCACTAGAGGATGCAATATTCCCCATGAACGGCCACGTGGTGAAGGGGCCTGCTGGCAGTGCAGGGCCCGTGCTCCCTTAGACTTGTTAGCCTCTGTATCCTGTGGAGTTTATTAGTTTTAAGAATCCTGGGGCTTTTTGCACTGTAGCCACCCTCACGTGTGTGTGGATGCAGAGAGGAAGAGGATGGAGTGCGACGCCCCGCACCTTGCAGGAGCGGGCGCAGGAAGCAATCGGAGATCATGACAGGCAGAACAGCCCTTTCCCTGCGGTGGGTGATTCGCATTCGCACACCACAGATGTGCAGGGCCACCGAGGGCACGCTGGGGCGTCCTGTGCCTCGCTGCCGCGCGCACGAGCATGCCCGCGAGCGGGGATGGCGGGGCGCTGGCGAGACGTGGCTGCCGGCTACGCGGGTGCTCGCGTAATATGAAGGCAGGATGCAGAGAGAAAAATAGGAATGATTAGATCGGTATTGTTCTATTAGATCTCTGCCTGCTTGCTCTTGTGTCCCAGCATTTGAAGATGAAACATATTCATTTAGCTCCCAGGATGAATGGTTTTAATAAGGGGAGCAAGATGAGGTGGGGTAGTCCTGATGACTTCGGAGACCCATCAAGTCTCCCCCTAAGGCCATTTCGGTGATGACATGGGCTGTGCGGCCATTAACACTGCCATCAGGACAAGTTTTCTGTGTCCCTGCGTATCCTTCAGCGGGCGAGAGCGTGTTTGGGAGCCCGGGAGGAGATGTGTATCAGCAGTAATCAGATTGAGCCTGCGGGAAGGGGAGGGCCGAGGGCGAAGCGCGGGCTCTCCGGGCAGGATTACGGAGCGGAGCCCGGGAAGAGGGCCGGGAGCCGGGGTGGTTCCCGGGCATGGCAGTGGGCTCGGGGCCTTGGCCAGCAGGTTGCCAGCCGGCATCTGCCAGGTCGCCGTGTCCCGCCACCCCACGCCGGCGGGCAGCCGAGACCGCACTGGCCTCATTAGCGGTTTCAGAGAGCTTCAGTGGCCCCTGCCTGCCTCGGCCTCCCCACAGCCGCTTCATTACGAGCCGCCTCGGGGCCTGCCTTGGCCTGCTTAGGCCTCCAATCACGCTAATTACCGTCATCAGCAGCGGCTACGGGCGCGGGAGAAGGGGCGGCCGGTCTGCGCACGGCCTGGCCCTGCCGCTGCCATGGGGGAGCGCGAGCCGCCCGCGCCGCCTGTCAGCTCCGCTCGCCCCGGCTGTCAGGCCAGGGACGCGGAGGGGCTCATTGCTTTAATTGACACCTTCCCTGCGTCGGCTGCACCCGGCCGGACGGCCGAGCCTCCTCCTTCCCGTCACCCTCCCTCTTCTTGTCCCTCCTCCACGACATGGCTGCGGGAAATGGGGAGTCCAACCCGGACCTAGCACCGGGAGAAACGCTCGTACGGGACCGGGGAGCTCCGAGGGCGAGAGCGCGTTTCAGAAGCACGGTGAGAGGTTTTGCATGTGCGTCCCTGAACACCGATCCCATGTCCCGTGGATATTCTTGCCTGTGCCCTTTACCCAGGCCCTACAGAAGGGTTCCTGTTGTGCAGCCTTTGCTGGTTTCTGCCCATGGTTTCTGCCTGGCATGGTGTGCACCTGTGAATAGCCCTGCATTGTATCCTGTCAGTCCTGAGCTGAGGCCCTCTCGGTTGCCCATTCCCGCCAGAGCCCCATGGACTGGGGCCTCGCTTAGCACCCGCGTTCGACAGTTCATCCTTGCCTTGGGTATCGGTCACACAAGGCGTCGTGAGGATCCTGGATATTCCTGCACGGAACCACCTCTCCCACACACACCCCACTGGCTGTGCCTGGGGGAGCTGTGGCGTACAGATAAAATCGTGTGTCCTCTCTCCTGCCTTCGTCTGCGTCCTCCTCATAGGAGGGTCGCTCACCACTGGGACTGGGCCCTGCTGTTCCCAACGCCATCCAGCCACCTGCCCGCGTGCAGCCTCTCTGTCCCGCCACGCAGGCGACCCCTTAAAAATGCAGCGGCCAAAATGCAATTTGGATTTCTTTCTTTCTTTTTGTTAGTTTTTGTGGCAAGGTATCCTGAGGGGTCATGGTGGTCATGTTTCCTGAGCTGCGTCCCCTCCCGACGTTCAACACGGACATCAGGACGGGGAGAGATGTCCCGTGGCCTCCGCCGCCTTTCCTGTGTGTTTATTTTGAAGTTGCGTCCTTTGATGTCTGACTCTATGGCTTGTTTTGTGCCAAGAGGCTTGGAGAGGCCTGTGCCATCAGCCCAGAAAACGCTGCTTTCATGTGGGCTGGGGGCCCCTGGCAGAGAATAGACTTCCACGAGCTTTGTTCCGCCGCCGGGAAGCGCCGTTTCAGCAGAGCTCTTTTCCCTTCCCAAAAGGGCTCAGCTACACACAGGGATCTCAGGAGCTCGGTCTAGTTCTCTGCGTTGTTCCCTGTAGGATGAGCTGGAAAACACTCTTTTTCTTTCAGAATCCCAGGGACTTGGCTTGGAATAATTTGTGCGCTGAGGTCATATTGTGACAGGTTTGTCCCCACCCTGAGAACAACGGGAGAAAACTTCCGAGACTGAAATACAATTTATTTTTGTTTGTTTGTTTATTTTATTTTTTCTAACCTGGTCTCCACTGACCAAGCCTTAGGAAAAACAAAACAAAACAAAAACCCAAATGATGAGGTAATTATTTTTCCCCAGAACGGGGCCGGTGCCGTGATCTCGCTGCCGGGTTCATGGGCAGAGCGAGGCAGTGCCATGGCCCCCCTGTTCCTCCCCTGTACCGTGTGGTTAGAGGCCCTGTGGCTGGCTTCCCGCAGAAGCGGCAGCTGTGCCGCATGCCCAGGCGGATGCCCTCCTCCTGCTGCTTCCCATTCATCCCGCTCGGGTTTTGCGGGATGAATGGGAGCAGGCGGAGCCCCTGGGTGCGGGCCGGGGGCCGGGCACGTATATACCCGCACGTGCGGTACGTCGGGAATTGCATACATTAATGAGCATGCGAGAGAGCGGGGAGAATGGATCATTTATGGTTACGATCCGGCGACTGTCAAAATAGCGGGTTATTTTGACGGCTGCTTTGTCTTTGCTCTCGAAGCAACACGGCGATAGTTTCTTAGCAACAAAACTGTGTTCCCAAACACCACCAGTGCAAAACAGCCCCCCAGAACAACGGCCTTGGGTTAGGGGGGACCAGGCTTGAACGCAGCATGGTTGGAAACAGCTCACCCGGAGCAGCGGTGCTGAGCGGGCACCGCGCACACACGTTCAGAGCTCCCTTCCCGTTTGCTGATGGGCAAACTGAGGCACTCGAGGGCGAGGTGGTGGCCTTGGCCATGGGAGAGCTGTGCCCAGAAGCTGGTGCCTGCGTGGGACACAATCACGCGGCACCTGCGGGCTCGCGTGCCCGCTGGGTGCCTCGCTCGCGTGCTCTCCCGCAGCTTGTCTCAGATGGGTCCCAGAAGGAAGATGGGAGGGAGCTGCCTGCAAATGATTTGGCAAAGGTTTTCCTGTGCAATTTGGAGCGTCTCTCCTTTGAAGCCAGCGCTGGGGCTTGTGCCTGCGCTGACGTTCGCGTCCATGAGAGCAAGCGCTTCCTGCAGCCAAGTATCTGCCAGGCTGTGTCGGGAGAACTTTTATCATTTCTGTCACAGACATCACAACTCGCTTGTCTTACCATACATCTTCCTAAATGTGACAGAATATTCAGCTGTTATTAATTGAATACTCTCTAATTTAACTGCTTAGCGCGAGCGAGAGCGACTGGTTTGTTTCAAGGCGCGGAGCCGGCGCGGGGCTCTGCGGGGCTCGCGGTGCCACCGGGCTCTTTGCATGGCAGGTCCTGCAGAGGGCAGGTGCCTCCGGCATCGCATGGAGGGTCCTGACGTGGGTGCCCGTGGGCTGCTGCGTGGGAGAAGCTTGGGCAGCGCACGAGCCACCGCGAGCTTGGAGCGGCCCCGCTGCTGCCGGCGGGCTCTGCCGGCGGCCGTTTTCTGGGCCGAGTTTGCGTCATTCTGGGGCAGATTGGAGCGAATCCGCAACCAGCCGCGCTGAGAGCGGCTGGGTCTGCTCCGGGTGAGCAGAGCCTGCTCGAGACCAGTCTGCCCCAGCACCAGCTGTGAAAAGTGAGCGGCCCTGTGAGCAGCCCGCGGCGGGGAGGAGATGGCCCACGCGCAGGTGGGCCACCCTTGCAGGGCATCACGGTGGCCGTGTCCCTTGCAGGACACGGGAGGCAGCCCTGGCGCCTCATACACCTGCGTGGTTGGGTGGGCCGGCAAACGTCCTCTTGGACCTGCTGTCACCCGCATGGATCTGCTGCCCAGGGGTGAGAGCAGAGCTGCTGGCCAGCGGAAAGGGCTGCTGTCGGGCGCAAAAAACGGGGACGGGGGGTCGGCTCTCTGCCCCCGCGCGCACCCGCCTCTCCCTGTCGCTCTCCGCGAAAGTTCAAACCTAGAGTCAAGTTTATTGTTTCTATCTCGTTTATTTTAAGTATAGTTTTACACTTTATTATATGCTGTGACATCTTAAATGGAGCCTGTCACTCCATCTTGACTACTGCTAGGGGCTACAGCCACTTACTGTGTCAGGCTTTTCGGCAGCCCTGATTAACGATATCAAAAGGAATGGATCCCAGCGCAGGCACACGCACGGAAATCCGGGGGGATTTACATATGGAAATTGTGCCTGGCATCGACACGATCCGGGTAAGGCTTTTATTCCACCCTCCCACCCCTTGGGTGCAAATACGCCTCGCCGGGCATCCCTTGGTGGAGGACACGTGAGTGTGGCTAAGGTTTACGCAAACATGCCCGTATATATAGTATACCATATATGTAGTTTATATATATATATATTTACTTAGTATCTTCAGCTAGCGGCAAAAAGCACTTGCCCCTTTTTTTTCCCCAGGTTTTTTTTCTTCTCCCAGGACAATATATCAATTAAGATAGCTAAATGGAATAATATATTTTTTCTTGTGAGCCTCTTGGCATCTGCTGCAAAATTACCCATGCAATTGCTTTTTTTTTTTTTTTTCCTCCTGAAAGTAACATTTTGTTAGGTTAATTCATGCACTGGAAAAACAAACTTTCTGTTCTTCCAGTCCAATCTCCGCTTACAAGTCAGGTTTTTGTAACCCTGTCATTAAAATGCGAGGTAGCCTACAGTAATTTGAATATTTCATTCTGCCGGCTGCTAATGCACTCTGCATTACAGATGGTACTTGCTCCATCCTTCTGGACTGGGTTCAATTATAAATGAAAGTAGGGAGCTGAGATTTGTCTTTTTGTCTCTGCTTAGTTGGAATAACACAATAAAGCTTGATGGGTAGGAATTCCTCAAGCTGCCTCCTCTTTGCTCCTCTCCACTTGCCTTTCGAGTCTGGCCGGGCGGATTTGAGCTTCTCCAAAGTGCTGCGTTGGGTTCCGCTGCGTCTCCACGTGGCTTTACCTGGCTCTGCGTCCCCCTCTTGCCTCCCGGGTGGGCACAGGCTGTGGCGGAGCTGCTCGTCACCGGGAGGAGGCTGCTTGGTGCGGGCTCTGGCCCATCTCATCGCGCTGTTTCCCGTGCATCCCCAGCTGGGCCACGAGAGAGCTCCTGGCTGGAGAGATGCAGGGAAGCCCTGTTCCAGCCCAGGGTGGCTGGCGGCTGCCATCTCTTTGCAAAGTCCCCAGAGAAGCAAAGAAAACATTTACCTCTGCTTTGTGATTAACAAAAGGGGGGTAGCGGCTCGAGAGTCCAGCTGTGCAGAGGCTCGATTACATACAGATGCCTTAGGAGCTCCTCGCCTCGCCTGCGGACGCTGAAAGCAATATTGCCGAGGGAGCTGGAGGAGGTGAGGGCAGGGCTTTCAATTTGGTTTTACATTTACAAGGACCAGATGGCCCGCTGGAGATGATCTTTGATCTGGGATGCAGCCGGAGTTTGTCGAGAACTCGGGCTCCCTTTTTTCTCAATCCCCCGCCCGTTCGAGCGTGGGCCTCCTGCGCAGAGGGCTGGGAG
This sequence comes from Tinamus guttatus, assembly GCF_059628265.1. Taxonomy (NCBI): domain Eukaryota; kingdom Metazoa; phylum Chordata; class Aves; order Tinamiformes; family Tinamidae; genus Tinamus; species Tinamus guttatus. The sequence continues at coordinate 5,770,577 of NW_028288745.1, read as the reverse complement.
AGGGGGGTGGTTTATCTGGCGCCGCTTACCTGTGCGGGCTCCCTTTGGTGCGAGAAGCACCGAGCTGCCTTGTCCCGAGTCACCAAGCCTCTTGCTCGGGCTGTTCAGTCTCCCGCCATCCCACTCCTTGCTTTTTCCTGTAAGAAAAGGGGCACCAGAATTCCTCGTCCCACGTGGCTGTCATAAGCTATCTCAGTCTCAAGCTGTCGGCTCTTTTTGAAGCTGACCTCTGTCTTTCTTGCATGTACCCAGTAAAAGGAGCTGTGGTTTTTGCTGGGGACTCTGGCCCTGCCTGTGGGAGAGGCAGGAACATAGGGGCTCCTGTTACTGCCCCGCAGCACAGAAATCAGCGTCAGCAAGAAGAACTTGCAGTGCGTGTAGTTAAACACATGCAGGCGCCTTCATGGGAGATGTCATTAATTGACCCTTTTTTTTTTTTTTAACTTATTTCCCCGCCGTTTTCACTCACGTCTAGCACCCTTGCAGGAGCGTGGGGGTGGATGGCCCCTCTCTCCCTTCCTCTGCTTCCTTCCATCAAAGGCCACTTGGGGGTTTCTTTCTCGCCCCACATGTTTTGAATGGAGTTGAAGTGAGCGCAGCCGATCCTATTTCACAAGCGCTCGGACTGTTCCAGCGCTCTCCCTCCTGTCCAAACAGATCATTTACAGAAGGGGCCTCTATTTAAAAAAAAAAAAAGGGGGGAGCTGAACATTCAGAGCTGTTTTTGTGCCTTAAAAGCTGCCGACCGCCTGTTGCCTTGCAAAGGCGCAGGCCCTGCGGACGGGGCAGTGCTTGACGCCGGGATCGGCAGGTCGACAAGGGGGTGCGTGCGGAGCTGGGCATCACCCGCAGTGAGATCGCTTGTTTGGCTGCGATCGTGGTCCCCCCCAGGCTGGGTTGTTCGAGCCTCAGGCCAAAGGCCTCACAGTTGTCTCATTCAGGGCTCCCGGGTAGAGGTGGCAAAAGCAGCAAGTCCGCGTTGCCCGGGGCTCTTCTGCTGCCTTGCTGGACAGGGCTGCGATGGCTCCTTCCTGAGGGCAGGTGTGTTGCGCAGGGCAGCGGGGATGCTGGAGCTCAGGCACGCTGCTCCGCATCCAGAAGATGGGTCCGTACCTTGTTATGTTGGCACCAGAGACCGTCTTCTCTTCCACGGGGCTGTAAATGCAGACCTGCTCATTCAGGCTGTGGTTTTATGGCCATGTGTCTTAGCCATGCTACGGATGGACCATGTAGGCTTGGGCAAGCTGGATGTCTCTGATGCTGCGGATGGAGCATGCTTGGAAACCAGACAAAAGGCAGGGAGAAGCATAGGCAGGCTTTGGTCTGAGCTATGCACAGCATTTGAGAGTGAAACTTTCCACGTGTGCACTAGGAAGGTCTGCAAGCAGCTAGAGGAACATCTAGTCCTGGAGAGCTGTGGTGCTTCCAACACGTGCTGGCTCTGGCTCAGGCACACTTTCTGTCTTGGCTCCTTGGTTTTTGAACCACGGTTCTGCCCTGCCTGCCTTTATGAGAGAGAAAGGGAGGAAAACACTGGAGTGTTTCCTGCTGTCGCTTGACTCTGAGACCTGAAGCTTTAGGAAATCTCTCCTGCATTGCACAAAATCCTAAATCTAGTCTGTGGCAACACTGTCAACTTTGTGCTTGGTGAGTCAGAGTGACTTGGGAGTCAGAGTGCTCTCAGTCATGAGATGGACGGTGGGTCAGCCTGAGGTGTGAAGAGGACATTGCCACCAAGCGCTGATAAGCACCAAGCCAAGAGTTCTTGGTTGGAGTGTCCAGGAGCATCTTTTTGAAGGATAGCTGGTAAAGAAAATACAAAAGGCAGCTCTTAGTCCTGGGCTCTTGCCAGCCTTTTCACCTTTGCTGCCCCGGCGGCTTTGTGCGCTGGGCAGCCGCCCGCCAGCGCCTGCGGCCGGGGGGGATGACCTTCCCGAAGGGGAGCTGCTCCCAAGGCAGCTTCCTGGGGGGAGCCTCCCTTTGTCCGCCTGGGCTTCAGGGCTTGGCCTGGGGCGGGCCAAGCGGGACCCTTGTCCGCAGAGGGGCTCGGGAGGCCCTGGGTTCTCATTAGCAGATGCAGCTCATTCAAAGGTTTCTTTTCAGTGAGAAGGATTCATATGCAAAGCGCCGAGCTGGAGTGGGAAGCAGCTCCCAGCCTGACTAGTGTGCAGGGGATATATATATATATATTTTTTTTTTTTTTTCCCATGATTGGACCTGTCCTAAGAGCAAAATCTTGTATTTTGTCTGCTGATTTGCAGGGTTTGGGGGCAGGCAGTCCTACAAGATTTTGGGGTGCAAATGCCCCCCCTCGCCAAGAGGCAGGGGAATTGGGTGCCCGCAGGCCATCGGCTGCGTTACGTCTTGCGCGGAGATCCGACGCAGCAGGAGAGCAGCGCGGGCTCTCGTCCCGCTCTGCTTCTCCCCTGCCCTTGCTGGGCAGAGGAGCCACAGTCAGGGCCCTTGCTCAGCCGTGCACTTCCAAGGGAAGAGCCACGATAAGATGTAGGAGAGCAGCCAGGGCTGACCGCGGCGTGGAGTTCAGCTCCAGGTGCTAAAGGTTGTTCCTGAGTACTGTTAATGGGGACTGAAGTTGACTTGCTTCATTATAGGGAGCCATGAGGGTTGGGGGCCATGGCAGAGGAGCAGAGCTGCACAGTATGGCACTCCTTGGCTTTGGTTGGCGCTTCTTGAAATGATTATAGGCATTTTTGACTTGTTTTCTGTGGCTAAAGCTGCTTCTGCTTGGTGATCTGCCTGTAGCCCGAGCAGTTCAGGGAGCCACTGGATTACATTACCGCTTCCAAATTTTCCCCTTTTACTACGTGGTTGTGTAGGGGAGTTTTGCCACTGATGCTGATGGGAGTTAAACACCGGCCTCCAGCTAAGCATCTGTGAGTAGACAGGGTCAAAGCCGTAAAAAGAAGAATAAAAAGGTATTTAAACGTAATGCACAGTGTTCTGTTAGACCACTACAGAGCAATAATTGGGAATATGAAAAGGGGGCTGTAAGTTTCAGTGCCTGCCTAAGTTACTAGCCACAAACAAGACGTGAGCAAGAGAGAAGGGCTCATGTGCGTTCGTTCTGCCTTCAGGGAGCCACGTTTCCCGAGGAATCTGGTTTTTGGTAATCACCACAATATTATGCCCATTTTTTTTTTCTTTTTTAATGGAAAAGGCTATTTTAGGTCACTTTTTCTTTTTTTTCCCCCCATCCAAATGTGTTAGTAATAATTTTCCAGACCTTTAGAGCATTGTGCTGCCAGATCTTTGCTCACTATGGCAACTGGTTTGGCATTTGGGGAGGGTGAGGAGAGGACTTGTGCAGACGCCTTTCCGACACGCTAAACTACATTTCTCTCCCCTGCCGCTTACTCGGCACGTGCAAGCTGAAGCGATGAAGAGCCTCTGCTGGGAGCTGAGTGACTTTTTGGCATATGATAAATTCCCCTCTCTCGTCCCCCCTCTCCCACAAAATTGCAGTGTGAGCGTAATTCAAACTTTTTGTGAATTCGGGTTGAGTTGAGCAAATAATCTGGGCATCTTTCAGCCCAGAAAGATGAGAAATATACCCAGTTGTTTTGAAATTGACCCAGATTTCAAGTCAGCAAGAACCTCTCCACCTCAGAAAGCCTCTGTCACAAGATTGATTAAGTAAGTGCTTTCTTTCCAACGGCCCTGACGCACATGCCGGTGTCAGGAGAGGAGGTGGCTTTGTGAGTGCCCAGGGTGGCTTTGCAGCGTCCGTGGGTACCAGTGTCTTTCTTTTTGTTGTTGCGGTGATTTGTTGGTTTGTTTTATTGCTTTAGACTGTGGAAATTGGTGACAGAAACGGCCCATCGGTTTCACAATGTTCCTCCTTTCTCTGGGAAATAAATAAATAAGTAGATGCACAAAAAAAAAAAAAAAAAAAAAGAAAAGCCACTTTGCCAGCTGAAATTTTCCATGCCTCATCTCACGGCAGCCTGTTTTGGAAAATCTGAGAAAAATCTGTTCATCCATTTGTAAATTTTGGAAAGGTTGGAGAAAGGAGGGGAACTTTTATGTCAATTTTAAGAAAAAAAATCACTTCACCTTCTTCCCTCCTCCTAGAAGGATTACGTGCCTGTGTTTGGAAAGTCCAGCCTCCGTCAGTTCTGCAAATAGGTATCTGTGTGTTGACTTTCTCAGTGGCTTCTCTTAAACACTGTGCGTACGTCCAGCTTGGGTTTAAAGTTTTGTGACTGCTTAACACTGAATGTTCCAGCTTGCTTGATGAGAGCCTTGATCTCCACTGAACGTGGGCACCATGTGCTTTGCCTAGAAGACATTTACGTTGATGTCTGTCGCTTGGATGTCTCAACTGGTGGTTGAATGAAGGCAGATGGAGCTGCTTGAGCATCCTACAGAGTGTTCTGGGAACTTAGTTATTCCCTGTCAACATAGGGTCCCTAAGGTGGCTTTGTGTTTAAAGTGGAAGTCCAAGTCAACAGTTGAAACAAGAACATGGAACTCAGCTTTGATGATTGCTGGTCAGAAGACTTTGGTGGTGTAAGGGACGCCCTGTGCAAGAAGGGATATTCCTGTTTCCCCCGCTTCTGTCCTGCCATCTCATCACGTGTGGATAGGGCTGTGCCTGGGTAGGGCTCGTTCAGGATTTTGCTGGGATTTCACATGGGCTGGGACTTGGTCGAGTTGGAGCAGTGTAATGCTTAGCCAGTTAGCCAAGCCCTGGACAAGATTTGCACGTACGCTTGGAGCCTGTGGGTGATATAGTGTGGGTGCATTAGCTTAATTTAGATTTATGTAGCTCTGGGGACACACAAGCCGGGAAATGTGATGCTTCCCTTTGTGTGGGGGCTTTGCTGTGATACTGGGATGCAGAAGAACTGAAGCTGCAAATATATTGAAACAGAGGAGGAGGAAAAACAGGAGTTTAAGTAGGTGCCTGGTAATGTAGTTGGCTTGGGGGTATTTCTGCAAAAGCAGAGTTTGGGAAGAGTGAACTCGGGTCCGTGCTGTGAATGGAGGCAGCATCGTGTCGCTGTCCCGACACGGCTACGAGCGCGCGCCTGAGCACAGGGACTATTTTTATGTAAGGTTTAGTGCTGTTGATGGTAAATGTTCACAAATGTGGAATTGGGCCCCAGCAAATATTGAGATCAGCTTAAAATGATGAGGCGACTCACAGGTTTGGTTAGCAGGGATGCTTGTCAGCGTTCCGGCTGCCCCTGTATTTGCCAGCTGTTGTCTTAGACCTGGAGATCTGAAAGAATATCCTTAATGAATAGCAGGGAAGTATGTGATTCCTGAAACTTCCAAAGCCAAGTCAAAATTGCGAACCACGGTAAAATTGCAAAACGGGGGATAATGTTTAACTCTGAGTAGCATTTCAGAGTCGAGCTGCGTGGCTACGTGGGCCTGCGGGACGTAGCCAGGAGTGTCTGCGTGTGCAGGGAGGAACCGGTGCGCGTCCGTGGTGTCTGACGCTTACAGGCTGTCCCAGCCCTTGGGAAGGGCTTTTTCTTCCCTTGATGCACAGCGGAGGCCCGAGTGCTTCGGAGGGGAGGGCCGAGGAGGCCTCCGGCCGCGCTGGTGCCGAGCGCTGCGCCGGAGCGGCCGGTGGGCGCTGCAGCCGCCGCGTTGCTGCCCGGGGCGCCTGCCTCGGCCCCGGGACGGTGACGCAGAGCAGCTCCCAGCCCCGCGGCCGGCGGAGGCATCTCTCGCTCCTCGTGCAGCGCCGTTGTTGCGTGGCTCCCCCCCGCAATACATCTTCGGCACAGTGGAGGCAGGAAAGAAAACCCTTCTGAAAATCACAACCTAATTACTCCCATCTGCTCCGTCACTGCTTCCCATTTCTGCCTGCCAGGATGCTTGTCTCCGATGCTAAGTAGCACATTATTTTCGATAAGTTGCAATCATTTACTTGAAATCTCCTTCTCCTTTAAAACGTCCCCCTGGAAAGGCAATTCAGCAAGTTGGGAATGGGCAGGATCAGAGAGAAGAAAATCCAAATACAGGCAGCTGCTGGGCCCAGACAGGTCTGGTCCGGTGTTGTTGAGCGTGTTGTCTTCCTCCAACATGCCCCTGTTGCATCCCTTGGCATCTGCTGGCTTGGGCTCCTCCAGTTTCTTCTGCTCACCCTTCTCTTGGCCATGTATGAAGAGGGATGACTGCACGTGCATGCGGGCGTGTGAGACGGGCCGAGGCAGGAGGATACAAAGACTGTAGCAAAACTGTCCGCCTCCTGCTATGAGCAGGTATGTGCTATTGCAGGAGCCTAACCAGCAGAGTTGTACAGTTGCCTCCCTCGTGTTTTGCTAGCTGTAGGCTCTGACCTCATTAGGATCAGAAGCTCCTGCCCTTTGAAGAAATGAGGTGGAGCTGGGAGATTGGAGCCTCCTTTTGTGGTCTCGGCTGCCTGTCTCCCTTGGCCGCAGGGAGCACTGCTGAGGCATTCTCGGTCCTGCGCTGCTGCCGTCCTCCCTGACGGCGTTCACTTGCCTTCGTGATGTTCTTCGGCCAGTGTTGGCTTGGGTCTGAAAGGCTGGTGGGATTTGGTAAGACTGGAGAGCAGAGAGTTGTCAAGCTGAGGCCTTCAGTGGCAGAGAAAAGAGGTGCCTGCATGCTCGGCTGCTGCGCTAAGCCCGCTCTGCGGCTGCCTTTGGAAAGGTGCTCCCAGGAAGATGGGGTAAATGCGGGACTGGGAAGTTGGGGCTGTGGAGCAGGAGGAGGCCTGGTGCTGACTTCAGTGGATATCTGAGGTGTCTTCAAAGCCCCAAGCCATCCCTGGGACGCAGTCCATTTTGAAGGCACGCACCCAGCACAGTGTCTAGTGGAGGGGTGTCATTCTCCTGCCCTGAGACCCTCTGCCGAGGCTGGGATTTGGGCATGCTGGCTGCCCAACGCTTGGGAACAGTGTTGTGGTGTGGGATCACCAAGGTGCTTGGGGGACCTGCTGCCCATCTCATGTGCACCTGGGGGTTGGCTCCAGAACCTGGCAGAACCCCAGGCCATGGGACATAACCTGGGGCCTTGGCACAACCCCCATCCCGTGTCCCTGCGTCACAGGGCAGGCGAAGAGCCCAAGGAGTCATTTTCGGCTTTGCCCCCTTGCCTGATTTTCAAGGCCAGCGGTGCCACTGCGTCCCTGTGTCCCTGCACCGCTGCCAGGCAGCAGAGCAGCCCCGCCACCAGCCCTCGGATGATTTCCTCCTGCTTGCGATGCCCATAATTTCTTGTTTGAGAGAGAGAAAGAGTGAGCGAGCTCGGGAGCCATTTCCCGGGCTGCGCGTGCTAGAAATGCCCAAGCAGAAAATCCGGGCACGACCCAGTGAACTAAGCTCCGCCGCGAGCGCAGCGCCGGGCGAGGGAGTTAGCGGCGCGCGGCTGCACGCCGCCTGCCCCTTCGCTGCCGCGCGCCGCCAGGACCAGGGCAAGGTGCCGTGTGGCGTTTCACAGCACCAGCAGCGCTTTGCGCGGGGTCGGTGCCCGCAGCAGCAAACTCCTTGGGGGACAACGGGCCGGGCTCCGGGACAGGCCCCTGGGCCTGCTCTGCCTTGCGCCCCAGCTCCCTGGGGCAGCGGGAGCAGAGCCCCGGCGCGGGGCGCTCCGGCTGCCGCTGCCGGTGCCGCCGCCGGTCACCCCGATGGTGTTCCCGGGGGTACCTGGCGCGCCGTGGGGCCCGGCCCCGCTCCGCAGCAGAGCGCTTCCCTCAGGAGCGCCTTGCGGCAGTGCAGATGGGGACAAGGTGTGTGGTTCTGCTTTGGTTCAAAAATACATGTATATATGTATTTTAAAATATATATATATACACACACACATATATATGTAGGTGTGTGTGTGTATATATATAAATTGAGTGTGTGTGTATAGATATATATGGATCTATGAAACTGTCTCCTGAGCCAGGCGCACGCTCGCAGCGAGCAGCGAGCACCCTCTAGCGGCTTGGGGCTCCGCAGGCACCGGGAGAGCCGCCGCAGACACCGGGTCTTGCTTCCCTCTGCTTCTCCCTTTCCCCTGACTCTTACTTGCTCTTTTTTGTTTTGTTTTTTTTTTCCTCCCCTTCCCTTTTTCTCCTCTTTAATCAGAAGCAGAGTGCGGGAACCGCACATGCCTGGGAGCAGGCTCTCAGCTCCAGGTTTCTGCTGGAAAAGCACCGCCCGCTCCTGGACCGCAGGACCGCGGGAGCCCAGTGAGTGGGAAACGCGGTTCTGCTCAATTTGTTTTAGTGTAATTTCATGTGAAAAGTGAGAGCCCCAGGAAAGCCGGGGCCTTTCGCCAGTGCCGGCGCCCTCCCACGCCGCAATCCCCGGGCCGGCATCGCGGCCGCCTGCCCGGCTGAGCCGGCTCGCCGCGGCCACAGGAAAGGTCAGAGGCTGCTCTTCCCTGCCGGGGACACAGCTCTCCAGGGCTGCCCTGTCCCAGCTGCCTCCCTCTTTGGGGGCTGCCTGAAAGCGTTCCCAGCCGAGCAGGAGATGGGCCAAGAGGGAGACGAGGAGGGTCGGAGGGGTCCGGCGGCCTCGGATGCTCAGCGCCGGCTGCCATGGCTCACGGCAGCGCCGGCGAGATGAAACGCTGCTCTGAAATAATCATTTTGTCTCCTCCTCGCCCGAGCGCAGCCTCCCAGGGATAAATAGGCAGCATCAGTTCTGCTTAGACACATTGGCCTTTTCATTTATTTCCTTAATAGCGTTATTCTCGCCGGCCACGGAGCCGCGTCATCGCTGCGCGGAGCCGGCCCTGTCGTGCGCTGCTGCATTTTGTCCCCGCTCCGGAGCTGCATGTGCCGAGGAGGGATCCGTTGTGCAGTGCATCCGGCACCAAAGCCTCTGTGTGTCCATATGCGTGTATAGATATATATATATATATAATAAATATATTATTTAATACATATTAATATGTAGGTGTGCCTGCTCACAGCAGACGCCATGGGAGCTGGGCCGGGCGTGCGCTCCCGCTTGCGCCGTGGTAAAGCAGGAGCGCTTGTACGGCACTTTCCATCACGGGGAGCTCTCCCGACACGAGCTGCTTAATCACTCGTGCTGCCTGTCAGGCCAGCGCATCCCGGGGTGTTTCCTCTAAAAATATTTCCCTTCTGAAATCCCCTGTGCACTTCTTTTGGCACCTTTGCTTTTCCTTTTTTTTGGTTATTTAGCCACGTTGCTTTCCGTTTTTATTTAAGTTTTGGACATGCTTTTATTTAAGGTTTTACAGGAGGAGCGCACGGGTTTATTCCGTCTTCGTAGCCAGTGTCTCTTTCCTCTGCATCTTGTCATCCATTCCCGTTTTGTGTTTTTTTAAGGCTTCCTGGACCCCAGGTTGGCACTGTGCCCCGTCGCTATTTATATAAATTATTATCCCCAGCATGAAATTATTATTGGCCCGTTCTTTTGGCACATTAACTGTTTTGGGTCTTTTTACTTTCTTTTTCTTTTCTGTTTTTCCTTTTTATATCCTGACCTTCTAAGCTTTGTTTGCAGTCAGTGTTTTGAACACAAAAATACCAATTAAGGAGATGCCTGAAATAGTGATTTCAGGGGAGACTGAGGCTTAGAAAAGCTGTTTCTGTTAGGCAAACCTTTACTTGAAGTGATTTTATATTAATATCTGTATCTTTCTCAAACTTGCTTCAGAGTGAAGGAAAACATACCTGTGGTTCAGTAGGGATTTTTTTGTGTGTGTATGTTTTGCTGCTCTGTTATTGCTTCTCAATGGCAACAGATTTGAGATAGATAAACGTATATTTTTAAAACAGTGAAAATAATTTGATGTTTGTGCTGCAAATTAGAGGGTCAGAAGAAGAAAAAAAAAAAAAAAAGGACAAATGGGGCAAGTCTTATTTAAAGGTTTATCTAAATCCACGGGCCATCCTCGCCCAGCTCGGCAGAGGTGCGCGCAAGCACCTGTATGTGGCACGCATGTTTTGCAAAGCATTTTGAGCTCCTTTGCCGGGGGAAATGGGAAAACGGGAATCATTCCTCTCAGGAATTGCCTTTTTCTGCTCCCTTGTCGAAGGTTTTGTTTTCCCCACTCCCCCACGTTATGGGGGCTTTGCCAGCCCTTGCCGCGCCGCTCACGGCCCCTCTCGCCTCTTGTGTCTCTCCGTGCAGTGCTGAGCATCCGGGGAGCCCAGGAAGAGGAGCCCACGGACCCGCAGCTGATGCGGCTAGACAACATGCTGCTGGCCGAGGGGGTGGCCGGCCCCGAGAAGGGGGGCGGCTCGGCCGCCGCCGCCGCTGCCGCCGCCGCCTCCGGCGGGGCCGGCTCCGACAACTCCGTGGAGCACTCGGACTACAGAGCCAAGCTCTCCCAGATCCGGCAGATCTACCACACGGAGCTGGAGAAGTACGAGCAGGTAACAGGCTCCTTCGCGCCGGGCCCGCCGCCGGAGCAGCCCCGGGGGAGCCCAGCCTGGGACGCTGCTGACATCCGTGTCTAAGAACACGTGAGCAAGCGGGAGCGCTGGCTCTGCAAGGAAGGCACCAGGCTTTCAGCGTCAGGACTGGGTTGCTATTCCGATCTGTGCCGTGCCAACCCGCTCAGCATTTATTGCCCCTTTTATTTGCATTGCTCCTTGCCTCACGTTTGGCCCGAAGTCGGCCCCTGCGCAAGGGGACGTCTTTGTGAGCCGCTTGCTTTGCGACAGGCGGGTCTTCAGGGCAAGCGGATGCGGTGCTTGAAGCAGAGTCTTCCTTGAATATTTCTTCTGCCTGAAAAGTCAATTTTCCAGAAGGAAAAGAAAAAAATTTAAAAGTGCAGCTTTTTTTTTCTCCTGTGGAAAATAGTTATTAAAAAAAAAAAAAAAGAATTTGAGTCATGAACGCAGCTATTAGTAATACTGACAGTTGTATGAGAAGCTTTGCAGACCAAACTCCAAAATTGGTGTCTTTCACATGTATTTGGACCCAGATGTGTTCTGCAGACCTCTCTCCTCTACCTCGAGACTCGCCATCATGAGGAATGTGGTTTCAGCCCTGTGGTTTTTGCTTCACAGAGCGTGAGCAAGAACGTATCCCTCCTCTTGGAGGAATCAGCTCCATCCTTTGCTAATGCACCTGGGGCTGTGACCCAAGGGTGGCCGTGGGGTCCTGGTGCTGGGTAGTTTTGCCTGGATTACTCTGTACCAGCAGAGACTCTGGGTATGTCTCTGGGTATCTACTTGCCCGGCTAAGGCTGCTGGGCAGGATCTTCCAGTAGGAATCCGGAGAATGTCCTTTATCACAGAAAGGTCTCGTTGTTGTTTTGTTTTTCCCCTTTTCCTTCTGCCTCATTTTTTCCCCCTCAGAAAAGACCCACAGCTGAGAGAAGTGTTTCCCACCAGCCCCTTTGGGTGTGATAGGGCCACCTCTTGCCTGCTCTAATCCCACAGCTCAGCCAGAGCTTTACCCCTGGCTTGGTTGTTCTCACAACCCGCGTAGGTTGTCACTTTCACTGCAAAGATGCTTTGCAAATGGACGTGTCAGACCACATTTTTACAGCTGTGGCAAGGCAGAGCTGGCGCTGTCACCTGCCCCCCTGCAGTGCTTCTGCAAAGCCAGGGTTCAGATGTGGTTTCTGACCCATGTGCCCTGTTTCTTGTCCTGTTGGCAGGGCTTTCGGAGCCGGCTACCGTGGCTGGCTGCAGGGATTGCAGCGCCCGGCTTCACACGGTGTCTGGCCGTTGCTGTGACAGCACGGCTCCCTCCTGCAATTTTGCCTTTAATGCTCTTATTTCACGCGAAGAGGAGACAAGCTGAAATTGCTCAGGCGTCTGGGAGCAAAGAGTCGCCCGGCTTTGAGCTCTAGTAAGCGCCGCTCAGCCGGCGTCCTCTGCCTGGGGGAGATCAGAGCTGTCAATTGAAGCTGATGATGGGCAATTTGTGGGGCTCTGCTGGCCTAGTGACATCTCCCTGTTGGGTCTGAGCTGTAGAGGTGTGTGTAGGGACTTGTCACCTCCTGGACAGGTCCCCAGCAGGCTCTGGGGACAATGAACCGAGCGGGAGAAGCTGCTGGGAAGCTTGGAAGTGTGCTACATGAAAGGCACAAAGTCACGTCTCCGTCATCAGTTTGCAGAGTCGTTGGCGGTGCTTGCTAGCAATGTGATGTTCTGGGGAGCCTTCTCCAGCCTGCAGGCGGTTTTCCCTTTTCATCCTGTCCGAGGACAGGCAGTTGGGCTGGGAAAGTTGCCTTTTATCCAGAGTCAGAATCCCTCCTTTGCCCTCTGCCTGCCCTGCCCTGGCAGAGCAGCAAGGAGGCAGCAGGAGCAGCGGGACAGAGCTGTGCCAGCAGAAAGCTAATTTGGGTTATTACCTGCTTGCCCTTTCCTGTCAGGGCTCCTGCCTCATTGGGGCGTTAATTATTGTCGTTATTTACTTCTTAACAGATGTGTTAAAAGCCCTGAGGTGGCCTCTGTCTCTGGGCTCAGCAGGCAGCCGGTGCTGGGGTCTGCCTGGGGCAGTGGGAGGAAGGATGAAGGATTAGAAGGTTCATGGTTCTCCTCAAATACATCCCGAACTCCTCCAGAAAAGCAGCACGAAGACTGGGATTTCTGCATGCTTCACATGGGTCCTAGGGTTTCATTTAGGCTGGCTCCATCCATGACTCCTAAAAGCAAGGAAATTGTCGGCTTCTTTCCCTCAGTGTGTTTGGGAGTCTTTTGTGCCCTCTGCCTTGCAGGCAAGATAAATTTATCTCTCTCCAGAGAGCCACCACATCGTTGTGTGGGGTCTGCCCTGGCAAACCCTGGCCTCACAACTCGGCCATGGTCCCTCCTCGGCTATGTTGCTTCTGTACTGTCCTTGACGTCGTCGAATGACCTTCCGATCCTGGGGTTTCTTTTGCTTTTCTTGCCATCCCAGGCATGCAATGAATTCACCACCCACGTGATGAACCTGCTGCGTGAACAGAGCCGGACCCGGCCGATCTCGCCGAAGGAGATCGAGCGAATGGTGAGCATCATCCACCGCAAGTTCAGCTCCATCCAGATGCAGCTGAAGCAAAGCACGTGTGAAGCCGTCATGATCTTGCGCTCCCGATTTCTGGACGCGCGGTAAGTGCTGTCCTTCAAACTCCCCTGCCCACCTACCGTCTCTGCCATACCGAGTCACAGCAGAAGGTTTCCATGTTCTCTTTTGGAAAGATGAGATGGGTCTGGGGTGTTGGGTTTTGTAGATGAAGAGGCCCAGCCTAGCAGGGGAGGTGCGAACAGCAGTACAAGACACTCAGAACTTGTGTCTCCGGGAGGATCCCAGCTGTAGCCTGGGAATTGCATATTGATTTTGCTGTGGTGAAAGAAAATTCTGGGACCTATCACAACAAATCTCTGCGGTCAAGATGTGCACGTCAGTTGGGGATGAAAGCTAATCCTCCAGCCCATCCTGTTCCCTCTAGTTTCCTGTACTTTTCCTTCCATTTTCTTTGTCCCAATTTTTCATCATGCTGCAGAATTGTTTTCACTTCCCAAGCCAGTTACATACTGGAAGTCAGAAGGCTTGGGCTGTGGCTTGGAATGAGGAGGAGAGGCAGCTATGATTTGGGGGCACTTGGGAGGAGGTAACAGATGGCTGGTGTCTAGCTGTAAATGGAACAAACCTCACCAGGTTTACATCCGTCACAGCTTTTTTCACCCAGACCTTTGTAGAGTAGTACTGACATCTTCAGCCAGGACAACCAGACTTCCCAGGTGTAGGGGCTAGTTGCCAGTTTTAACATTTCTGTGAGCTGGAAAATGCAGCGATAATTTGAGAAAGCCGCTTATTTGCTCTGGAAGGTGCTGAGAACAGAGTTGCTGACAAGGTCCAGATGAGAGGTTTCCTAACCGTGAGTCTATTGCACAGCATGCTCCCAGGAGCAGGGAAGGGAGCGAGGGAAGTGAGGAAGGTCAGACAGTATCAAAATTGCATTTCTGTGTCTGGATCCCTGGCACTGATTCCCTTTTCTTTTTGTTCTGTTTTTTGATCTTTCTTTCATGCCAAGGCGGAAGAGACGAAACTTCAACAAACAGGCTACGGAAATCCTGAATGAGTATTTCTATTCCCATCTCAGCAACCCATACCCCAGTGAGGAAGCCAAAGAAGAGCTAGCCAAGAAATGCGGCATCACAGTCTCACAGGTAAGAGCCCAGGCGTGCAGCGAAGAGGGCTGCCGCTAGCAGGTAACGTGGGCATTTGGAAGGACAGCCCAGCCCTCAGTGAAGTGAGTTTTTTCCTAGTGCTGACTATTTAATTACTAAATGAGTGCGTGGTTTAGAGCAAGGTAGTTTAATAGAACAGAAGACAGACGTGCAGGATGGAGCTATGGCTAAGAAGAATTTTGGAGAGGTCTCGGAAGGGCTTAATGAACAATGGCTGGGCATAGAGCCAAGGTGTTAGCTGCATAGGAACGATGTGCTGGGACGCAGAGCGACGCAGATGCAAGTTTCTGGGTTTGCTGAGGCTAGGTGGGAGTATGGGACACACGAGTCCACACAAGTCAAGAGCTGCCCGCCAAGGCTGATGGGGGTTCAGCAGGTGCTTCGCTTCACAGGTTTTAAGATGAAGATTAATCAGAATGGGCATGTGTTCTGACTTCCTTCCCAGTGGAGCTCTGAGCAATTCACCCAGCAGCTCCAGCATTTGAAGCCAGAATATCTATTGCAGAGAGGTCACCAGGTGGGAAGATAGCAAAGCAGCGCATTGGCATTATTGAGGAAGCTGGAAGGAGAGATGGAATGGAGCCTCAGGCTAACAGGATATTGCTCCTGGTGCAATATTCTCTCCATGGCCTGGGTTGGGTCCTGATTTGAGTCATTACCTCCCAACATCACCTGGAGTTGCAGCAGGTTGTATTTCTTTTATCCTGCCCTGCAGCAGGGAGGGCTGGGTATGTGCAGGTAGTGTATGAAGTCTCTTCTATTTAGAAGCTACAGAGCATGCTAGGAGACCCAGAGATAGGAAACATCATAGGAATTAAACCTTCCAGGTGTCAGCTATCAACACCCAAACCAAAAAATATTCCCTGAGGTGAGGAAAAAAATGGTGAACTCATAATGAACATCCAGCTTTATCTTCTGTGTCTTAGCTCTCGAGCTGCCGTTTTGGAAGGGGGAGTACTGATGTGCTGCTTTGACAGTGTCACCAGAAAGCCATGGGACAGTGTCCTTGGAGTCAGGACAAAGAGGTTATTCTGTGAATCCCAGCTCAAGTTTGCACTCCAAGCAACCCCAGAAGGAGTTGGAGTACTCCCAGAAGAGTCCAGCATGTCCAGACATCTGACCATCCAGCCTACTCAACCTCCTGTTGAGCTTCTAAATCAATTGTCAGTAGCAGCTGGAAGTTGTTGTTATTCTTAGAATTCCCCAAATCTCTATGTACAATGATGTCGATGAAGAAGCTGAAAGCTTTAGACTCTAGACTGAGTCCTTCCTACGTCTTCTATAAACTGGTTTGTTGTGATTAAGTGTCCATGAGTGAATAGGGTATTGTCAGCAGGATTCCGAGTGAGATTTTGGTAAAGAGTTTATGGTAGTTCAGAAGGTGCCTTGACATTTTCTCTAGAAAAGCAGCTCTGGCAGGATACCGCTGCTGGGTAGCACAGACTTGAGAGTTTCCTAGCACTGTGCTGAGCCTCTGACATGGGAAATTTGGGGTGTTTATCGAGTCGTCTGATGGGTTCTCCAAGTCACAGTATTTTTAAGTGTTTGCAGCGCTGATCCCAGGATACCATCTTTGCAGTCCACAGAGATCACCTGCTTGACCTGTTTTGGGGACTTTCAGAGGACTGTGCATTGCCCTGCTGCAGACCCAGGAAAGCACCAAGTTTGACATGAGCCAAGCTACACTGCTTCACTTGAACTTCAGATCTGGCCTGTCCTTTTCAGTTGTTTCTTTAATTTTATAATAAATTGACCAGTCTCATCAAGCACACTTTGAGGTGCTTGAAGGCACCAGGCACTTAGAGGTGTCTGGAAAATCACATTGGAAACATCTCCCATAGTCTCTGTTTGCCTTTGTCATTTCCCAGCGGACTCTTTGAGGAGTGGGGACACAAGATCTGAGCTGACAACCTGAGCTTGAGCATAGCTGGGAAGCATGAAACAGAAACCAGAAAGGAAGGAAAGGGAAGTCATTTCAGCTATCTTAAATACCCATTTGCCAAATGACACAGTTGTCCACTGGGGCCAAAGTTAGGTCTTCTGATGTGCCTAGTGCTGCCTTTCCAATCCTTCTCTAAATGTGTTCTGTACTCCCAGTTTATGTAATGACTCATGCTAAACCAGTACAAAGCAAATTTCAGTTGAATTGAGAGCATTCAATTCTAGACCTTTGCACTGATTTATCTCAGAGTCTAAAAGCAGAGCTTGAGCGATATCAAGGCAAGTCTGTGTGTCAGCCATGCCTGATTATCTCATGCAGCAACTGCGTCCTGATCGGTTAATTTTTGGGGGATTTTCTCTGAGAGCCACACGCGTTTCTCTACAGGGAAGGATTGGGACATCTGGGAGAGGAGCAGGCGGAAATGCTGTCCTTGTCAGAGAGAACCTGAGGAGGAGACAAGTAAAGAGTACTAAAATAATACACATAAATTTTTAAATTTTGCAATTTCATGGCTGTTTTGCTTTCTTCCTTTTTTTTTTTTTTTTGTTTAATCATCTGATATTTGTGGGTGTTCTGCTGCACGGGTAGCAGTTGCTGTAAGAGAGTCCCGTTAGTGGAAATCACATCTGTAGCAGGACCAGATGAATCCGCCCAGACTTGGCTTTCCCAAGTGGGTCTGACAGTCATTCCCAGTAAGACGCGAGCAGGTGGAAGGTGCCCCTCTCTGTATGTTCACATTTCTTGTGATAACAGGGAGGAAGGGTAAAAATAATGTGCACTGCTTAACCTGAATTAATGTACTTTCCTCATCCAACCACAGCTTTACAGGGCTGAAACTTTAACATCTTTGTCTTTTCTTAAACTCACTCTAGGTATCAAACTGGTTTGGAAATAAGAGAATCCGGTACAAGAAGAACATAGGTAAATTTCAAGAGGAAGCCAATATTTATGCTGCCAAAACGGCTGTCACGGCTACCAATGTGTCAGCCCATGGAAGCCAGGCTAACTCACCCTCAACTCCCAATTCAGCTGGTTAGTTTTTGTTTTTTTTTATTTTGGGTTGTTACTTGTTCGTTTTTTTTGTTCATTTTTTCCTCCTCCCTCTAAACTCTCTCTCTCTCTCTCTCTCTCATATTTTCTCCCTTTGATTTTCTGATTTTTGATTTGGTTGGCTCACTTTTGTGGTCTTTTTAAAAAAGTGGGTTTCTAAATTTGGGGTTGCTTTGGGAGGGGAATATTTCCTTTTTTTTTTTTTTCTTGGTTCCCCATTCCGTTCTGTTTTGTTGTTGCTGTTGTTCAAAAGAGATGTGATCAGACCGTGTGACTGATGGTGACGTGCTGGGGGTTATATGGATGGATGGTAAACACAAAATCTGGGAAATTTCTAGCTAAAAAAAAGATGCTTGAGTGATTGCTTGCTTGTTTTGGGGGAAGGGAAGAAGAGTGTGCAAAAAAAAAAAAAGAGGGGAAAACCCCCCAACAAATTCTTGCATATGTGTTCTGTTTTGCCAGGGGCTGAAGGCATGAGTGACTCTAATCAGTAGAACCCAACACTTGTGGAGTGTCCCAGCTCATGCCATTTTGGGGGTTGTTTTGAGGGTTGCTTTTCCTTCTACTGTAGTTACCTCTGCCTGATTACCTGACAGTGTCTGGATCCCTGCAAGAGTGTGTGTGAATTTTACTTTCGGTTGAAGAATTTCAATTGAATTTCATTGGTGTCCATATGCAAAAAGACTGAAATGCGTGGGTTGCTTTGTCCCCTTCGCCCCTCTCCTCCCCGTGTGACATGGTTTCCATTCTGTGTGCTCAGAGGGCTAAAGGCACAGAGCACTTTGGCCAGGCCTCGTTCCTGCTCTAGACACTGCTCCGTGGTTCGCCCACAGCCAGGCGAGCCGGATCCCAACGCTCCCAGCCTGGTGGGAATGCCTTGTTCTGGTTGTGCTCGGCTCACAGGAGAGATGGGGAAACTGGGACCTCATTAAAAGAAAGAAGAAAAAAAAAGTTAACTTAATGGGTGCCCTGTGCCTAAAATTATCCGTACTACAAGTTTCTGTGTGTCTGTTTTCTTTTTAGGGGTGGGAGGAAGAAGGGGAATGTGTCATACATGTGTCTTTGAGCTTGGTGTCTGTTCACGCTACCCTTTCTCCAGGGCATGAAGCTGTTATCAGGCTATAAAAAGGAAGGACACGACGGAGCAGTGAAGGGAGAGATGGGTGGGAAGAGAAGGCAGATGTTGAACAGACCATTGGTGGTACATCATGCAAACACTGGTAGTTACCATGACAGGCCTATATAGTGAGGGCAGCTTTGCCTGTGACAGTACCAGAAGACTCCCATGCCAGAAAACACCCCTGGATCTAGAGGATCTGGGAGGAAGGTGGAGAAAGCAGAGCCAAGGGTCAAGCAAATGGAAAAGCACCAGTGCGGGTTTCTGGCTGGTTTCCCAAATCAGTCCTCCACGGGAGGGGAAAGACCATCTGTTATCCAGGAGCTCAGGTGGTAAACGGTGGTTGATCTCTATGCTGGAGAGCTCATCCACACCTCCCAGTGATGCACGTGACAGTTTGCACAGAAGCATTTTGCAGTTTTATTGAGTTGGCCAGTGTAGAGAAGCCCCTGCACACAACTGCTTACCTTCAAGGGGCCTTACCTGCTAGGAGACGCTTAGCCCACCTGGAGCAGGAGGTGTTGCAGCTTTTGCTTCAAGGTCAGAAGCGTTGCTGGAAGGCATCCCTGGTGCCTCTGCAAGTGCAGGGTCAGCTGCAATGGGCTCTGGTTTGGGTGAGGTGCTCAGGAGGTTCAGGAGGAGTTTTGCAAGGATAGATGGTTTGCAAAACTTTGATTCTTTTCTTTATCTTTTTTTTTTCCTTTTCTTTCCATTGTTTTAACTGCTAAAGATTTTGATGCATTTATTAAAATGTCATCCTTTGCAAGCAGCTCTCTCAAAATACTTAATCAGATGGAGTGTGTTGATGTTAAACCCCTCCTCCCATGTAGAAAAGCCTGGAGGGGAGACTGCAGAGTTGCGTGTTGTCTAAGACACCCTCCTGCACGTGGTGGTGTCCTGCAGTCCGCGCCAACATGAGGCACATCACAGATTTCGTTCCTTTTCCTCTTTCTTCGATTGGAGTCAAGCCCAATGCCATGGAATAGCAAGGGAAAAGCTTCAAATGACTTATATGTGTCTATGTATAGTGGAATAGGCATTTCCCCAGTGCCTGGCCAGTTAAATAGTGCTCTAGTGCAAGTGTCTTTCTGCGACTTCCCCACAGGCAATAATGTGGCTGTTTTGAAGATAAATTGGCCGGTACCTTGCAGTAAATGACTAAGATAATCCCTGGATAACACTCCACTTTCTAAGAAAGGACAAACAGTCTTGTTATTAAAGTGTGAGACTTGAGCTCCCAGGTCTTCTATCTGGCTCACTTGTCTGTACTCCAGAAACACTGACCCGTGTGGGAAAGAAGCACAATAATGTGAGAGGGGCTCTCTGGCCATGAAGATCCTTGTTCTGCGAGAAACGACGTGTGCTCCAATCTGGACCATCAATTCCTGTCAATCTACTCTTTACGCCGCAGTCACGGGATGGGAGAGCAGGCAGTGGGGACACCCCTCTTCAGGACGGGTTTGGATCAGCTTGTGATGCTGGTGGGATTGGAAGTTCTCGTTTTCTTCTCCTAAGAAGGCAGCTGGAATGGTCTCAAGATTTTATCTCCAATGGTGATAGGCCAGGTTGAGATCTCCTCAGTTGAGCCATGTACATGTAACACCTCCACCAAGCATCCCTGTGCTGTGTTGTACTGGGCAAGAGCATGTGTGAAGTTGTGTGACCTTCCCTGCTTCAGGTCATCCTGGTGAACGGATACAGCTGTGCATGCCAGGTGGGAAATACTCATCCACTAAAGATGTGGAACGTTGTGTTCAGACCGGTGAGGATCCAGTCCTCAGATGTGCTGAATAACCCTGGGGAGGGACTGTGTTTGGAAGGAACATGGAAATGGATGAGGAGGTGAAGAACTAACATGAATGGTGGTACTCCTGTCACAGAGCAAGCACTTTTCCCGAACATTGTCTGAGAACTTTGGTGAGGAAGGAAGCGGAAGAGAGGCTCGATTTGCTGGGAATTTTGAGGGCTTTCTATTTAAATAAAGGCATTTGGGAAGAGAATGGGCAGAAGACAGGTCATGAGAAAGAAGCAACAGCAATGTAATCCCTGGAGGACTGTGATGCTGGAAGAGGATGTGGAACTGTGTGTGATGGGACCTGGGACAGGAGCTAAATTCATTTCTGCTGTGACTACGCAGGCCCATCTGTTCTCTGCATTGGTGCCCATGTTACTGGAGATCAGTGAATGGCTACAGTCAGTCAAAGAGATTGGCCACACATTGACAAGGGCAAAGACTGCATCTGTGTAGCCATCTGGCACGTTCTAAAGTAGGGTCCCCCATCCTCAGTCACCCAGGCCTGAATGTCAAACACCTTTTCATCCCGAATATGCACAGCTGGGCTTTATCAGCCAGATGTTCAGATAAGCTGAGATGTCTGGCTCATTTGGGCTAACAACTCCCCAAACTCACTTTGATTGCTTGGACAATCTCAGCACAAAAAACACATGGTAAATGAAAGTTATTTAACTTGGACGGACCCTTTTGCCAACCAGAGTCCTCAAGGACCACAAGCAGGTGATGATATCCAGTGAAATCTTCTGTGCAGAGCAGCCAAAATTGTCCTGGGCTGTTATTTTTCCTTTTTTTCTACTCATCTTTTTGTTTCATAAAAGCCTTCTTGCAAAGCCGTTGATGGAGACATACATGCTTCTGGAAACATACTTCTTCTGACACTGGCCTGATTGTTGCTGTGCTCTGTGTCCTCTCTTTTCCTGTGTCCTCTCTTCCTCCACTTTTTGTGACACCTGTAGTTCAGAGTGCACCAGAGTGCAGGGTTGGAGAGGACCCTGCAAGAGCTTCAGTGGAGAGATGATCCTGATCATGGTTGAGTAATACATGGCAAGTGGAAAAGGAACGAAAAGTTCCCTGCTGGGCCTGCTCAGAATATTTTTATTTGTTTTTTAAACCTGATGTCAAACTTACTGGCTTTGTCCAGATGAGGAGCTGCATGATCTATCAGGTTCTTCCAACGTCTTTGGCCATGGTGGAGCGCAAGGAAAAGTTACCTCCTGTATGAGAGGTGGGGTTGAATTCTGTGCTCTTGATGTGTGAGTGTCAATGGCGGTGACTTCAGGTCTTGTGTACGTGACGGGAAGTTGACTTCAGTGCGGAAAGTTGACTTCAGCCTGACCATCGGAGGGTGGAATGAAGCAGCACATAAAGATGAAGGTTTCGGGGGTGAACACCATTCCAGAAACTGGCAAATGAGCGCCCTGAAGAACTGCAGATGTTGCAAACATACCAGCAATCAAGCCCGTGAGGAATTTTTAATTGGAGGCAAGCTTCCAGGGAGGTTTGCTCATCATGAGTGTTAGGGATTGAAGGGATCCCTTTGTGGGCATTGTGTAAATGTAGACTTTCACCCAAAACCAAGATCCGAGTGCCATAGCGTGTTTTATTTTATTTTATTTTGTTTACTGGAATTGCTGTTGGCTCGATGGAAATGCAGCACCAAGGAATGATTGTGATAGGCCTTAGCTTTGATAGGAGATGCAGAGGCTGAAGATGAACCACTGTTCCACACTGCTCCAAGCTGCAGTGACTGTTGTTTTCCCTGGTGTCCTTTGTTCCAGCTATGGCATCAGGGGATTTACATGTCAAGAGCAGAGCCCTTTTGTCCAGAGTTTACAAGCTCACAGATGATCATTATATCTCAGTTCTTGAGGATTCTGAGATTAATTTATGACCATTGAAAAGCTCTGGTGTGTTTAAAATGGAGCTTTTTAGAGACACAGATTAGATTTATGATGGAGCTTCTTCCAGTGGATTTGACTTGTATTCCCTGTTTTCTCCCCACCTGAGGATGCTAGCATCTTATTTCTGAGGGCTCTTCTCATTCCTGCCTCCTCTCCCAAGCACCCCAGTGCATCAGCCCCTCTTAGCTGCTTCTCTGAGACTTTGGGCCATCATAATTTTCACACATGGCTAGTACATACAGAGCAGACTGCTGAAACAGCAGAGCAGGCAGCATAAAGGGCTCTCTGCAATTATGGCTGTGATACAAATGCATCCATACGTGCAGGCCATTGGTATGCGCATATTTATCTTTGCATCCACATCAGCAGCAAGACATATTTACCGTTTAGATATGCACATATATTGTAAAAATACTGTGTGCCAATAGCAGTGTATATCTTGCAAGTGACATCTCCAGCGCTCCTCATGATTTCCAAGACACCGGCGCTTTTCAGAACTAGTCTTTGTAGCTGTTTATTTTTGTTTCCTCACTCCCATTCTCAATTTTACAGGCAAGTTTGTTAAGTTTCAATAAAATATCGGTTAAGTTTATGTTGGTTTTATTTTTATTCTAATTTTATTTTGGTAGGGGAAGATAGAAGATGTTGCTCTGCTGGGGATAGGGTAATAACAGTATCTTGCTAGTTGCTCAGGGATGTCAGATTCTCCTACTTGCTCTGCCACTGACTACTAGTGTCATCTCAAAGGTTTTTGCTCACCTTGGAAGAACAGGACAATATGTTCTGCTTCTTGTGAGGGTCACCTGAAAAGTCATTGTTTTTTAACTGCTGTGGGAGTGCAAAACCATCTTACTGGCCTTTGCTTTTATCCCAGTGTTTCAAGTGATGGTTTAGAAAACCTGGTAAGAAGCGTCTTGGTATACATGACAAGTGCCCATCTTCATGGTTGCAGCTGAGCAGTGCCAGGGTGGCATAACCTGAGAGGTTGGGAGGTGACAGGTGCCCTTTGGCAGCTGGCCGAAGGAGGTGGTGGTTACAGCTGCCTCCCGACTAGTCCTGGTTGTTTTATGCCCGTTGGTTGATGGTTCTCTGCGCAGGGCTGGCAGTGAACACAAACAGTGGAGCCATTCCGGGCTCTGCCCCTTCCAGGCATGAGTGGGAGGGCTTTGCTCAGGATAGGTCTTTCTCTTGACTATCCTGAACATTGTATCTAGCAGTGACTTTTTCTGCCTGCCTTTAATTCCAAGACTTGCTAGCATGTGGTAGAAGAGCCCTTTGCAAAGAGAGCAGTAGACAGCTTAGTGAACATGAATCCTCTAGTGCAGACCTCCCCTCTGCTCCCTGACCTTTCTTGTAGGTGGTTTCCATCAGAGAAGCCTTCCTGCTTGATTCCAGGGAAGAGCTGGAGTCTGTGCAGAGGGTTCCTTCCCTCCAGCGCAGGCCAGGAGAGGGGTGCTCAGAGCGTACGCATGAGCCATAGTTGGGCAATTCCACCAGGACTGTGGTTGCCAGTCTTCCAAGCTGGAAACGGCAGTGGAGAAGACAAGAGTGTATTTGGGGTTGGATCTGAAAGTGTAGCTGACCTGGGCCCCTGAAGTCTCTCCTTTCCAAGGCTAACGTCATGTTTATAACCAAACCTTGCACGTTGAGCTGTCTCACACTTAACGCGCTGATCTGCACGATAAGTTCTGAATAATCCCATAAAACCTTTTTATTTATTTTTAACCCCCTTCCCTCCCACCCACCTTCCAGTTACATGATGGGTTTGTTTCTCCTGTTCAGCAGTTGTTAGGCACTCAGATATCTCAGAGCTGGAAGCAGAAAAACTTGTTTCTGCGAAGGCAGGAAGATTTTTTTTTTAATTTATCATTTGATTGTTCTTTTTTTCTTAACCCACCCAGTTGTCTTCACTGATACCATTTTTTTTTTTAGTTTAACATTGGCGACTGGTGCATGCGGTGGGGAATTTGCTTACATAGCTTGTTCTTCTTGGGCAGCTGGCCCAGTAGGAAAAAATGACAGCCTTGCTTTCTCTCATAGCCCATCACGATGAAAGACGCTTGCCAAAGTGATTGGTAATGGAAGGCTACGCAGGTGCCTTCACATTTTTGTGCACCTTCACTCTTGGCATGCTGCAGTTCCCACCAGTGATGGATTTGCTGTGGAGTGACAGTGACATCGCTACTATTGCAGTGTCCTGAAGGCAAAACTCCACACTCCGCTCCCTCAGTGGGAGCTTTGGCCTTGCAATTGGATGGTACTTGGATGTGTTCACCTTGCAGAGGGCAGTGCAGCATAGATACAACCAGACTGATCGACGGATCTGAGGTTTCCAGCAGCCACAGTAGCATGCGTCTGGTTAGCCTTGCTGCAAAGGCTTCTGCTTTTGATAGCAAGGCTTGTTTGAGTAATTCAGTTGTCCTGTGCAATCTGCTGGGTGGACACCTCCAAAAATCAAAATTTTCAAAGCTGCCTGAAGGATTTTGACGCCCAGAAATGAAGAAAAAAGGCTGTCCAAGTCTTCCAGGCTGAGTTTTGTTTCTCTTGGTCCAGAGCATGAAGAATTCTTCCTCCACCTGAGGAGCCGTTCAGACACATTCTTGACGTTGAAATGTAACAACATGTGGCTTTGAATAACCTTAAGAGTGCATCCTTTTTTTTGCTTGCTCTGTTCTTCATACTACTAACCTGACTGTGTGTTTTGTTTTTGTGGTTGCTTTGCATGTTGTTCCTTCCTCTTGGCTGAGAGTCATGGGGTGGATCTTTTTCCTTTCTGTGATTCAGGTGCCTCACTCTTTCCTTTCCAGGTTCTTCCAGTTCTTTTAACATGTCAAACTCTGGAGATTTGTTCATGAGCGTGCAGTCTCTCAATGGGGATTCTTACCAAGGGGCCCAGGTTGGAGCCAACGTGCAGTCACAGGTAGGGACCCATCCGATGTACTGCCAGCGAATGCATTAGTGTTGGAGGAGCCTCTGATTGTATTGGCACTTCTCCCTCCCCTCCGAAAAGAGCAAATCTCAACCAGCACAAACGAACCAACCAACACTTAAAAAAGACAAAGCAAAGCAAAAAAGCAACCGACCAAATGAAAAAAAAGCAAGAGCAACAACCACCAAAGATCAAAACGATCAAAAAAGAAACCAAAACCAAACACCCAAACAAACCAACAAACCATGGTCTTGAGGAAACTTGCCCACACTTTGTGAATGCATTTGGCTCTGGCTTGATAGTCGTATTAGGAGGAGAGGATGTTTAGGAGAACAGGCATGTACTCAAAAGAAAACAGTTGAGGTTTAGGTTCTACTTGCTTTATTCTTGCAAGGGAAAGGGCCAGATGTTTGGACTGGTGTCTCGTTTTACAAGGCTTCCATTCATTCCTTTGATGCCGAACCAGTTGTCTGCTGAAAGTGCTGAAATACGCAGCAGCTAGATTTTTTCTTTTTTTTTTTTTTTTCCTTTTTTTGTAATTAAAAGCCACCCACTCATCATCTCCCCATTTCCCTAAAGCTCAGGCATTCTCACCACCCATTTAGAGACCAGCAAGACAGAGCAAGGCAACTTTGGGCACTATTACTGAAATGTCAGCCCATGCTTTGGGCAAAAATAAAGAATTAAAAAAAAAAGTCACTCTGATCTCCCACTTCCCATCTGATATCCAGATGTGCCGTGAGTCTGCTCTCTGGCATGCAAAACTTTGTATCAGGTTGGGAAATGACAGTCACTCTGACACCTTCATGTTGGGCAAAGAGAGCTTCCTAAAGCCAAGGTTGCTCCCCTCACAAATCTGGACGCAGGAGAGCGTGCCGTCCATGGGCGATGGGATGTCCTCACCTCGCGTACCGCTCACGGGGCCAGGATGGGTAGCGGAGGGAGAGGAAGGGGGCACATGGAGGAGAGATGGTGATACGTTTGTGGTGGTAGGTATATTGTCTCTCCGGGCCCCCTGAAACCAAGCGGGGAGCTGCACTCACCCAACTCAGAGGGTTTCCCTCCATGGCCATGACCTCCTGGCACTCGGGACCAAAGGGTGGCAAGGGGTAGGGTAGCTAAATGGGTCATCAGGTGCAACGGTCAGGTGGCTGCAGCGCCCTGCTCCAGCAAGCCCCACCTGCACGCCTGCCACACTGTGTGCCCTAGACTTGAGACCAACAGCAAAGTGTGACAGGGCCACCGGGGCAGGCTGGCAGGAGGCGAGGGAGGCAGGAACAGCTCTCGCCCTCAGATGTCATTCCAAAACCAATCGCGGTCTTTTTTTTTTTTCCCTTCTTTAAATAAGTACCTTTATTACTATTACTGTTTACTCCCTTGTTTTTATCATGCCAAAGATGAACGGAAGCAGCTTTGCCCGCTAACCTTTCTTCCACTCTAATTTGTGTCTTTGTTGTCGTTGGTTTGTTTAGGTGGATACCCTTCGCCATGTTATCAGCCAGACAGGAGGATACAGTGACGGACTCGCAGCAAGTCAGATGTATAGTCCGCAGGGCATCAGTGTAAGAAAAAAAAAATAGGCTTGGGTTCTTGTTTTATTTTTTTTTCCTTCTCCTTCCATTTTTGTTCTCTCACTACCAATTATTTCAAAGCCATAGGGCTCAGAATGCCACTTAGTAGGACTTGTCTTTGCTTTTACGGTCACCTAGTTTATTGCTTCTGTATCGGTCACGCCAACGGCAGAGTCTTGCCCACAAAAAAAGTGGCGACTGGGCAGGCTTTGTGCAGGCAGCTGGCGTCTAGGCCTGTCAGAGCGGATCAGCGTTCGCGTGGCACCTGCGGCCACACGCGTTCCGCTGAGAGGAGCTGCTAAACAGGTGACACCTAGTGCGGCGGCGGTGGGGAATGTCACCATGAACGCCCAGGCAAGGAGGCCATGGCGGCAGCCCGAGCGGCCGTCTAAAAATAACCCATCCCCAGCCAAGAGCCCGAGTTGGGCCAGGGAAGAGGGGAGGATGTTGGCAGTGCAGTGGCCATGGGGTTGGTCATAGGGACGGTCACAAAGGAAGTGCCAAGGAAAGCGCCACCCAAAGCAAGCTCACCCAACAGGAATGGGAGAGGGTGGGAGGGGGAGGGAAGGCTTCAAAACATCTTCTACTTGTTCCTGGGTGCGCTGGCGGGTTCTGACTAGCATGAAAATTCATAGCGACAAGCTGTGTCGTACAGGGCAAAATCGATCAGACACACACAAGGAGAACCGAGTGTAGATTTGGGACAGCAATCCAACTTCATTTCTCAGATCAATCGTCCGCCATCTCAGCGGCGGTGACAGCAAGCTGGGAGAAGGGGGCAGCCTGCAAAAGGAGGCTGTGCGTGCAGAGCGGGTTCTGCGGTGGCTGGCTGGGGCGGCTCGCGGAGAAGGGGGTGGTTGACCGTGGCTCCCTGCCAGTGTGGTCGCTGCGGTCCCTTTCGAGGAGGGGTACGGACCGAGGTGGGATTCTCTTGGGACAGGCAGGAAGGCAGCATTTGTTGTGCTTTGCCACTTGTGTAGCTCGTGGGAAGGGCTGGAAGAGGAGTCTTGATGGGGAGCTCAGCCCTAGCCCTCAAGTCACCCCCGGCAGCACCATGGGTGTCTTCTCCAAGCAATCCACCTCTGGAAGCGCAGCGAAGGGAGCCCCCGGCTCTGCCAGCCAGCATCTGTGGCTTCTTGTCAGTTTGAAAGGAAGGTGCTGAGAGGAGACATGACGCAAGAGGAGGCACTCAAAGAGCTGCCTCACACCCTGCAGGCCTTCCCTCCCTCCACGGTTGTGTCGGGGAAGGGAGAACACAGCCTCAGCTGCCTAGGCCAGTTCGCCCAGGTGGGATGGCAGCTCCACGTGCAGGAGCGTTGACCTGTCGCGTCTCCCTCAGAGACCCTTCGCCCTTACTGGCCCAGGAGGCCACCTGGGCTTTGCTGAGGGCAGGACCTGGCCTGTAAATCCTTTGGGCTGTTGGTGTGGTGGAGACCGCAGCACCGCGTCGGGGAGGAGAAGGTGGGAGAGGCGGTCGGCAGGGCTGGGTGCTTTCCTGCCCTCTCGCTTGGGTGCGCAGAGATGGAGCTGGGGCTTAGCGGGAAGCTCGACGTCACGAGGCAGAGCCAGGGAGGATTTGTGAAGTAATGTAATTGAACATGTGCAGATAATTATGTCTCATTACATAAGCCCATTGCAAAAACGGTGCTTGAAAATGCCACATGAAAGAGCCTATCGTTCCGCATTAATTTCTCTGTGCGCTGAATTTATTCCCTTTCTGGCTTTTTAATACTTGAAGAGTAAATGAATCGGAGGCTGATCATGATAAGAGATGATACTTTTGTATATATTAAAATACCCCCAAGGAAAGAGGCTGAGCTGATTATGGTTGCAGTTGGCTTGGAAAATAACAGTAGGCTGGGTTAAGCCAAAATTTGGGGGGAGGGTTGCTGCTGGGGATTGTGAAGCAGGGAGGGGAACGATGGGAGAGCGGAAAAGAAAGAGGTAGTACAAGCTTGGAAGCCAAATAAGATGAGAACAACTGTTCTGGTGCTTCTGGCCATCGGCAGTGGTGGTAATGGGAGAGCTCGTGTTGGCGTGGACATCACTGGAGCTGTCAAGCTGACAGAGGCTCTGTGGTCCACCCTGCACTTCCCAGGTGGGGCTCTGGGATGTGTGGGATTTTATGGCTGCTTGGGTTGATTCTGTAAGGCAGCAGAAGCCGAAAGGAGCCAGGAGCAGGGAATGCCCTGCAGGGACGGGCCGTGTGGTGAGTGGACAAGATGCCCACTCGGGTTTTGGGGATGACTCCTCAGTTCCACGGGGTGCAGTTCCCCAGACAGCACTGCTGTGACTCTGGCAGGCACCTAGGGCAAGGCAGAGAGCAGGGAAGTCTATTCAGAGATGAGCAGGATGTTGAGGAAGCAACTTCTGGGTTGTGTGTCTCTTTCTCCCCAAATGTTTTGCTTCCCACATATGCCTGGCAGCATGTCTCTGTGGCTTTTATGGTCACTTCATGTCTCCCCAACTAGATCTCAAAGTGCTTGATGAACCACAGCCACATGGTTTGTCCGTCCCTGAACTGTGGCTGCCTTCTGGGTGGCTCCTCAGCAAAGTCCAAGCAACTGCTTTATCCAGGCATGAGAAAGAAGAACCCTGAAGCCTCGTCAGAGATGCGGGCAGGTTTTTCCTAAATCTTTCAGTGCTGAGAAAGGGTTGCAGGAGAAGGCTGCTAGTGACACAGAAAACTGTGCAAACCCTGCATGACTCGAGGATCCCTGTGAGCCGCTGGGAGGAGATGAACCGAAACCTAGTCAAGAGCCCTGTCACAAAGATCTCTGCGCAGGGCTGAGGTTAAGTCATCCCCAGAGCCCGTCAGGTCTGGGAAGTCAGAAGCAGGTTCCCCAGCTCCACCGTTACAGACCTTGGCAAGGGAGACAACGCATAGGCTTTGCGTTCCTTGATGGAGGATGAATTTTTAAATGCATGTAAGCCATGACAGCCGAGGACAAAAATATACCCAAAGCCTGGTTTCCTGTGTGTCTGTGCTGCGAGTGTGTCTGCCCATCGCAGCGGCTCGACGGCTGACAGACTGCCCCGCGCTGCTCCAGTCGGCTCTGCGGGGCTGGAAGGGCTGCAGTCAGTTCTGCATCGTTACCAGAATAATCAGCTATGTCCCAGCCAGCACATCCCTGTGACCTGCGATGATGTCTGAGGCAGAGAGAAAACAGCTGGCTCCTCATCCCAGCCGGAGACGCGGTGGGAAGCGCTCTGCACAGGGAAAGGGGAGGACTCTGCGGCCTCACGTGTTCACTCAAGGAGCGATGGAGGTGCCCTGCCTGCCTTGGATGGCCCTAGGAGGAAGGAAGGACCCTGTGCCTGATTGTACTGTTCTTGCAAGCTTTGAGGCTGGGGTTTGTTTTTGCACTGAATGATGCCTTTTCAGGTGGGTCTGCATGTATACGTGTCCCTGGGTCCTCGTAGCTGAGATTCGCAAAGGATTTAGAAGTCCTTATCGTGATGACATCCAATAAAAGTGAGACTCTTAGTCCCATAACCTGTTGGATAGCCCCAGCTCAAAGTATTGTCCTTCCTGCACTACTCTGCAAGCCTTAATTTGCTAAATATTTTAAGTTCTTAAATCCCTGTTGAACCCATCTGGGGACAAGTGCTGACCACTGAGTGAGTGAATCTCGGTGAATCTTTGTAGGACAGGGCTCCCCTGATCTGCCAATGCACTTGTGTTATGAAGTGCAATTGCTCCGCTGGCTTTACCTACGAGCACACTTGTAAGTCAGAATAAAGTTGCTACAAATGTATAGGTCAGCCAGCTAATCAACTAAGGAGTCATAATCATCTTAGCAAAACCTCTTTCAGCACACCCTCTCCTTCTCTCCCTTGTTCTTCCCATCTCTAACCTTCTAGCAGAGAAAATTGGACAGGCCAATTTATATATCGTTTAAAAGACTAATGTGGGAGGCTATTTTTAACGTTCATCAGTGTGCAAATTTTTGATTTACAAATGCTGTTCCGTGTTGCTGGGTGTATTTACGCAGCAGTATTTGTCATTAAGATATTGGTAGTGAGTAGCAGGGTGTGCGAGATCGATTTTTGCATCCACTCTTGTCAGCTGAAAGCAGGATCATCACAGTGCACGTCAGTGGCCCTGATACCTGTAGGATGCTTGTGATGAGAACCCTTTCTCCAAGAACTGGTGCCTTGCAAGAAAGCATCTATAGCTCTGCCCATCCACAAGCTGCAATTCACAACTGAAAACTGGTCTACCGGGGGCTTCTGGTCTGTGAGCCACACAAATTTGATGGCTTGTGGAAGATGTCTTTGCCGAAGACTGCCGGAAAAGAGCTGCCACCATGACTCTGGGAAAGTGACTTTGGATATTCCTACATGGTCCCAGGTGCCTGCTGACATATGCTTGCCTGTGTGCCCCATTTTGCCCCCTTTGACTCCTTGACCCAGAGGCAGCAGCCCAGGGGTAGCAGAGGCTCCAAGACTTGCTGCATGTCAGAGCAGCCACCTCTGAGCTCTGCGGTGCCTCAGCCTCCTGAGGCAGGGGACTAGGACTGGCAAGAGAGATGTGCATCCAGCACCCATCACATGTGGCTTCGTTTCCTCAGGCTGGCCAGAGATGACTGGGTTCCCCCTTAATAAGAGCTTGAGTGCTTATTCTAGGAGAGACTAGCAGGCTCTCAAAAAATTGCAGATGTGAAATCTCTTTGAGGCTACTCCTGTTCCATCAGGTTCTCCGTTTCCCTTGTATCTAATGCGTTTGGTGGCTGGCCCAACATCTGCCTGCCCGGTGAATGGTGGGACAGGATTTGGCTACAGAAAGTAGGATGTTTGGACAGTCTCTGTGCAAAGCAGAAAGCTCATCAAAAATGAGGCAGAAACTCAGCTACCGACCCCTGAGCTGACAGGCAGCCAGACTTGCTGGAGGTGACAAAAATGCTGCGAAACCTGCAGCAATAAAAGGAACGGGCACTAAAAGCGGTTACTTTGGCAATCCGTCAGTGTGGCTCCATAGCTTGGACAGCCAGCAAGGCCATCCCCATGGTGTTTGAGAAGGTGTTTTGTCTTTGGCTTCTGTCCCTCTTGAAGCAATCACAGCTACGTGCAAGGGCTCCCCAGAGCCTCTCTGCAAGGAGCAACAGTCACTGCTGATTCCTCGGAAGCCTCCCTTGTCCTGGAGGGAGGTGCTTATCACAGCAGATCCCCAAATGTTCAGTATGGTCAGATATCAACTGATCTCCTTATTCAGGGCAAAGAGGCAGAGCTGACTGACTGGACAGGTTGGCCATATGACCTTATTGAATGTCACAACTTCATTGTGGGTAGTCCCGATGCTACCACCCACAGTATACCCAACAGGCTCCCAAACTTTGTTCAGGCTCCAGGGAACTCTGCTGGCTACAACGGGGTTGGACCCTGGAAACAGAGGGGCGAGCATGGATGGTGGCTACATGTCTTCAAGAGGGTGCAGGACCCAGGCTCCGTGTGGAGAGCTTGTCCAGACCGTGTAGCAATGGATGGCCCACGATGCTCGGGTTATGGTCAGCGCTGGGGCCTCTTTCCCATTGCTCCATCTGCAGCCAAGGAGCCTTGGAGCCTTACTGGGCTGGCAGAGCAGAGCTGTGGAGTAGAGGGAAGTGTCTTTGGGCACTACCAAGCCCCATGGTAGGCTGGATCAGCATCTTCCCCAAATCCTCTTGTCTTCCCACTGAATCCTGCGACAGAGGAGATCATGAGGACACAAGAAACAAGCTCCTTCCATGTAAGAGCGGAAGGTGATTCCCAATCTGGAGTACAGTGTAGCTTTCCCGTATTTTGGAGGGAGGGAGGGCAGAAAGGGGAGAACGGGGAGAGATGCTGAATATCAAGGGACCGCCGTCACGGTCTCCAAGACGTTCTCCCTCTTGCTCCTTTCAGCCGTGGCTGGCAGGCGAAAGCCGCTCTAAAAATAGTCGGGCACAATAGGGACCGAGCCCTGCTCCGAAGGGCCCCCCTCCGCCTCCTCCCCCCCTTTCTGCTCGCTGTAATGACCCTGCAAACACTAAATGGCATCTGAGTGCATTAAGCAGCAAACGCTCCGGTGACATAGCAATTACGGCTCTGAAATAGATTTGGTGCGTCACGGAAGATAAGGGTTTTGAAAGTTTCTGTTGTGATTATAGCTTGTAACTCCAACAAATAACAGGCTTCGTAATAAGAGGCTGCCAGCGCCGCTATTGTGGTGCTCTCTCACTGATGGCACGTAAATTGCTATTAATGTCCTAAGTGTACTTGAATATGCCAGTCTCTGGGCGGCGGAGTTGGCTCTGTGTCTCTCTTTACACGGCCTGTCATTGTCGGGCTGATAATCTGCAGTAATTGCTGCCTCTTGCGACGGTCCAAGATGTGTAAGGGCGGATGTTGGCTCTCGCGGGGATGCGCGGGGCCGTGCGCGTGGGTGCTAGCGTGGAGGGTGGCGGGGGCTGCCGCCAGCTGCCACGTGCAGTGGGGGATCTCCTGGGTGTCCAAGGCCGTTGCTTTCCCACCTGTGCCCAAGGCGGGCACAAGTCCAGCAGACTTTGGTGCACGAGATCCGGTAGCAACTTCAGAGCACGGCTCCTGTCTTTGCATGGCCTAAATACCTCTGCTGCCCTGGGCTGAGGTGGTGGCAGGAGGGGCTGCACGCGGAAGGGTGCCCAAGCTGGTGGTGAGTGTGACACTGCCTTTTGCCCTGTCTACATCTCATGTGCCCGGGTGCAGGCTGGTTTTCCCCACTCCAGCTTGTGTTTTGGGGCAGCTCTGTGGTAGCTGCTCCCAGCTCAGCTGCCTCTTGGTAGCCCTTTGCCGCGGACAGTCAGGGAAGCGATGATCACTGTGATGTCTTGGAGAATTAGGGGCTCGCTCCTCTTCCTCGCCCTGGGGCAGCGCAACTTTTCCTCCCCTAAGCCCCAGGGCGCTTTGGGGAGGCACCATGTCCCCAGCCTGTCCTTGCGAGCGGTGCATGGGCCGCCTGCCGCCGCGCCGCGCTGACGCCAGCAGCTCCGCAGCCGCCGCGTGCTCCCGGCGCGCCGGCACTGTCACGGGCGGCCGGTGATGGATGCCCCGCGTCAGCGGAGCGCTGCGGAGGGAGGCGCCGGCGGAGGCAGCCGGTGCCGGCCGAGCAGCCCAGGCATGTCTAAAGCGGGACGGCGGCTGTTACCGACTCGAGCGCAGGCAGGAGCCGGGAAGGATTCATTAGCCCAGCACTGAATCAATGTCAGAGCGAGCCGAGGAGGCTGGCTACGACATCTGCTCCTCTCTGAAGGGGATGGCAGCTTCGAGAGGAAGCGGCAGCAGCCGGGAGGGAGCAGCCTCTGCCCGCTTGGCTGCCATGGGGCCCCGCTGAGCATCCCAGCTCTTAGGAGGCCCAGGAATTGGGGCCATGCGTGTGGGAAGGCATCGTGCCCCTGGAATGGGCAGCCCGCAGTCCCTCCCTGCTGTTGCTCTGCCAGAGGAACTGTGCCCTGAAACCCACCGAGGGATGGAATCTGGGGGTCCTGTGTGGGGGTAAGGAAACACTGAGGTTGAGCTGGCCCTACGGTCACAGGAAGGGGCTGGAGGGGGGCCGGTGGTGGTGGCGGGGGCATGTGGCAGTGGCTCATCCAGCTGTGTCTCGCGCTCCCTTCCTGCAGGCTAATGGAGGTTGGCAAGACGCTACTACCCCGTCGTCGGTGACCTCCCCCACAGAAGGCCCTGGCAGCGTTCACTCTGATACCTCCAACTGATCTCCCGGCAAATTGCATCCCTGGCTGAGCCCGGCCCCCGGCGGGGGCAGGAGAGGAGGGGGCCTCTCCGAACACCGCAGCAGTCAGACTGGAGGTGAACCCAATCAGCACACACGCGAAGACTCCTTCTCTTCTCTTCTCTTCGTCGGGATGCTTTTTTTCAGCCAATCTGGACACTTCTTTATACTCTCTTCCCTTTCTTTTCTGGGTAGAAGCCACTCTTCCCCTTCCCCACCTCGCTCCACCTCGCCGCCACCACAACACCACCCCTGCCCCATCCCTGCCCCTTCCCACCGAAGGCTGTTTCGACAGGTAGAAGGATTGTAAGGAGGAAGAGCAAAAATTGCTGCCGCAAAAAAAAAAAAAGAAAGAAAAATAAAGAAAAATAAAACAACAACAACAACAAAAAAACACAAACCAAAAGCAGTGCACGGCCTCGTGCTGGGTTTCTCATCGAGGAGCCAAAAACGTACCTCAGTCGAGTCTCACTCCCCTCCTCCGCGGGCAGCCCAGCCGCTTCGCCCCGTGTCTTGCACGCTACCTCGCAGCAGGGAGACGCCACCCAGCCAGAGGGCAGCTGCCGCTTCCTGCTCCGCGCGGCGCCGGGCCTGGCGGGCGCCCGCCTCACCTCGCCTCACCGCAGCCTCGGCGAGTCCTCCCCGGGCCGTGCCGGTTGCAGGGCAGGTGAACGCACCTGCGCTTGCACGTAGCCGAACAAGGCCGGCTTCCGCCACTGTTGCTCCTGTTGGCTCTGCCAAAGGTACCGGGCCATTTCCAAGCCGTGCTTGCACCCGCTGGTGTTCTCCGTTGCGATACTGCTAGGGACGGGCAGCAGAGGAGAGAGGAAACAGAGCAGGAGGAGGCATGTGAGACATTATCAGCCCCGATAAGGAAAGCGTCGAGCGCGTCCACAGTGTTTTACATGATCAAGCATTAAGTCATGATGGATGGGACCTGTGCAGGAGGCCGTCAGTGGATTTTTTTTCTATCGAAGAAAGCATCACCTGGTGTTGGCTTGTATTTCTGCCTGCAGGGCCACCCGCTGTAGAGCTGAGCAAGCGTCAGGGGCATAGCGGGCTGTGGAAAAGAAGGACACAGGTTTCCAAAGTGCCAATAGGGTCCAAAGCGGTTGGGAGTCTCCTCTGGCCATTGCATTCCCCAAGCCATGCTGGAGAGACAGTGGTGCCTGGCAGGTGCATGGAGGAGAGACTGTGGCAGCACTGCCCTTATTAGCTCCTAGGGTTGGAGGTTACTTCAGGGAAGCCAAAGTTAGATCCCAGAGGCTGGACGCAGGCTATGTGCAGGATGAAGGGATTAGGTGCTTTTGGTGACTGTTAATACAGCCGGTTTGCTTGAGGGGGAGCTCTGCAAGATGAGTGGATGTCCCTCGGGAATTTTTTTCAGGTTAGGCTGGTGGTGTCAGTCCTTGGAGATCCTGTGGAATGTGGCTTCCAAAGGCATGGGAGAACTTGAGCGATCCCCTGGCCAGCCACAGGTCTGCTTTTTTGGGGTGACTGGTGATAAGTAGGGTTTCTTCCTCATGGAACGTCCTTTAGACAGATGATGCGGCCTCTCATTTAAGACCAGGATAACAAATTTGCCACATGTGGTTGGCCAGTGGGTGATAGGGCAGGAGGACACTGGCGTGCAGTAGTTTTGGCTGCAAGTTCTTCCAGTAGGCCAAGTCAACCCTCTGCACATCCAGCGTAGCAGTTTGCAGGATCAGGGCCTGGGTTTTGTATGTGTAATGGGCTTGGCACCTTGTGACTAACTCTAATACCTCTTCACCTCTTCATCTTGTGCTCTCCCATGTGCATAGCTCATTCTCCTTCTCCACTCCACCTGTGATGGCCTCTGCGTCTCCAGCCATCTTGAGATCATTCTAGCAGTGTGGGGAACCTCCCTTCCAATGGAAAATATAATGGAGATTGGCCCACAACCCAGCGCCAAGTGTTTTCGGTCCTGAAAAGGTGCCTGGCTTTCCATGGGGAAGAACCCCAGAGCACTGTCCAGCACTTGCTTTCAAATTTGGGAATTTCCCCTCCATTGAGAGGAATCGATTCATCTCCGAGCTGGTGGGGATCAGAGCAGGACGTGGAGCACATTTGAAAGGCTGGATTTAGAAAATGGCAAAAAGGTCCCGCTTTTTGTTCATTTGTTACATTGCTGGTGTTGAGGGACCTTGTGTTCTTCCCCGAGAAGGCCAAGATAGGGCAGCTGGAGAGAGCGAGGCCTCGTCCGTCCACCAGCTGGTCCTTAGTGGGCACCAGTGGGTAGTCAAGAGCAAAGAGAGGGTCGTTCCCCCCAAAGGCTGCCCCGCTCCTGCTCTTCCTCCCTCGGCCTCTCTCTCCGCAGTCACCGCTGCTCCCACCGCGGCCTCCTGACCGTGCGCACGGCCCGCGCAGAGCCCCGCGCGCAGGAGGCGGAGGTGAGGCCGCGCGCGCGTCCCGAGCGGCGGCGCCAGCAGGGACGTCCCGGGACCTGCGGGCCTGACGTGGGCCGAGCTGCCTCGCGGCCCTGCCCTGGCTCTGCAGCGGCTCCTCCATGGTACTTTGCAAAATTCCCCTTTCCCTTCCCCGGTTTTTATCCCTCCAGTTTGCATTGTCGTAGCTGGCTGGTCGCTTACCTTTTTTTCTTTGCCTTTTGAATTTTTTTTCCTTTTTTTTCTTCCCTTTTTTCAGTTGTGTTTTTCCTCCCCACTTCCCTCCTCCTTCCCCTGAAGTGTTGTGGTTTTTTTCTTCTTTTTTTTTTCTTTTGTTGTTGTTCTGCCCAGAAAAACCTGAACTTCGATACCAAAAAAAAAAAAAAACAAAATGAAACAAAAAAAACAAAAAACAAACAAAAAACCTGCAGAAACTCAAAAAAAATAAAAATGAAAAAAAAACACAAAAAAACTCAATGATTCTTTCAGCTTTATTAACATTTTCCATTGTTTCTTGCGATTTGTGTCTCGTTCTTTGTAGTATTGATGATAACGAACATTTGATAATGAATGTTCTTGTATATTCAGATAAAGGAGAAAAAAAAAAAACCAAAAACGCAGTCTGAATTTAATAGTGTTTATAATAAAAAAAATAAAAACGACCCTCTTAGCACGCAAAATTGAACAGGGGGAAGGTCCCATCCCTGTTCTTTCTGTGGCAACAAGCGCTTCATTCCTGTATAGTTTATAACATCAAACTACCTACATTCATCTTCTTTTTTTTTTTTGTTTGGTTCGTTGTTTTTCCCAATTTTTTTTATTTTTCTTGCATTTGTGAATTAGTTCAAGAATGCTAGAAAAGTGTAGAGTTGTGCACACTCATTTCTTCTTACACAATGTTTAAAAAAAAAGTGGCAGTAATTCATTTTGTAAAACTTTAAAGAAAAAAATGGTTGGAATAGCGAGCATTAATAGGTACATTCTAACACTTTATGTTTCTTAACGTTGAGACCCAGAAATTTACTTTTTTTATATTTTTATTTTTATTGGCATTATTTGGGGGCAGGGGCGATGATGATGATGATGATGATGGATTTCTTTTCACCTGCCTGAGACACTGGCCTTGCAGCTTCTCTCCCCTCCGCTTTTGAGCCGGGTTCGAAGTGATGTGACAAGTTGGGTTTTTTTTTTTTTTTTTTTTTTTTTTTTGCTTGCCCCTGGAGAACCCTTCAGCTCTGCCCCGCATCCCAGCCCAGCGGTACCTCCGGAACGCCACCCGGCAGGCTGCAAGGAGGAGCCTGGAGACAGCACCCGAGTGGGATCCTTTTATTTTTCCCTTAATGCTTTCCCTCCCTTCCTCCCCTGACTTGAAAAAAAAAAAAAAAAAAAAGAAAAAAAAAAAGAAAAAAGCTGAACTTTTCACATCACTAATCGGTTTAGGATTTAGGGTGTTACTTTCTAAATCCTAAGGCTACCTGGAGTCCTTTTTTTTTCATACACCTCTATTATTATTATTATAATTATTATTATTATTGAAACAGTGTAAATCAGACGTTGCCTGGGGGGTTGGTTTTGTTGGTTTGCTTTTTTGTTCTCCTTGCAAAGCCCTTTCTGTCCCTTGTAAAGCTGACCCAGTTCTCCGGAGTTGCTATTTTTCTCTGCTTCCCCCACTCCCCCCCTGCTTTTTTTTTTTAATTTTTTTCCTCTTCCGAATGGATTCCAAATATTAATAAAAAGGAAAAAAAAGAAAAAAATCCCTTAAAGAAAAAGACTCTCTGTTCTGATCTGTTTTTGAAACTTTAAGCTCTTCTGCTTCTGTAAAGAAAAAAAGAGAGAAAAAAAAAAAGGCCTCTGTCTTTCTGATTCCAATTGAGACTTTTCTGTTCTATGACGATACTAACAAGGTGTAGGTTTTACAGTTTCCTGATTTGTACTGGTAATGCATATTCCAAATAAATAGTTTCTTTTGTTGCAAAAAAAAAAAAAAAACTAAACCAACCCTGGCGTACTTTTTTTGCAAGGAAAAAAAAATAAAAAGCGCTCGTGGGCCCTCTGGGTAGCTTTAGCCACCCCCTCGCACCCCGGAGGTGTCAGGCTGGAGAGCAGCTCCCGCGTCGGTGCAGGGTATGGGGTGGGTTGAGTTGGGTTGGGTTGGGTTGAGGGAGGCACCAGGACACCTCGTGCTCGGCTCTCCCGGGAGCATCGTGTCTGGGGCCCATGCTGAAAACTTGCAGTTAACCCCCTTTTTGACCTTTCCTTTGCAGTTTTTGCAATCAGCTTCTGGGGGTTTTCCCCAGTGATGGAGTGGGGCAGTGCTTCTAGAAATTATCTATGAATTTTTTTTAGATAATCAGCTCCCAATCCTTGAGTTGCAAGGCAAACTAAACAGCTTATGTTAAAAAAAAAAAAAACCCACACACCCCTCCTCTTCCCAAACTTTCCACATCTGTTAAAATTTTCCACAGGGAAGGGCAGGGGGGACGGGCAGGAGGGAGGGAGGCTGCAGGCGGTACCACTAAATTGCAAAGCCAATTTAGCTGGGATGACATGTTTTCTAACTGGCAAGAAATATCACCCCATTAGACTAAGCCAGTTCTGCTAGTCTAACAAGGACCCTGACAGCCAAATCCCACTGTTTTATTTTATAATTGTTTGCATTTTCACCATAGGGGCTTTTATCTCCTCCCTGCCTCGCTTCCGCACCTTTTCCCTTCTCGCCTTGCTTTCCTTTGCTTCTCTGTATACATCCATCCCGTATATAAGTGGGAAAAAAAAAAAAAAAAAAAAAAAAAACCTCTACATTTCCCTATTTTTGGGTAACTGTATTTAGCCCTGGTTTTGTTTTTTGAGGGGCAACTAAAGGATAAACTGAGGCAAACAGCAGTTTACACTCGGAGCTGGCGGCAGGGGCCCATCACCCGTGTGCAGGGGATGGCAAACACGCCCCTGATATTAATAACCCTTCCAAAATAACCGCGTGCTTTGGAGGCATTAAAGTTATAGTACGCAGTAAACCCCATGTCCGTTTGCTGGAGACTTTAATATATCGCAGGAAGTTTCGCCTATAAAAGATGATTGTTATGTTTTTCTCCCGTTCACCGGGAGTATATAACTTACGACCTCCATAAACGTGAGTGGGTCTCGCAAGTCAGTCCATCAGTCTTTGGAGTAATTCGGCTTTGTAGTAAAATGTTTTACTGTGGTTCCCTCCCACCCTGGATGCCGGCAGATCCCCTCCGTCTGGACCGGCGCACGGTCCCCCGGGCCCACACGATGGAGCGGGGTGGGGGAAACACTGCGCCAGCGATTGCTGAGTCAGCTACATCCGATCTCCCCTTGGCCCACTGCTAATTAGACTCCAGCCTCTCATCTTCTTAATAAGCTTCCACTTCATTTGCATGCAGAAAACAAAAATTAAAAAAAAAAAAAAAAAAAAAGGTGGAAGGAAGAGGCTCTTGTTACCTTCAACACAGGCCCCCTTCTACACCAGTACCACAGCCCTATGCCTGAGTGAAGGTGAACTTGCCATCCCGGGCTGCAGACGCACAGGTTATTTCATTACGATTAATTAAGCCGGGACTGAGAGATTTGCACGTTAACCAAACACTGGCTTGCTTGCTGGAGCCTGGCCAGCGCGGGGAGAGGGGGAGCCGGCGATGAGGCGCCGTGTATCCGCTGCCAGCTTCCCAGCGACGAGAGCTCCAGTGGACACGGGCAGCAGGGAAGGACGGGCTTCCAAAGGAAGGTGGTCTTGCAAAACACCCTAGAAGTGTGTTTGGCCCAGGGAGCAAACCAGAAGCCATGGCCAACTCCAATGGCCACGGTGTTCAAGGCAGCCTATCGCTAGTGAGACAGGGCAGGGGGTGGTTTTATTGATGTCTCAAGACCCGTCCTGCTCATGTTAGGAGGAAAAGACATTCAAGGAGCCTCCCTGGCTCATCGTGAAACAAAGTTAATTAAGCTCTTTTGGACACAGTAGTGGAGACAGTCTTATTAGAGACGTTTGGCGCTAATGATATGCACGTACTCCACTCACAGAAAACTGCATTTGAATAAATTGATGCACAGTTCAGCTGTTACCATGTCTTTAACCAGCCCTTCTGCTCTTGCATTATACAAACTTAATTGCCACTGAAATCCAGGCTTGTTTTTTGCTTCTTGACATCAGCCGACAGTCCGCCTTCCCAAATTAATCCAGCCGTGGCCATCGCTCGCCACGGGGAACCGTGCGTGAAGCTGACCTGCTCCGCTGCTACCTCCTCCACAAGGTGAACATGTCAAGGTAGAGGCCAGAAAGCAGCAAGATCTCCTCTAAGCCACGGGCTCTCCTTGATGTGACTCAGCCCTGGTGTGGATGGAGGCACCACAGGGAAGTGGCTCTCAACCCAGCTGGTGTCTACTAGGAAGAGAGGTAGCACAAGGACTAACCAGAGATCGTCACCCTCATAGATATCTGAGCTGTGTGGAGACTGCATTGGTGTCACAGTCTGGCAAGCCAGGGGTGACAAGCCATGGACCCTGCTTGCCTGGCCTTGAGGTAGCAGCCTCTGGGTCTGCTGTCTAAAAAGAGCATTGCTAGGCCGAGCTGGGGCAGCTGGGCTCAACAGGCAGCTTGTCTTTCACTTCAGATCGAGAGTTAACATGAAGGCAAAGGGGCAAAAGCATGGATATTTGTTGCTCATAGCTTCTCTTTTTGAAGAGGAAGAGGCTGGCTCCCTGTCACTGCTGAGATGATACAGAATCGGCCAGAAGGGGCAGGCATTTGGCTAACAAGAGCTTGACCACAGCCCAGTCTGCTTGTGCATTTAAGCCTCACCTTCTTTCATCGCTTCCCACCTCCATGGCATCATATGGATGCCTGGTGAGAGCCAGGTTTGGCGGCCCGTTGAGGCCCTGCTCCTGGTCAGTCGTGTCCTCCTTTTCTGCCTCGTTTCCAAAACTTCAAAGCCTGCTGCGAGCTGGAAGGGAAAAGACGCGCCAAGCAGGGGCTGCTTGGCACCTTTGAGGCTGATTTGTGGTGAAGGTTGTGAGGAGTGTCCTGGGAGCCCTCCCGCTGTGGCTGGCCAGGTGGACGGCAGCTCGCGGGCGCACCTGTCTCGGCCGATCAAGCCTGTGGCCTGTCTTCCACGTGTCCTCTGAAGGTCAAGGCGCTCCCTTTCCCCACGCGCTCAGTGGGCTGTGCCGATGCTGCCTTTTCCTGGAGGGCCACAAAGGAGCAGTGTCAACCCCTTGCCTCTTGCACTGGTGAGATAGGGTCTTGTCCTGCCCAGGTTTTTTTTTTTTTCCCTTTGGCCGCTCGGAAGGGCTGGTGAACAAATAAGGCCACCAGAGTGAGATACTGGGGTATGGCGAGTGGTTTGAAAGCCAAAGGAAACCTTTCCCAAGACTCTTGTGAGAGGTTGGCGCCGCCAGCTCAGGGGATGCCATGCCCTGTGCTCACCCTAGTGCAGCAGGACAAGGAGACAGTAGCGGTGTGACCTCCCTTGTGCCAGGATCACGAGGTGTAGCCCCAGCCTCGTCTCCCTCCGCTCCGGGAGCCTCCCGCTTGCTGCCCTTTGCTCTCTGCACTACTGACAGCTTCCCTGGGGATATTTTGTTGCTAGTGTCAACCTTGACCATTAGTTCTTCACGCATGACTGTAATGTGACATCTCGGGTGCGGCACGGCCAGACGCAGACGACTGCAGGGAGCAATTAAAACCAAGCATGTCCTCGTGTGGGCGCGCGCGTCTCTCACCACCACCCTCGCTCTCCTGCGTGAGGCACCGAACAGCCCCAACTCCGCCATGACCCAGGGGTTGATCCCTGGAGGGGGGGGATCAACTGCAACAGAGGGGCAGGATTTTGTCCTCCCGCACTGATACATGTTTCAGGGGCTCTAGGGGCATGGGAGGAGGACACCCTGTCCGCCATCCCCCTGCTCCTGTCACTCTTGCTGCCGGCAGAGGCTAGGGCTCTTTCTTGCTAGCGCAGGGATGCTCGCGGCCTGTCAGGCTCTATCAGGCTCTTCCCCACTAGCACTCACAGGCCGCCGTTGTTTTAAGAGAGGGACAGCCAACGTGGTGGGTTTCTTACACGATTAGCTGCCGAGATGAGCGTTAATTAGCCTTCAACTTCCATAAAGGCCCCCTTGGATAGAATGATAGGCTAAATCGGCTGAGGACTGTGGAGGATCACTCAGAAATTTGGGAATCGGGCTGGAGAGGGAAGGGGGGATGGGTGAGGAGGGGAGGGCAAGGAATTGGGTACCACCTGGTCTTCTGAACATGCTGGGGGCCTGGCCTGAGGAGGTTTGCACGCACCTTTTTATCAGTTTTATGCATTTTTCCCTCCTTCAAAAGAGTCTCAGAAATAACTAGTGTTGGGGAGCTGCTCCTGGGCAGGGAACCAAGTCATCCCCCACCACGTAATGCTTTTGGACAGAATCGTAAATGACATTTCATTAACAGTTTGGACAAAACTGTTTTCCCTCTTTTCCGCAATGCCCCAAAGCAAGCGCAATCCTTCACACAAAGCCCCCGCTGAACCCCCATTATGGCCACCCGCACTGGTGGAGGCAGCCCGTCGCCGTGTCCCCGGCTCGCAGGCTCCGGGAGCACCTGAGCCAGGCGGTGAGGAAGCACCCAGACCTGCCAAGTGCCACCCGCCTGCCGGGGAGCAGGCTGAGAGCTGACAGCGCTTGTGACACGTCCCCGTGGCGGAGGGCAGGTGACGCTAAGCGGCGGTGATGCCGCCCGGATCGGAGTGTGAGTCGCTTTCCACCACTGTATGGATGGCTCAGCCACAGGGCCAGGCCCCAGAGAGAGCATTTTGAGCAGCTGAGTCGTGCTTGATGCCAAGGGAGCGTTGATGCCAGCACGGGCATGCGGGATAGGGATGGCGCACCGCCCCCCCCCGCACCGTCCCAGTGCCATGTGGCCCCAGCAGGGCGAGCGCGCCCTTGGTTGCCGCCGCTGCGCGCCGCCTTTGACGTTATCTGGCCGGACAGAGGGATGTCTGCGCGAATCATTTTCAACGCTCTTACATATTCATAACAGGCTAAATATAGGGGAGCAAAAGTGGGGCCTGGCGGGCAAAATCCTCTCCCCGGTCAGAGCGGATGAGGCGCGCGCCGAGATGAAACGCCAGTGCGGGCTGCGGCGCACCCGGCGGGGAAGCACGGAAAGCCATAGCCCCCGCCAGCACCCCAGCCCTTCGGTTTTTAGCACTTGGCTCCCAGTGGCCAAATGCAAATAACGTTTCACGAGGCCCTGGCGTTTTTGTTGTGGCTGGAGGGGTGGTGGGATGCAGTGTGCAGGGCCCCCCCGCCTCCATCCTCCCCCGAGTCATGTTTTCCATTAAACACGAAGGTTAATGAGTTCAATTATGCAAAAGGGCAGCCGTTAAATGGGTATAAATAACCCTTTTTTTGCGGCGGCGGGCAGGGCAGGGCGAAGGGCGCCAATGGCGGTGGCAGAGTGGGGGGGCTGCAGCTGAGCCCCTGCCAGGAAACGCCCCCCCGCCGCTCCTGGGATGCGGGACCGGCAGTGCCAGGAGCGGGTTTTCCCCCAGGATTTGGTGCCAGGCTGGCTCCGCATCGGCGCGCATGGGTCCCGGTGGAGCAGCTTTGCAACATGCATCCAAAA
This sequence comes from Tinamus guttatus, assembly GCF_059628265.1. Taxonomy (NCBI): domain Eukaryota; kingdom Metazoa; phylum Chordata; class Aves; order Tinamiformes; family Tinamidae; genus Tinamus; species Tinamus guttatus. Next base: position 5,726,422 of record NW_028288745.1, on the reverse strand, counting down.
CTAAACAAAAAACTTGTTCCTCTCCTCACCCCGCATCTCCCATCCTGCTCATCCCAAACACCAAGCCTGGCAAACAGCCCTGCCAAAATCATGGGTAACTTTTAAATAATTGTTATTGGCCAGTAAATCTGGTCGTGCTCCTCGTAAAGCCATCCCGGCGGCGTCGTGCAGCGATGCCAGGCCCCGGGCAGCGCTGGCACCCTGGGTCTGCGGGGCCGGGGGGTGCAGCAGGACGGGGGCTGCCCTGCCTCGGCGCCGGGGCTGTGCCCTTGGCTCCTCCAGCGGCTTCCCCTCGCGGGAAGCTCAGCGGCATCTTCTCCTTGCCGGGAATAAAAATAAAAAAATTAGTTTTCTGTGACTGGCAGAAAGGTACAACTAAATACAAGCCGCACCACGGGAATGGATACGCTGCTGCTTTGAGGCAATGAATAAACCTTGGAAGTAATAAATAAATAAATCCAGTGCATATTTTTCAAGCTTTTCATTCCTTCTTGCAGGGTGGGATGTTTTTCTCCCCACTTCCAGTCTTGCAGTGAAACTTTTTTCCTACCACCATGGTAATCTACAGCTCCCGTCTCCCATTCTGGACCCCCCCAGGTAGCCACAGTGTCTTTCAAAGCTTCACCTCCAGGAATCAAGACATTAAGTGAAAAGGAATTGCTTTCATTAAGTAAATTCATCAAGTCAATCAACCCAAACCAAGTTTCTAGCCCTCTGGTTAAAGAAGAAAGCGAGAACCCCAAAAGTTCAACTCCCCTCCAAAGGATTTATTTCGTTTTACAGCACACAGCCTTTAAAAACAAGTGTATTAAGCGAAGCTCACTGTGCTGCGGAGGGCGGCCGCCTGGTTTTGAAGATGCTCTGCTTGGCCTGGAGTACATCAAGAGTCCTCGGAGCCGGCTGCGGGACTCCAGAACGCCTTTCAGTTCACCTCTGGGATCCATTCAGTCACTCACCTTAATATTGATGCCCTCCACGCTCCCCGCTGCAGCAGGACTCTGGGCCTTGGCCGCGCTAATTATGCGTTCAATATTAACGTCCTTCCATCCGTCAAAGCTCCCAAGCTCTGTCCTGGGGAGAAGGTCGCCCTCACCAGCAGCAAACCACGTGAAGCACCGTCGGAGAAGGCAGCCTGAGCCCTTATATCAGTGCGGATTTGAGGCTGGCGATACAGAAATCACAGGGCTGGCGGCCGGTTGTGCGTAGCTCCAGCTACCTCTAGTGGAAAGGGAACAGAAGCCGCCTCCTTGGAGGCCATGGAGGCTCTAATACAGCCTGGAGCAAGGCCCTGTGCTGGGACACGGCTGGGGGGACCCTGTGAGCTGTAAAGGGGGATGGGATTAAGACACAGATGCTCCAGGCTCTGCTGTCTTTCTCCCAGAGCGCATGCATGGCTCCACTACCACCAAGAAAAGAACTTGCGAGCCCATGAGGAAAACTGCTGCTCGGAGCAGGAGAGAACGTTCCTCCCGTTGCAGTAAGCATGCCCTGCCCGCGAGCACGCGTGGTTGCAGAGAGATGGCAAAGGTGAAGGAGAAGGAACGCATCGAGGCGCGTCTCAGCACCCCACCTGTGCCCGGGACAGCCGCGTCCCGCATCGGCCACAGGAGCCTCCACAGGAACAGAAGTATTTTCACTGCCTCCCCCTAGCTGTGGCCTTGCAGCCTTTCGGTCTTTCTGGAGAAGACCTCTGGAGCAGCCAAATGCGAAGGCCCACACCATAATCCCATCTTTCATGCTGTTTTTTTTATTTGGAAGGGCAACCAAATGAAAGGGGGAGGACCCCATACCTTTCCCAGCCCCTGAATTTCAGGACTCCCTGAAAGCAGCAGCAAAAACACAAGCATCGGACAAGCAGGGCTGAGAGGAAGGACTGGACATTAGTGAGAGCCGTCTTCAGGAGTATCCATCGCTCCGCTTCCACGTGTTTCTTAATGCAGTGGGAATTCTGCCATGGCTGATGCCTTTTATTCAAAGCAGAGATAGCAAAGCCAGGGGGATATTAATATTAATTAAAAGGTGGGCATTTGCAGAAAGCAGGGCCATCATGAAGCCAGGGGCCATGCAGGAAGCTACAACATGAAACACGGGTATTGAAGAAGCCCCAGGAGGGAGAGAGCCCCACGCAGATACTAAATGCTGGCCCCAGCCTTGGTGAATGTGTTGTTCGGGGCTTGGCCACGAGATGGAGGCTTCAGCCTGCAGAGAGGGACAGGGATGCGCTGGCAGCAGCGGGGACAGGGATGCGCTGGTGGCCAAGGTCCCTGGGCACCTGGCACAGCATCCCTGGGTGAAGGCTGCAGCCGCATCTTCCTCACCCAGCGTCCTCCTCACCCAGCTCCACTCCAGGCCGCGCTGGAGAAAGCACCCAAATTCTGGCATTGGGAAAAGAGCCAGAGGTGGCACAGAGCACGGCTGCTTTTCCCTGCGGGAAGCTGGCTGCAGATTGCCTTTCCACAAAGAGCAAAAGGGTCCCATCAGCACAACCGCTTCCCATGGGAGCCTAGGGCAGGTGTGCAGACGTCAACTAAAAACCCCGGGAGAAACTCCCACCAGAAAGGCAGGTTTCAGCCAAGCAGTGACATTTTCCACTTGGATTTTTTTTTCAGATGGCTATCACGAAAACTGGGAGAAAGGCCTGAGCAAACGCTTCCAGATTACCTTGCCTCTTTAGTCAGCCAAATTGCCACCTAAATGGTTTGCTTCAAACTAACATTACAAAGTAGAGCAAAGTCTGCCCAAAGTGACACTTCCATCAACATTTTTCCACACAAAAAAAATAAAATAAAATAAAAATAAAGCTTACTATCTACATTTAGAAGTTGCAGGTCTTCCCCAAGGAGAAGGAAACTCCCTTTTATCTTTAAATTACTTTCAGTTTGAAGCACAAGTTAAAACCCATCTCCTTGTCCTCCAGGGTACAGGGCCAGGTGTCCAGTTTTGACTGGAGTTGCTGTCCTGCAGTGCCAGATTCCCCTGTGGCATGCCCAAGTCCTAAGGTGCTGGGTGCTGTATATTTAATTTTGGACTGCTCCAGGCTGCTTTGGTGCAGGGCAAGGCAGTGGTGTCTGAAAGGGATGGAAATTAGCTGTCCTCTTTCCGATTTTTGAAATGTTTCTTTTCCTCCCAGAAGCCAAGCCTTGCAGATGGAGAGCGCCCTGTCCTCCTGGATGAACATGGCTGGAAGAGGGACAAAGGGCAGTGGCTGCTCCGCTGGATCCCGCTGCCTCCTCCGGAGGGCTCCCTGGCCAGGTCCCCATAGGGCACGGTGCCATCATGGGTCTGCGGCGAAGGTGGTTAATTAGAGCTTGCCGGCAGCGGCGAACATGTGTCGGCCTCCACATCTGCCCCTCGACAGCAGGGCTTCACAGGCGAAGTGTCACCGCGTTGCCGCTCACCTCCTTCCCGACGTAATCGGCTGCGACATCCGCACCAGCTGCTCCGGGAGGCGAAACGCCGGCCGGCTCCTGAGGAGGACAGGTCCTTGGACCATGCAAGGCCTGCGCAGCTTAGCCAGCACGGCAGGGCCACAGGGCTCAGCTAAACCACGGGTTGCCGTAAATATATATATATACACACATATATATATATATATATGGAAACTTTTAAAACATGCGATTTATGGTGCCATGGGGGGCAAGAGCTGTTACACACTGCTATGTTCCAATAGCTGATGCACATCGCCTTGCTTCAGCGAGGCTTCGCCTTGCTACAGACCAAGTAAAAGGCTGCCTTTTTATCTAAGAAATCATAAGTTCATGATCAAACCCCACCGTCATTACCCCCATGCAGACTCCTTGATGGGATTTGTGAGAGCCTCGCCATTCCCAGGCAGATGGGAGTGAAATCCCATTCGCCCTGCAGCAGCCAGACCAGAGTTAAGCATCATCTTGCACTTTCCCCAGACAGAACTGCTCTCCACAAACTCCATAAGCAGGGAAGGCTTGTTTTCCCATCCCAGACTCCGATTCCTCATCGCCAGCCTTCCCCTCCATGGAAACCTGGCTAATAGCCCTCTCCTTTACCTGTCCTTTCTCACAAAACTCGTAGGAACTTAATTATCTCAGAGGCTTCTCCCCCTGTCAGAGCAGACTACAAGGGGCCAGGAACATCCTGGAGATGAAGGTGGCAGCAGGCTGCAGTCTCCCCTGGAAGCAAGGTTAAAAACACACCCCCGTCCCATCAAAAACCATGGGCTGAAAGTAAGAACAAGGGCAGGACAAAGCTCCACTTCCCCATCCAGCCTCTCGCACCGTAGCCACAAGTGGGAATTGAGACGATTAAGAGGCGAGAGATGCTGGTGCCGGCCGTCAAGCAGCGGGCCAGTAATAACCTCATTATTAGCCTGGAGATGCCGGGGCTGCAGATGCCGTCCTTCTGCCGCCCACGCGCTCCCGGCAGCTTGCGGAGCCAGTCGGTTGTCAGCCCGTCTCCTGCCTCTCACCTTGCTTCTCATTAGCTCCCTGCCGCGTGGCCGTGCAGGCAGATGGGGCAGGTCTCTGCGGCTCCAGCAAGGCTGGTCATGGCCACCGCGCTGGCCCGGAAGGTGCTGGGGAGCACCGGCTCCTCATCCACCCTTCGTCCCCTTGCCACCAGCGTCCTTCGCCTTGCTACAGGGCTGCGATGCTCTCCCCGGGGCTGAGAGCGAGGAGCAGCCCACACATGGCACCAGTCCTTGGGAGCCCTTGACATCAGGAGCAAACACTTCTGGCCGCATTGCACCCACAGCACAGCCTTTGCTCACAGTGAGGTTACGGAGCAGAAACTGCACCCATGTGAAATCACCTGCCCTCATCCACTTCAGCCAGGCCTTGTGGCTGAGGGACCAAACTTGTTCTGGTCAGGTGCTAAGATCACCATGAAAGTGATGTCCAAGTCCGCAGGGTTTGAGATTTGGCTGAAACTCCATTAGAGTCTGAAGGAAAGATGCTGCAGACAGGAGCTGCGGCCTGGTCCATCACTGCAACACTGAGCCTTTCCACAAGCTGCTCCTGACCTCATCCAGGCAGTTCTTTTTACTTGCCACAGTCTCTACCACAAAAGCCCAGCTCTTAATCATAACTATTTCTCCTGCTCAACAGGGGATTTATTCCATACCCACAGCAGTGATCCACCCATCCCAGCATGGTGTGCCTTCCCAAGGCTGCAGCATCAGTGTCCTTTTCCAGCTGTGCTGAGACCAGGTCACATTAATGTCTCTGCAGAGATCCGTGTCCCCATAGAGGTGCTGATACCAATGTTTGCCTAAAGGAGCATCCAAGCTCACTGTGCACCAGCCCTCCTCATGGTCCTAGGGCAACTTGAGACATTTCTGTACCAAGACCAGACATCTGCCAAGCCATGGCTGTTTATGTCAGACCTGGAAAAATCAGGCATTATAGGGGGATGTTTTCTGGGTTTCTCAGGCTCTCTGATAGCAACAGGGAGCCTTTTTGCCAAAGCAGATGCCCTTTTCGCCTCCCCCCTTTCCAATTCTCTTACATGCAACCTGGAGAGCCCACACAGCCCTGCCATCCCCTTGCCTCCCCCAGCCACCCAGTGCCAGCCGAGCTGTGAAAAAACCTCGGCTCCCGAGTTGCCACGTTTACTGAGGTCCCAACCCTGCCGGAAAGGGGGCACAGCATGTCCTGGCTGGTTCTGAATGCCAGGGCCCCACACAACTGCATTTCAGCACTAATTGGGGCAGGATGGGGCTTTTGGTCTTCTTTGTCCCCCCAGGCTGCAAAGCAAGGAAAAGAGATTTAAAGGCATGCGGTACCTGTGTGGAGCAGAGGGGGCACAGGCGTGTGTGCAAGCGTACAGAGCTATTAATTAAAATTGCTCAGTCAGATGCTATAGAGAGATTAGTTGTCACATTGTGTTAATGGCAAGCTTGGCAACGCTGTGAGAAGGGGCAGGACTGCCCGCCGTCCCATCAGCTGTTCAAGTGCCACGTTTATACCCAGCCAGAATGACTAATTGGCAGGTTTTGTCAAACAGAAGCCCCCTTGTTATGGGGAAGAGATCGGTGCCTTAATGAAGAAAGGAGTAGAAGGGGACACATGGGCACGAAGCTCCCCAGGCCACCTTGCAGGCCAAGGTCCCATGGGGCAGTGCAGAGGGACAACTGCAGCCCTGACCTCGCAGCAGAGACACGACAGCCTGGCAGAACCCAGCATGGAGGGACAGCTCAGCGTGAGGCTCTTCACAAGTGCTGGGCGAAGCTGAGCTCCTCCCTGGAGCCAGCCTGCAACAGGGATGCACAAACATCTTTCCAGCACTAACCGCAGGGGATACGCAAAGGGCTGGAGCCCCCACGCTCCACAGCTCATCATCCTCAGCAGGGAACGAAGCCTCCATCTTCTTGTTCATGCCTTGCTGCAGGGAGGGTGGAAATGCAGATTGCTCTCCAAAATGTGATGCCTGGAGACCATTGCTGGCGCCATCACTGGCAGATGCTAAGCACAGCCTTGGCAAGCACCACCCCATCCTGCATCAGGGCATGGGCTTGCTCTAGCCATCCTTTGAGGGAGCTTGCTCTAGCCATCCTTTCTCTTACTCCAACCATTTTTACTTCACAACCCTGGGAATTAACCAACCTGTGACACTGAAAAAACTTCTAGAGAGCTTCTAAAAGCTTCGCTGTCCTCTGCTACCCTCAGACAGCCACACAAAAGTGAGTGCTCCACGCCTGGAACACAGCCCTTAGCAGGACTTTTTGGTAATCACAGATGTCAATGTGGCAGCTAGAGGCCAAAGAAAACTGCTATTAGTGCTATAGATTTCAAAAAAGTAGTACCTCCTAACCAGAGGAAAGTTCTCTTCTCCCTACTTCCGAGAAGGCTAACAGACACTTAAGCAAGCAACCATGAAGCTATTAAGGTGTCCAGAGCCCTCTGACCGACCAGATTTACACCCCTTGAGACATTGTCCGAAGTGCTTCTGGCAAGGTCCCTTGGAGAAGTGACTGATGGGGAAACTGAGGCATAGAGTCACTGCATTGCAAAGCCCAGGGCCTTGGCAGCATGGCCCCATCCAGATATCTGCATGAAGTTCTCAAATTAGGACATCTTTGGCCAATTTGGCCTAGTGACACTAGCTTCCCAAAGGCCCAGCTTCTACTCACCCTCAACTTTGTCTTTTGGGTGTTCAGGTTTTGCTGGAGGCCAAGAGGTTGCTCTCACCAGGCAGTCACACTTTTCTCCCATCTTCCTAATATGAAGCACTAGAGCAATAAGGCTTTTTAGTGACAGTCCTAAATTTCCAAGTCAAGCCACTGCCTTGAGCTGTCCTCAGACACCCCAGCTTGCCCTGGGTGAGGACAGGCTAGCACTGCTGCTGAACGAGGCTCACGCTACACCAAAGGATTGCAGTGACAAGGCTGCACCCCTCTCCAACACCGCTCTCCAAGCCCAACTCAGCTCCCAGCTGCTCTCCTAGAGCCCCTGCAAGCGCCGCAATAACAAATTGTCTCATAATGGAGCTGTATGTGGAGGACTGGGTGCCTGTGACTGACAGCCTAATAACAGCCCTCCAGCTGGTACCCTGTCCAGGCAAGCAGCACCCCCACAGAGGGAGGCATGGGGTGCAGAGAGGCTGTCGTCTCCTTGCAGCCTTCCTGGTAACAGTCCTGCTGGCACCTCCAGGCAGCTCTCAGAGCTGATAACATTGCACCATGTCATCCCCAAAAACATTTGAAGGTCTTGGCTTCTGGGGGTTTGGCTCAGGCAGAGCCCCACCAGGACACCAGAGAGGACACCAGCACACAGGAGAGAGGGCGGTGACTGTGGTCCGTTTGTGAGCCTGCATTGGATGTAGCCACTAGCTTCCCTGTGCCTTGGTTTCCCCATAAACGTTCTTCTGTTTACATGCACTCTGGCAACACAAGCATTGTAAGGTAAGCTTTTTTCATCTAGAAAACCTACAAAGGACCTCCCATAGGATAAAATAGCCCTAGTTTAGCAGAAATCTAAGAGAAGCTTTTTACTTGGACAGAACAACATGGCAGTATGGCAAGACGAGAACTATTTGGGTATGATTTGTGCCCACTGTAGTGACATTTCTTCAGATCTTTAAACTTTTAGAGACAAGAATTAAACCTAAAACCATCAGCCAGGTGGATTAATTTCACGCCAAATCATGCTGTGTGTCACCACAGCTATCACTATTATCCAGCTAGGAGGTCCTCTTGAGGTTAGGCCGATTGTATCTATCCTACAATCACGGCAACAACATCAACAATCTCAGTTACATTTGACAGCCATGAGCTGGACCTCACTTTTCTACTCAGCCTCCAAGCTATCTTTATATAGAGATCATGTGGGCAAAGACATCATGAAAAGAACCATTTGTTATCTGAGGACTGAAGGCCAAATTGGGTAGCATGATTTGGTGGCTGTAGATGTATGAAAGCCAACACCAGCATAATTCCTTAAACATTAAAAACAATTTTTTTGAAGGTCATCTCCTTTGGTTCTATGGTCTACTTACAGAGGAGTATACTTCACATGCACTCAATTTTTCAGTTTATTTCTCCAAGGCCTTTCACAAAAAGAATTCGAACTTTTTCTACATATTTCCCACCATCTCTACTAAGTTGATTTTTTTTTCACTTCCTGAACTTTTCTAACGACCATTTTTCAAATTCTCCCAAAGCAAGTTTCTGCAGAGACCCTGAAGCTTTTGCTTCCCTTGCAACTGAGACTTCAAATCTGCAAACACACTTAATCCTTTGCTCCCAAGATATCTTATCAAATTGAATAGACCTAAACAAGGAAAGTATTGAATTGGTCTAGAAAAGTGTTGGATCCAAACTTTTCTTTTGTTCTCAACTCTCAATCACTCGAAGTCATGCAATGTCATCCCCTGTGCAGCAGTTACCTATCACAGAAGACACTTTGTTCTTGTGTTTGAGGCCAAGTTCCAGTCGCTGAATGTAATGGGGCAAGATGAGTGATAGATTGACACGATTAATTTCCATGTTCCCACTAGTAAGATTGATTTTAGGGCAGTCTTTACAAGCCACTGAATGCAAAGGAAAACTTGGCTCTGATCTTTTCATTAAAGGTCAAAAGGATGCTCAGATCTTCTTTTAGGAACTCAACAGTTCAAATGCCCTTCAGGATTTTGACATCTACCCCATTCACATGAGTGCAGGCAGTACCTCTCTGGTTGCCTCTGCTGAGAGAGGATCCACTGGAAAGTCACATAGATATATCTCTAGTGGTACTTAATTGCCAAGACTTTTCCAAACCCTTCTGTCTACGGAGCACACGCTAAAGTTGAGTTTCACTGCCTGTTGATCTTCTAAAGAAGATCTCTGCCACTGAGTCTGTTTCAATCAACCATTATCTGATCAAGGATGATTGCAATCACCCCATTTTGTCACTACTCTAACAGGCATTGCACTGCACCCACCAGCTCTCACTAGCAGGAGGGCTACCCTACCCTATCCTGGAGGACATGCACCCCATGCAAGCAGATATGAATCATTACTAAGGGATGGAATAGATAACATGTACCTGGCCCTGACACTACTAGAAGACATTCAGAGTCTCCTCTCCTTACAGCAACACCAATTATCAGGGGATGTGACATGGGGCATCCAGTTTGGGGTCTGGTCTAATTTTTTTTTATCTAAATTTAGAACATCAAAGTCCCACAACTTTCAGTGACAGGATGCAAATGTAAAATAAAGCAGCTTCTGAAGACTGGTGTCCCAGTTCACATCATGTAAGTTCAAGGAAGTTGAGAATGAAGAAATGGCATAGGATACAGCCACAACCCCTCTTATGCAAACTCTGATATCTGATGCATCCTCTCTACAGCCAGGGTTCTGTATTTCTCCAGCCTTTCCTTCCATGTATTAACACAGAGAAGACTTGCTAGGCCAGTCCCAATCCCAAATATGTGGCCCACTACTATCTGCTTTCCAAAGTCCCTATACGGTTTATCAGAGTCTCTTCAACTTATTGAATATGTACCTTATTTGTAGTCATTTTCTTGCATCTCATTTTCTACACAAATCCATCACACATCTCTCCTGAGGCAAAATTGTTCCCCAAAAAATGCATTTTCTTCTTAATGGACATGCACACCTCCACCACACTTTTTTGAATGCAATTAGGGGACGAGTACTTTAGATACAGAAGTATCCCTTGTTGGAAGACAGGTTATAGCATCCAACACAAGTTGTTGGACTTAATCTGCTCAGCACCACTCCATGAAGTCCTCAAAGAGGTTTCCTGACTCCATCTCTCTAGCAGCACTTTCCCTGTGCCCACTGCCTGGTTATGTGCCATCCTTTCCCTCCCCACCTCTCTCATCCATGAACAATGCACAGCCTAAGCAAGCATCCTGCAAGCAGCCAAGCAACCACAGCAAAGCAGCCTCGCTATGCCCGGCATCCCCACTCATAAGCCAAGCCAGGAGATTCACCTGTGCGGCCCAGACAGTGAAGAATTGTTTGGAGCAAAACACTGTGCAATCAAGTGGAGATAGCAGAGGCAATGGGGTCAGGCAGGCTGCCTGGGGCATCTTTCATCTCTGACTTCAGGAGGTGGGGTGTAAAGTGTGCGTTGGCTGGGCCCGAGGCCGGCTCAAAGGCAGCCTTGTTCTGCCAGCTATCTGCCATCTCTCTGATGTCACAGGTTTCGTTTGGGCAGCTCACTTCAAAGGCCCCCTTCTTGTGCTCCCTCCCTCCCCTCACCTTCTTCTCTTTTGGGTTCAGATTTTGCTATTTGGGGGGATAATAGCTTAGCTTTCCCAAAAGCATTTTGCTGTGCAATAAAAATCAAAGATGCTTAAAGAGCAGCCGCCCTTGTTAACCCAGTTCAGGCAGGGCAGGACTGGGGCAGGCAAAGGGAAATGAAGATCTCTTGCTCTCTCCTTTCATCCTATGCTCAAACCCTCTATGAGCATCAGCCAATTTGGGCCTAGCCTACAGCATCCCCAATCCTGCTCCATTGACAAGCCCTTGTATTTTTAACCAAACACATAGGTCACAAGGAACCTCTGTGGCCTGGTTTAGCAGCATTTGGCTCCTGCCATCAGTATGTGCAGCCTCATGCATGGAGGTCAAGCTTTAGATAGGATTTCTAGGGACTGCTGTAAAATCCTCCTTAAATTCATAGCAAATACTACCACCTTCAAGACAATGAGCACTCTGGACTCCAATTCACCTACTCCAGTCTAGGTTTCCCTCCAAACTTTTTGAGGTACCCAAACACTGCACTTATTGAGCCCTTCGAGGCATGGCATACAGGATGCCAGAACAGTAGCCATATGTTGGCCATGCCAGTAAAAGCCATTCTCAACTGCAAAATCTTGCTAAATGATCTCTACCAAGACACTCAAAGTTGCCTGATCCCATGCAAGAGAAAGGTGGCATTTCAAAAGGTTAACAAGGCACTGGATCCTTCTCATGAGCCATACAGGGACCCAGGACAGACCTCCCACCTCGCACAGCTCTACAACTCTAGAGTTAGTTACCTACCAGAAGAATTTGTGTTATGGTAAATAAAACCTTGGGAAGTCTAAAACAACAGGATATATTCAGATATAATGTGAAGGCCTTTAGCCAGAAGCAGTTTCCCCTTTCCTCAGTCTTAAGCACAGTTGAGTTCATAGGCCTCAATTATGAACTGAGTGACTTCTGCCCTCTGGTTTTTGAGTTTAGGGAGCTTGGCAGAGACACTTTCAAGCCTTTTTTTTTTTTTTTTTTCTTAACCCCACAATTCAGTACTGAAAACTACCTGATATAGCAGATACCTTCCTTCAAATAAAATGTTTCCAGGAACTGGGGATTTAGAAGGTGAAAAGCTGTGACAGGAATAGGATTGGGAGGCCTGGGTTTGAAGGAGGTAGGGGAGGATTGTACCTAGCAGAGTCCAGGGTGCTCTTGGAAGAGAAACTATTTAAGCTGTATCACCATGGGGCAACAGTCACCTCAGCACTGCCTCACCCCACAAGGATGCAGGATTTAATGCGTAGAGGAAGCCATGCCAAGGCCTCAGGGAAGAATGAATGTTAAAAGTCCTTGGAAGTTGTTTCTTCATGCTGATAGCATGGAAAGAGGCATGGGCACCCTGAATCATATCGGCATGGAGCACAGGCCTTATGAGGAGCAGCTGAGGGAGTTGGGATTGTTTAGTGCAGAGAAGAGGAGGCTCAGGGAAGACCTTATCGCTCTCTCCAACTGCCTGAGGTTGTAGTGAGACAGGGGTTCATCTCTTCTTCAAAACAACTACCAACAGGACAAGAGGAGACGGCTTCAAGCTGTGCCAGAGGGTGTTCAAGATAGGTATTAAGAAAAAATTCTACAGGAAAGAGTAGTCCAGCATTGAAACAGGCCGCCCAGGGGAGTCAAGGAGTCCTTGTCCCTGGCAGTGCTCAAGAAACACACAGATGTGGTGTTTATGGACAGGGTTTAACAGGTATAATGTTGAAGGTCTTATGGCTGGACTCGATCTCAAAGGTCTTTTCCAACCATAATGATTCTATGATTCTACGATCAGAGGAAGCAGCTCCTGCTCCCCAAGCCAGGTGACCACAGTAGGATTTAAGAGACTTGCACACACTACTTGCAGGTATTAAAAGTTCACTGGGGCTGTAATAGCAATCTGTCAGCCTCTTGCTAATCCCTCTTGACAGAAACTTTATAAGAAGCTGAAGTGTGTTTAATAGTCCTGGAGTTTAAGCAGAGCAAAGTCAAGATGGGAGGTTTAACATGAAAGTTATTTTCCTTGGACCCCTGACCAATGGCCAATTTGGGATTTGGCTCTGTAACCTATAAGCTGTCTCTCCTAGCCAAGAGATAAGAGACCTTTAGAAAGCACTGTCACCCAAACACTGCGGAGCTGCCCCCGCGCAGCTGATGGGCTGTCCCGCACCCAGCTGGCACGCTCGCCGGTAGCCCTCGCAGCACAATAGCCGCTCTGTGCGCTCGCACACAGCCGCTGCGCGCCGGGATGCGGAGAACAAGGCACTGGAAGGGGCCGCGGGGCTAACAGGGGCCTGTCTGATGCACCTGCGCTCACCTTGGAGTCAAGAATGCAAATAATTCACATCTGCAAAACCTGGGAAACCCATTAGCTATGAAACTGGATACATTCGTCCTGCTAGGGAATTTTGCCCAAGTCTGTGCATTGCCACAGTTTTGAGGATGGTTTTATCGACTGATTATCACAGAGCCCTCAGTCTGGGCTGCGTCATGCAGGTGGTTTGTCTAGAATGGTATTTTGTGGCCTCGAGTACCTGGATGTTTATAGGCAGGACACCCAGGTGCACTGTGTCCTGGGGAAAGCAGTGCAGAGTCTCTGCCAGGACACCCAGCCCATGGCCCTGAGTGTGGAACACCAGGACACTGCACGCTAAAGGCATAGCCCAGCACAGGACCACAACTTGCTCAGCACTGAAGGACTGGTTCTCCTCAATCTTCAGTGTAAAGACAGGCTTATACTCGCACTATACTTTAGGGGCCATCAGCTGAGACCCCACATCCATTGGGTTCCTACACCAGCAGATTTGGAACACATTTTTGGAGCAAATTTGTGTTTGCTGGCACCAGTCTGAATATTCCTTGCAGTCAGATTGCTCTGCAGCAGATGGCAAAGTTTCACCATCATCTCTGTATTGCACTACTCACTGTCACGCATTTCCCAGGCCTTTCAGCTTTAATTAAGGATCCTACCAGATCCTCCAAAAACATCCTATGCAAAAGTTTCACAGGTATCACAGATCTCATCAGGTTACTCAAAACATTTACAAAGCAGCCTGATTACTTATTAAGCTTTCAGTCTTCCAGAGGTCTGTTTCACCTTCAAGTTCTCTAGAACTTAAGAGAAGCAGGAAGAGAGAACTTTGCTTAGAGAAAAACAAAGAAGTTTCCTTTAGGACCCTGCCAAGGCACCAGTTAACTGAACCAGAGGCCAAGAAATCACATCGTATCCCTCACCCCTTTTGGCCCAGCGTCCTGATCAAGAGGAGTTATCCAGTAACAGGAAAGCGTCTCCTCCACCGCTCTGGTGTGTTCACAGGACTTGGCTCAGCCGAGCAAGACTCATGGGGTCCCTCAGAGGCACCTGCTGGACAGCAGAATGACAGTAGGTCTGTGAACAGCAAACCTGTGAAGTCTCATTTCCCGTGGCTTTGTGCATCTCCTTGATGGGCTGGTGTGCCAAGAGCTGTGACTCTGGCTTGACACTCCACCTGCAAGTGCGACTTTGATAACAGAGCTCTCCAGCATAACTCCTGATATCCAGCAAGGGCTGTGCTCACACCAAAGTCTCTCCTTGGCAGGGGAAGAGAAGCAGAGGACAGAGTTATTTATAGACCTCTTCTCCATCCCGTTATACAAGAAACACAACTCCCATCTTTTTAGCTTACCAAAATTGATTGAAATTAGCCAGCAGCTCTAAAAATTATTTGGGCAAGGAGGAGAGAGAACAGTTATATAAGCCCTGTTTGCGAGAAGAGGAAGGGAGGAGAGAGGAGAGAGAGAGAGAGAGAGAAAAAAAGTAGAATCATTGACAGGGAAAAAAAACCCGCCATGGTGAGAGAAGAACAAGAGTCACCACCAGTCTTGATGGGAGTGCAGTAGCAGCTAGAAAAGGAGCACTTGTATGGAGCTGCTGTGATGCAGTGCAGCAAGCTCCATGCAGAAAAAAAAGATGCAAGTAGATGCAAACCAGGTAATTCACTATCAAGCCCTTGCATGCAGACAGCCCAGTGACTGCTTGCTTAGCAAGCACCTTGAAGCAATCCCAGAGGGGTTCACAAACTAGCACTGTCATTTTTCCAAGTCCCCTTGTCCCCGCCCCGTTCCAGCACCTTGTCATCATTTTCACTGGGGACCAAAGTTGTTCCCAGGTAACCAGATCCCCCCCAGCCACAATGCACCTAGTGTATTCATGCTGATGTTATCAGGAGGGGTTGGCCCATGCACATGGCCAGGCAGCACCTAAGCTCGGGTGGCCTGGGGCTCCAGGGATGAAATAAGACTCTTCCTCCCCCACCAGCAGAGATCAGTTTTTTCAAACATTTATGAGGTACAGCATGAGCTATGGAGCTCATCACATCTGCCCTTTGGCTTGCCAAAGACTCAGCACTGTTCACTAACACCTTGTTCTGGGTTCAGTGTCCACTCTCTTCACCCCATGTGCCCAGATAACACAGCTAGAAATCAAAAAGCCGCTGGTCATTAAGTGCTAGCCATGCTGTTTCCTCCCTCTGACGCTGGCTGCAGGGATCTGGCCATGCTTAGCCAGCAGCCACAGAGAATTGGATCCATTTTCCCTACCTTAACTCTGAGGGCTAGAATAGGCTTCCAGGTGGAAATTAGACTCCCAAGATCTTTGTCTTGTACTGGGTACAATGTGTGGGCTCCAGCCTGCTAAGTGTAGCCTCCCATGCAACAGCTGCCCCTTGCCATGGCACACGCTGCTCTCACAAGAAGGAAGCCCATGGGACAAGAGCCTCGCTCACCTCAGTGTTGCCATAGGGCTGTGCTGGCAGCTCTTCTGCTGGCTCCTTAGCAAGGGCTTTTGCTGGCAGCACCAGAGTGTCACCACTCCATCCCTCACTCCTCCGCCTACTCAGAGACCCCGCAGCTGGTTATGGCTTCTGGCAGGCTCCAGTTAATCCTTTGGAAGAGTTTCACCAATCTCATCTTCCGAAACTCCTTGGGGCCTCTCCAGTTACTTCATGAATACCTACGCATACTCAACAGCAGAGCCAAACTCTCCAACCTTGGGAAACCAGGACTGGGTTGCCTAGACAACATTAATCAGCCACCCAACGCTCAGGCGTTATGCTACATCTTTAGTTCCATGATCTCATACTATATTTTCCATAAGGTCCTTACCTCATTCAGCAAATGGATGGTGGTTCACTGTTTCCCATATCCTTCTCAGCCTGTGCAAACAGCCTCAGGGCCCTCTGTGTTTGCACATTATTCTGAGTGTGCTCAACACAGGCTTGCTTCCTCACAGATGCTCTTGGGAAAGCAGAAGGAGCACGAGCCTGAGCGCTCCATAGACATATCCCTTTGCAGCCCCTCCACTCTGAAGCAGAATTGTTGCATCTGCACTGCAAAGCAGCAGAGGCAGGAGTGCCACCAAGGGCCAGCCAGCTTTTGAGCACAAATCAAAGATGCCACTGCTCAGATGTTCAGAGCAGTGGGCTTGTTGGGCCTTTCTAAGCAAAGCTTTAAGTTAAGCTATAGGAAGACCCAATACACTAGCAAACCACACACAGAGGAAGATGCCAAGACACATGGTTAGCAATGTCTGTGAAGAGCTGATCACTGGAGCTCTAGAGGGACCCAGCCACAGCAGCTATTAGCCCAGTGCCTCAGGTGCCAGGCATTGGTACCTGAGGACTTCCTCCTCAGGTGGAAGCCCTCAGCCCACTCCTTCAGGTGGGGCTTTCTCCCACAAATCCTTTGCTCCTTCCCTATCTTTTGCCAAAAGGGAAATAGCAGCCTCTTTCAAGGGGCAGGGGGAGGAGGGAGAAGGGGAAAAGGGGAAGACCACATCTCAAGGACATGGGATGTTTCAAAACCTTAGTCAAAAAAGTGTTCTTGGCTTGTCACTTTCACTTGAAGCCACCAACTTAAAGCATGATAAGGCTTTGCCTAACGCCCCTCAGAAAGGACAGTTTGCCCCAGCAGTTTCCAACCTAGTTGTTCCCGGAGAAGGGAAGTCTCTGTAGCAGTCACTGAGCTCTGCAGAGCGCAAGGATGCAGTTTGGACAGGTCTCAGCTTGAGCCTGCCAAAAGCAGTAAAGCACCTCCCTCAGCGGCAAGAGGAACATAGATCCTGTCAGCCAAGACTCAGCAACACAAGTGTCTTTGCAAAGCAAAGCATTGGACAGGTCTCTTCTAAGGGCAAGCCACCTGCATCCCATCTCCGTGCCATGATGGTGTTTGCTTGCCTTCCTTTTCCTATTTCCCATGTAATGATGGCATGGATTTATACTACCCCAAGAGCAAGGTTCAATCCTCCAAGTAGCACTCTGAATCAATCCTGCTGTTCTCAGGATCACCAAAGGAGAAATCTGATCCTCCTCCCTGAAGCAGCAGCCTGGAGGGCCCAAGGCAGGAGGAATCTGCTCTTCTTCCCTGATAGTCCTGTCAGCATTTGATCACTTGGAGTGTTTTGACATGATTTTCAGTTGGCAACATTCATTCTCAGCCTGTGAACTTATACATGTCAACCAGGTAAGCACATGTCAGCATCCACGTCAGTATCTAGGAGGTCTATAGCTGACAAGATAACCTTTTCATGACCAATACATTGCTACTCAGAGGAATGGAGCTAATAATTTGGTCTGATCTCCAACAAGATAAGGAAATTATTCACCTTTTTACACCTGCAGAGCTTCTGATCTTTTCCCTGCCTTTCTGCTGCAAGTCTTTACAATTTTACAAAGTCTCTAAGCAAACTTTCTATGCAGAAGTTGAGCAATGGGAGAATAGACTTAGAAAAATGCAAGTCAAATTTGGACAGCTGGTGTTACCTGGTATCTTGTTCACAGATGGACCTTAAGAACAAGGCATTCACTTAGTGTTTTGAGCCATATCATGTGTCACAGCACAAGCTTTTTCTAATAACAGCTGATGCTTTGTGCCCAGAACAGCAGCAGTTTAGATATCAGACATCTGGCAAATTATTCCACTCTTCGAAGGTGACAAGAGCAACCAGAACTTTGGCCTTCCCTCCACCTAGCAAATAAACAGCATTTGCCCCCTCCTACTGACTCCTTTTATATATTCAGTACTTGACCATACCACATGGACTTTCCCATCACTTTCACTGGTGTTTAAGCATGACCCTTCTCACAGCAGCAAGCTCTGCTTTACTAGTAAGCCATTCACTTTGGGGGTCTCTCAGCGCCCACATTTGCTGCAACTAGGGTAAGCCAGCACATGTCCACTGACCACTGGATCACCTGTTGGGTCAGGTTATTTTAAGCAAGACAAGGATCCAGTGCTTCTTTATCTGGAGAATAGTTTTCTTAGACAATGTCCAGTAAGGTTGCTTGCTCCTGCTCCAATGTCTGTTCATTACAAATCTCCTGAAAATACCTAGAAATATCAAGATTTAAATCCCCAGATGCAAATCCAGCCTTTCCAGCCAACATTGGCCAAGACAATTTTGGATTTCATTCCAGTGCACATCTGCCCCAAGCCCCTATACCATCCATTCAAAAAGAGCAAGTTAATTAACGTAGTATCACTCAAAGCTTGCTCGTTCCTGACTATCAGTATCATCTAATCAGTGCCCTCAACTGAAAAGTAATCTCAGGTTTGATCTTGCCTTGGCCACCGACCTGTATCTGAACAGAGGGGGCTTTGTTCATTCAGAAGCAAATACATGAAGGTCAGCTCTCAACCCCTTCCCATCATTGCCCTTGCCATGGAAAGCGAGGCAGAGTCTGTTTTCATATCAGAACTTTTTTTTTTTAATTCCCACATTTGACAGGAGTCTATCTGGAAAATCCCCAAGTCAAGAGCAGGCTCAGGCTTTCAATGAAGTATTTTGGATTAGTACCCCAAAACCGTGTCTCAGAAGAGGCAGTCCAGGACCAGAGAGCCTCCATCTCACCACCTATCCATCCAACAAGATATCAGCCTGACAAGAAGTTGCCTGTCACACAACTACTCCATCATCTGAGCAAGTTCTAGCAGGTTTTGAGGCTATAATTTTTGCTTTGGTTTTGCTTTGGCAGGATTAGTCCAGCCCCTAAAGTAAGGGATCCCAAACACCACATCAGGGTGACAGGACTGCATCACACAGTTACAAGCTGGGTTCGTGCTCATACTGTGTCAAACATACACATCAGCTGGCAGGAAAGAGAGAGATTTAAAACAGTGAACTCCACTGATATTACTAGGTGAGGATCTTCCCCCTTCCACTGTGCTGACCCCAAACAAATGACATATTATGTATATGAATTCTTTATATATCTACATAAACATCTTGAGATACTGGCATTATATTTCTGCAGTTTTTTTCAAACAAGTAGACAACTAGTCTGCATGTGAGAGTAGCTTTCACATCAGTTTTATTTGGGGAAAAGCAATCTGATATGTTCAAACTGATAGCTATGCTTATGGAAAGCCAGCCTGATGTAGCGAACGTGTTTCAAATATGACATGGGCATGCGTGAGAAAGGAAAAGCTTCAGGGCCAGCATCCAGACTTTGGATGGGTGCAGGCAGAGATGGTGACCAGCCCAAGCGGGACTTGTGCCCCTGGGGAAGGGTTAAGCACCATGCAGGCTATCTATCTCCAGCAGCCCCTCATCAGCAGAGCCATAGTGAGTGGGTGGAAGCCATCGCAATGTATTGCCTTTGGTGCCCATTTACCTGCAGGTCACAAGAGGATTTCGTCTTGAGACTCTCCAAGAGAGCTGAGAACCGTGACCAACTGTTGCCAAAACGCCGCTTTGATGAGCAAGGCCTCAGGGCCAGCTTTGACAGTCCCGGCTGCGGCGCACAGGCAGCTAAGCTCCAGCTCTGAGGTCAGCTGGAGGTTTCTCCGCGTGAGAGCCGCCACGGAGACCAGGTATCCCCACCCGACTCTCCAGGAGGAGAGCTGAGCCTTGCTGCCCAAGGCCAGATTCCTTTCATTCCAGCTGACAGGAGCAATCCTCTTGCCACTCTCCCTCTATGACTCCTTCCCACGAGCGATTAACAAATGTCTTCATGCCCAGAGGTTCCGACAGGCACCCTGCCATGCAAACCAACCCACTCCCTTGCCTCTTGGGGCTATGTCTGGCAAGTAAAACCTCTGCCATGCCTTTTGGGTCTGTCTCGAGAGGACAGGCATTTTACATTGCTCCATATCTGGGAGGGAGATGGGATGTATTCATTTTCACTCCCCTCCTCCCCACCCCAGAAAAGCCAGCAGTGTCTCTGGTGACCCACCCTGACCTCTCGAGTACCTGAGCCCCCTGTGATGGCTCAGCACTGAGGTCAGCCCTTTGCTTCTGCCATTCCAATGCTTTTATGAAGGAGAGCAAAAAGTCCCAAAGCCCCAAGAAATCCAGGCCTTTTCCTGGAAACTACAGTTTGGAAAAGAAAAAATGCATATTTTCTACATGCAGTCAAACCATTTTGGAATACTCTGTTCTATAGGTTGGGCTTTGACAGCATGTTGTAGCACAGGAACGGCAGAGCAGAGTCAGACAAAAAACAGGAAGGAGAATGACTTATTTTGAGTGTCTCAGACAATGAGTTGTGGGTGTCTGTTTTCTTTTCCCCATCCTCAATCTGCAGGAATTGTCACGTATTCGCAGAGCCTCTCCATGTCTAAGAGCGGTGATAAGAGCAGTGTCTGTTGGGAAATACCCACCCATATCTTTCTGGCAGTCCTAATGTGGAGCACCTGATGGCCATGGCATGAAGAGCAGGGGTGAAAGCAGACATGGGGTAACCTGGCTTGCAGCAAACCCACCTGACCATTTGCTAGCCTGGGTGTATACCCCCTGGTCCCCAGGCAAAGGAGGGAAGCCGGGACAAGGCCAGCGGTGTAAACTGTTCCCATCAGTCATCGCACGACGCCCTTAGTACCACTGCATCCTCTCTGCCATCTTCAGCCACATCCATTATGGCAAGTGTCATCTGCCTGGGAAGCACTCTTGGCAGACCCAGACTCATTCACTTGTCCTCCAAGGTCCTGCTGGGCTTGGTGGAGAGCCCAGCAAACCTCTCCCTGCCACCTCAGCTGGGTGTCAAAGACAGGAAACACTCTCCAGATTCACCAGTTTCTCTCTATTGGTATCAGAGGAACATCAAGGCTTGTTTTAGTCTTAGACTACGGAGTATTTGATATCTAAAGCCCAATGAGCAGAAACTTTCCCTGCTGTCACACTGCACCCTACCCAACATCTTTCTTACTTTAGAGATATTCAAACCTTTCCCTTTATGAGTCACTGAGACATCTCACACAATAAGACACCAGGCATTTTTGCAGAGTTTTGTGTTCTTTTTTTTTTTTTGGTTTTGTTTGTTTGTTTGTTTTCTTTTAATTTCTTCTTGGTATGTGATTTCTGACAGTGTGTCAGCATCTCCTGCTGGGTCAGCCACCTCCGGACCCCATTACATTCAGTGTCAGCTTATACCGTGGCGATGAGCCAGTGTTTTCAGTCTCACAGTCACTTGCATGCCTTTACAGGTTGTTGCCTACAGAACTTGTGAACAGCAGCGCAAAAGGACACAATGCATGAAAATTAGAGTAGGGACGAGGAGATGGTCAACTGGCCCTGCCTGGCATTTCAAGTGCCCTTAAAAATCAGTGGGGCAACTGGAAAGCACCAACCATAACCACCCCCAGGTCCGAACCTATCATCTGCAATGAACTGAAGTCCCTTGCCTGTGCCCGGGCTTTTGCAACCTAAACATAACATTTATAAAAAGTAAACTATTTCATTTTATAACTTAAGTGCATTGAGTACTTCCTTAAATATGGTTCACACTGAAAATAAAGTTACTTTTGCTGTACAGTAAATTTCTGATAGACTTAGAAATAAAACTTTGCTGCTACGAGGCGGCAGGCGCGCCCGGCAGTAGCGCGCAAGTGGCCGTGCAGCTCGGCGCGCTCGCGTGCAGCCGCGCACATGCACGGACACGGCCCCCAGCCGCACGGGCGGGAGGCGCCGGGGCTCGCTAGATTCCCACGTCTATCTCCAAAGCCCCTGCGGTGGACACCCCTGCCTCTAATCCTAGGAGTCTAAGAGAAACATGAAACTATGCAACCCATGAGTTACTCCGTCCTTGGGAATACCAAGCTACAAAACATGGTTTGACAGCATCCCGGCGGTGCCGAGTCCCCCTCCCTCCCGAACCCTCTCGCCCGCGGCCTCACGGCCGCTCGTCCGTCAGCCAGCACGCGGGCTGCTGCGAGGGCCCGACAGCGGAGAGGCGGCACTCAGGACGTGAAGTAGGAGCTCTGCATGGAGTACAGGTGGTCGATGGGGTTCCCCACACGCGCCTGGAGGGCACCGGTGTCTGCCGCTGCCGTGGCCAGGAAGCAGTCACCCAGGTTGCTGAGTGAGGTATCGTCGCTGTCCAGGTCATGAAAGAGGGGCTCGCCACCTGGGGAGAAGCCGTGTGCATGGGGCGCGTAGCTCGGCCTGATGCCTCAGCCCTGGCCCATGGGTGACAGCCTCCGGTGGGACTGTCCTCCCCCAGGTCCACAGTGCAGCTCTGCTGGGCAGACCCCGCTCCCAGAAGTTCCCCAGGGAGACACCCACTGCCATCCCTTTCCCCCATGATGGGGAGCGTCATCCCAATGTGAGCACGGTGGGGAAAACGAGGCATGGCCAGAGCACCTCTCCACACCTTACCGTAGGGGTGCATGTGGTCTCCAGGCATCTGCGGTGGGGTGAGTCCTTGCCGGAAAGGGTCGGAGCTGTAGACGCTCTGCTCCATGCCCAGGAGAGGCGGCGGCGGCAGCGACGTGTACGGGTTCATGATGCCCTCCAGACCACCGTTGCCCCCTCCATTGGGCTGGACTGGAAGACAAGAGCAGAGTACCGGGATAGTCTGAGCATGAGGAGGCCTCATGGCGGGGGCGAGGAAGGCCAGGCATGACACTTCAGGCTACCTGAACTCAGGCGCTGCGTGTTTTGCTGATCCTGCTGCTGCTGCTGCTGCCTCCTAGCCAGCTTCTTCATCTGGGCAAGAAGAAGGGGCAAAGGTCCATGAGTGAGATTGCCCCCATGGCAGAGAGAGGAGGCAGAGAGCCCCCACAGCCCCTGCTTGGGTTGTCGCCATGCCACCCACCTTTGCTCGCTGGTTCTGGAACCAGACCTGCACCACACGGACGCTGAGGCCCGTCTCAGCTGCCAGCGTCTCCCGCACCTTGGAAAGAGGACACGAGCATCTCAGTTGGCTCTGATTGACTTTTGGAAGGGGCAGAGCAACTAAGACAATTCCCAGCCATCGCTGGAGCTGGGAGCTCACTGCCGCCAGGGATGGAGGCAGGCAGAACCATGAGCTTCCTAGCCCAGGTGGCCGGCTAGATCTCTCTGTACCTTCCTACACGGCTTGGAGGAGACCTCAAATGACGCCTTGAAGGCCCTCCGTTGCTGGGTGGTGAGTATGGTGCGAGGTCGCTTGGGCCGCTTGTGGTCCTTCCCATCCTCCGCACCCTTCCCTGAGGCCGGGCCCACTTTGCAGATGCTCTCTTCGTCATCGCTTTTGCCTGGGAAAAGAGGACGCTGATCTGTTACAGAGTGCTCCAGCATGGCCAAAAATAGCCTGGGCAAGTTGCTAAGGTTTGAGCAGCTGCAGTGGGAAGCTCTAGAAGCACCTCATTTTCACAGCAGCTGCCCCCAAAGTGGGTCTGCCCTATGGGGATTTCCTCCCAGGTCATTGCTGGAGACACATCTGGGCTGGGATGGGCAGGTCACATCCATGCTAGTGCCTGATGATGCCAAGGACTGTCCTCCAGCTCCACCAATGTCCCAAAGGTTGTGGTGTCCCCCCGCTGAGTCTCACCAGGACAAAGTTGAAGGACCTGTGCTAGGTCCAAAGCAGCGTGGGCTAGGTGGCTGGTGGGAAATCCCAGGCACTTAAGCAAGAGGTGGCCACCCAAACGCTTCTCTGGCCACCAGGCCCATCAGGGACCAGCTCAGCAGGGGAGTGCAGGAGGTGCATGAACCATCTCAAGCAAAAACTGTTCCAAAGAAAAAAGTGTTCATGAGGGGGAAATCCAGCTCCGAGCAATTCCCCCGCTTCCTCTCTGAGCCCTCCCTTCCCAACACCTGCTCCCCAAATCCCTCCGAGTGCCACAGAGCGAAAGCAGGAGCAGCAGAGCCGGATTTGGCGGGGGGTTTACTTTTAATTAACTCTCCCTTTCAAGCCTCTCACCCGACACAGAAGAAATTAATGACCGTCTCGGGCTGCCCCTGACGTCACACGGGAAAGCGCCAGTGGGGGAAACCAGGGCAATCGGGAACGTCATGGCCTCGGAGCGACCAGGGGCCCGCGCCCCGCTGCCGCGGCAGGGCCCTGCTCCGCCTGGGAGGATTTAGGGAGAGGAGGGAGGCTAGGATGGGCTTAATTGGAAAGTGGGCTCCTCTTTCAGAGGGGCTTGTTTACTCAGGCTGGCCTGGGCCATGGCTCCGGGGAGGCTGTAATTGAAGCGAGGGTTTGGGAGATTACAGGCAACATATGGCTGGCTTTTTATCCGCACTTTCTCATAAAAGTGGCCTTTGGTGCATGGGGGCTGGGGCGGGGGTGGAGGCTGGGTATTTTTTGCTGCTTGCTTTGGGGCAGAAAGGCTGGAAGCAGAGCCACGGCCCACTGTGCTCACCACCCTTGGCCAAAGTGCCCTCTCTCCCGCTAGGAGCAAGCCGGGAATGGGAGGCTGCTGCACTCATTTCCTCCCTGGTTCCTTTTTTAACTAGGAGTGGATTGCATATCCCATAAGGAAAAAGAGCATTTCGCCAAGCATCTGAGATCCGAGATGGATCTTTTCCAAATGGACTTTCCCAAGCCTGCTCCAAGAGCCAGAGCCGGTGCAGTGAGCTCTGTGTTTTCCTGCCTCTTCCTCGACTCCAGTGCTGACCTGGCACTCACTGCCTTTCTCCTACAACCTCCCTCCTGTTGCCCCATTGATTATTTTTGCTTTTAGCATCATCATTTTGGCAGGGGCAGGGTGTTGAACACCCCTTCCACAAAGCCCCTTTTCCTCCTCCGACGCTGTTTCCAGAGGAGCAGAGCAGCACTCGGAAACCCGCGCACAACATGAGCCGGATGAACGGCCCGCAGCCACACCGCCTTGCTAGGAGCTGGGGCCTTTGGGAACGTTGTTAGTGCAGAGATATCTGCTAACAGCTCTTTTTAAATTTTACCTTCCCCAGCCCCAGCCTCCATTGCTGTGTTTTCTTTCTAAATTTGGCTTCCTGGGAAATGTTCAAATTTTAGTTTAATTGACTGTAGATATGCATTTCAACACGGATCCAGTGGTCCAGGAAATAGCCAGGAAATCTTCCGTCGCGGGCCGGAGCAGTGAACCCCTCTCCCTGCGCACCCCAGGATGGCTGGGGACAGACCGGGAGCAGCAACAAGCAGGAGCACGTGTCCGGTGCGGCGAGGACGAGGCCCAAGCATCCTCTGGACCTCCTCGAGCTGCTCAGGTCCCCCCACCACCGCGTGCAAGGTCCTGCGAAGAGGCACTGCGGCTGCAGACGGCTTTGGGATGGAAACGCCCTGGAGCTCCTGACACGGCCGGCGCGGGGCAGCCCCTTACCGGAATCCGACAGAGCCGGGCTCACCAAGCTCAGCAGCTCGCGCTCCTTCTCGTAGTCGCCCTTACAGAGCAGCTGCCCTTCCTTCAGCACGAACTCGTCGCCCTTCTGCAGGCGCCGCTCGCAGACGCAGCAGCAGAAGCAGCCCAGGTGGTAGACGCTCTTCTGGGCCCGCATCACCAGCTCACTGGGTGCGATGGCCTCCAGGCACCCAGCGCACTTCACCGCGAAGAGCCTGCAGGAGCAAAGGGAAGGCAGTCCTGTAGTGACCAGGTGTGAGTTCGCCCCACAGCCATGGCAGGGATGCTGCCATTGGGCCAGCTTTGGCACTGTGGGTTGGCCTACGTGCCACTGGCCATTAATACAGTCAGTGGGTGAAGACCCCAACACCTGGATGCTCCAGGTGCCACCATAGAGTTGTTGATCCTAATGCACCCGCTACCATCTCTCAGCAGAGTATGGGCACACCAAGCCCATCCACTGCCTCACAGGGAACTCCTGGTCCCTTTCCCAGACACAAGGAGATGCTGAAGGTGGCAGCTGCTTTCACAAACTCATCCATGAACAGCGAGCACCTACAAAAAGCAGGGTGATGGCCACACTTCAGGGAAGACAGGGAAAACTCCCTGATTACCCAGCCTTGCTCTAAATATCTGTTGGAAATGGACTGCATATCTGGAATGGATGTTTGGCCTCAAAAGAGAAGCCACAAATCAGCAGTACATTCTGCAGAGGTTATCTCAGAGCATCACATTGCCCACCGCCTGTCCCAGAGATGTCCAGGGTCCAGTCAGGGAGAGGGGCACAGTCAGGTATCCTGCAGCCCCAACCTCCATGGGCAGCTCCCACCGCTGTGGCCCAATGCAGCGTGCAAAACCTCTGTGGCCAGGACCTGCTGGCAAAGAGGGGATGCCTTCTTATATATAACACATAAAATGTTCGTATTTATATATATATAAATGGACATGGAAGCTCTGCTTAAAGAGTTTCAGCAGTTGTAAATGCCCCATTTCCTTTGAACATCTTTCTCACCCCAGAGGTCTCTGCAAAACAGCGGCAAACTTGCCTTCCCAGAGCCGCCAAGCAGAATGATTCAAAACACTTTTTTGCAGCTAAATAAAATAGCTATTTTAAAAAAAGAAAAAACGTGGAAGAAATGAAAAGTGCTGACTCAGCCCCCTCCCAGTAAGGAGAAGTCCAGCTGGATGCTAAACAATTGGAAAAACAGAAAACGTCTCACATTTATGGTCCTATGCAGATTATCTGTCTCCTAACTGGTCTGGTTTGGGCACTTATCTGCCTCACCTAACACTGCTGCCTCCTCATTTGCTTTGCTGAGCACCTCAGTTTTAACTCGTACATCACCACAGCTGTGCTGAGAGGCGGGCCAGGCTTCCCAGGTGGGGAAACTGAGGTGCAGAGCAGCAGCCTGCCGGGTTTGCAGTGGGATTTGCAAAAGCTCCTCCTGCAGCCCCGAGCTCCCCACTCCTCTCTCCCACCCATGCTCGCCTGAAACCCCAGCCAGGCACAGGCTTCCTTTTGCCTCATTTTAGTTGCCCGATCCCGGGTTAATAACGCGGGCAGCTGTGCAAACTGCCGGAGGGGGCTGGCGGGGCGGGGGGCGCCGGCAGCGCCCGTGAGAACCCGCGGCAGCTGGTGGCATCTGCGCCCCGCTCGCTCGGAGCGGCTTCCTCCGGCCGCGCACCCGGGAGAGGAGCCGCTGGGGCTTCCCGCGTTATCCGCAGGGCATCGCCGCCTCGTGCCCCCGGGCTCGGAGCGGGCTGCAGCGCCCTGCAGCTGCTGGACAGATGTGTGCACAGCTGCCGGCTGCCACAGCTGCACGGGTAATCCGCCTGCCCCATGCACTGGGCTTGGGGCACTGAGGGACAAGGATGGGGTCTCCAAACATGATCTCCGTCGGCATCAGCTCCCTCCCAGGGGCTTCGACCCAAGCCATTGTGCCAGGCTGCTTATCCCGGGGCAGAGTCTGGGAATCGCACAGGATAAAGCAGCTCCTGACGCCTCCCTCTGCACTGCGGCCTCTTCCCCTTCTGCAGGGTTCTTTACTCCAGTTCTACTCAGAGCGAAGCCACAGTCTCTAAGAGATAGGCAGGCTTTTTTCTTCAAAAATGAGCACTCTGTCAGGAGTTTTGCTTGCTGGCTTCAGCTATAAAACATGCCTTATCATCCCACAAAAAAACTGACCAACTAAACAAATAAAAAAAAACAGTTCTTTGCTACTAAATGGCCAAAACTGCCCAGAATTGCAACCACTCACAGGCAGCGAGGGGGAGAGATAAAGAAAGCGGCTGGTGGCCCAGACCCCACAGCCCTCAGGAAGCTGGGGAGCGTGCACAGACAGCACCACACCGAGACACCCTGAAGGGACAACCCCATGTGTGGGTAACTCCCACGGGGACACCCAGGCAGCATTCCGGGATGTTTTCCCCCATCTCCAGGAAGTTTAGCTCTACTTTAGCTCTGGACCCAGCTCCCTCCTGCTGTGAGCAGTCAGTGCCCTGCGGCCCTGGGGTGCAATGCAGCCGTGGGGCCCGGCCACGGTGCCCTTCTGCCTCTGCCTTTGGAGTTTGGGCGCTTGACTGACGGGCGCTTCCCGGCTGCTGCCGCCTGTGTGTGCGGCATATAAATAGCGGGCCGGGAGCCCTCCCGCACGGGGCCACCGTTGTTAGATAGTGACGGACACACGGCGAGCGCGCACATCTCCCAGGAGAGCCCCCAGCGCCATCACATTCCCCAGAGCAGACGGGGAGCAACAAGGGAGATGAAGGATGCTCTTGGCTTGCGCAGAGACCGGGCAAAACTCGCTGCATGGCTGCGGCCCCGCGAGGGGCTGGCCAGGCTCCGTGGGGATGGCTAGAGCCAGCAGCGCCCATCGGAGGCTGGGAAGGCAGCTGGCTTGCGCAGGAGCGAGCGGGCAGCGGGCAAGCTGGATTGAGTTGTCTTGGCACCGGTCACTTTCTCCCTCACTGTCACCAGTCGTAACGAGCGACGGGCCCGTGAAGGGACGGCGGTGGAAAGATGCCAGGCTCTATCAAGCACAGAGTCGAGCCCCTCGCAGGGCTAGGCTGGGGAACAAGGATACGTGCTCAGCAGAGGGGACGGCCTGGACAGCGCGCGGGGCCCCGCTGCTGCATGTGCCGCTTGCCTCATGGCAGCACCGAGGGACACAGAGGTGCTCGGAGAGGAGATGGAAGCAGGGGGCCTCGCGTGGGCTCAGCCTTTAGGAGACACCGGAGAACTCACGCCGCAGGGCACCCAGCCGCTGCTGGAGCCACCGCGCCGCCCACAAGCGAGCGGGAGCAGGCGCAGGCACCGCGTCCAGCAGGAGCCAGAGCAGCGCCAGGGAGCAGCCGCCCTCTCCGGCCTCGCCGCCCGGCGCGGAAAGCTCCGGCAGCTCCGGAGAGGGGACGTTTTCTCCTGACCCTTCCCTGTCTCTGCGCCTCCCTCCCTCCCCCCCGAGGCAGACAAGTGTTCGCTTTACTGCCTGGCAACGGGGCCGAGGCTAAGCTTGCTCAAATATGAGTGTTTTTTGGCCGCAGAACCAGAAGGCTGCAGTCCTACGGAGAGCAAAAAATTGAGCACTCCATGCCATGGCTCCAGCCAGGGGGGGAATTAGGTTTCACACCGAGCAGGCTGGACCATGGCATTCTTTAGTTAATGCTTAACAAACGCCCCGACAAAAGCGGCCAACGCGGCTGCATGTTTGTAAAATGTATTCTCAGCAGATTTGGGTTTATGGGGGAATTCGCTCGCTTTGCAGCGAGTGGCATTTCCCCCCTCCCGCTTCCCCCTCCCTTATTTTTTTTTTTTTTTAATTTCCCTTCGCCTCCCTCCTCTTTCCCCCCAGCTCCGCTCCTCCTCATTCCTGCTGCCTGCAGGCGTCGCGGAGGGGACATAGCAACAAGGTTAAGCGGTGCTGCCGCGCGCCAGGTGCCGGCGGGAGCCCATCCCGCCGGGCCAGGAGCGCTGGGTCTCCCAGCAGAGCCGCTGCGGGTCCTCCCTGCTCACCCTCCGCTTTACCCGCTGCAGCTCCTTCTGCTTCTGCCACCACGGCACACTCAGCAATCTCATTTTTTCCATGCCCCGCTGTCTTCCAAGCTTGCAAAGCCAAGGGGCACCAGCCAGATTCACCCCATCGCCCCGTACGAGCCCCAGCGGCGGCAGCTCTG
The DNA here is from genome assembly GCF_059628265.1 of Tinamus guttatus. Taxonomy (NCBI): domain Eukaryota; kingdom Metazoa; phylum Chordata; class Aves; order Tinamiformes; family Tinamidae; genus Tinamus; species Tinamus guttatus. The sequence goes on along the minus strand of NW_028288745.1, from coordinate 5,696,994 downwards.
CTTCACTGAGGACGAGCCCGCGCCGAAGCTGGTGCTCTGGCAGGAGCCCCCTGCCCCGTACCCCCAAGAAAACGCAGGTAATTGAAAAACCACAATATCACTAGTCAAATTTAATATTGAGAGCAAGCGAGCGGGAGCCAGAGGTCAGAATTAATTATGCCCCACCATACTTGAGCACGCGGCCGCGTCTCCATGTCCTTTCCTAGGGGAGCAGGGCTTCCACGGAGAGGTCGGCAGACGTTATTAGAAAGGCCTGATTTAAACGTACCCCCAGGAGCTTTTCAGCTTGTCTCTTCAGAGCCTTTGTTTGCACAGAGATTAATGGGGAGGCGAGCGATGCAAAAGCAAAGTCACACGGAGTGAGAGGATGGGCTGTGGCCACCACCACTCGGTGCTGGCCAGCCCTGGAAGGAGGGCAGGGAGCAAGCAATGCTCAGGTCATCCATTTTGCAGGTCAGAGTGTGATAACTGATTTTGTGCCTTCCCCAACGGGAAAAAATATATATAAAAAAGGGAATTTGAGCTTAAAAAAAAAAAAACACACACAATAAAATCTGGGGTTGGTTTTCCAATCTCTGCCCACAGATTTTGGGGGTGCACGTGGCAGCACACCTGGTTCTGAACCTGCTGCAAACTTTCCATGATGAAAAATAAGAATCTTAATAAATAAATAAATAAAAGCTTCCCCTTCTCTGTTTGGAATTGCAAAGAGAGGATTAAAAAACAAAAGCAAGATAAGTTGGCCAACCTCCATCCTCCGTGAGCCCTGAGCGACCTGGCCCGAGGTAGGACCTCCCAGGGCCCACTCCAGCCTCAACCTTTCCATGATGCCCTCACCCGAAATCAGCTTGCACAGGAGGGCTTCCTTTGGAGGAAAGTCTAACCAGACGCAGGCCCGTTGCTCCAAGACCCCAAGCAGCGCTCAGGGTTTGGCTGGAGGCATCTCACTCACCCTTGGGTGCCTGCACTGACTACGTCAGGGCCCCCAGAACACAGCGGAGAGTGAGATGGGGGAGGGCATCCATCCCAGCCAAATAATCTGCCACCCTTGGCCACCCCTGCATCAACGGGCTGTTCGGGATTCAACCTGCACCCGAGCAGGAGACCCAGCTGCTGACGGCTCCCGTGTCTCACAGCTTGCAACCGAGGACTCTGTTTTCCTTTATTAAATGGAAAAAAACCCTTACAGTTTGGAGTCCCCATGAGGACTCTCCAAACAGCTCCCTATGGGGCTACGAGGAAGCCACTCGCCGCCCCGCCGTGTTCTTGCCGCCCCAACCTCAGGTGCATCAACACAGCAGAGCACCGTCAGGCCGCGGGCAATATCCTGCGCGGCCGCCTCGGCAGCTGTAAAACCCGCTCGCTCGTACAGAAGTCAAACAAAGTGAGGCGAGCTGGGCACAGCGGCCAGCTGCCGGGGAGCAGCTCGGCAAACAGCGGTCCGGGGCTGAGCTCGCGGGGCTGCGAGCCTCCCGCCCAGCTTCTTCCGTCCACCACGCGCCGCGCGCCCGGGCGCAGGTGCTGTCAGGGCTATTCCTCAGCCTCCTCGGCGCAAATGCAAAGCAGCTGGGGCAGCCAGGCCGGCCGGAGCGAGCCGGAGCCAGCACGGCGCGGAGCGCGGAGGCATCTCCAAAGAGGCATCCTTCATTCATAGCTCCGTGCACTAGAGAGCACTGTAACATGTGTTTCGAGGCAGTTTGCAAGCCGCTTGGCTAAGTGAGCAGCCTGGGAATGCCAGAGGAATATGCTCTGGAATGAATGGAAATAGTCATCAAAAAAAAAAATAGACTTAAATTTAAGTCATCTTTTTCTTCTCTCTCTTTCCCCACTCCGCTCCGCTGGCCTCGCGTTTGCAGCGCTCTCCTGCACGTTCCTGCTGCCGGGGCGTTTCAGGAGGACGAGCGCCTCGGCCACAGCCCCCACGGCAGCCCGGTGGGAACACGGTGCCACGGGGGCTTTTCGGCCGCGGGCGCCCCGGCGTGTCGGTCACCCAAACGGCCCTGGCTGCGGCTGGGAAGCAGCCGCTGGCCCTGGCATGGAAGCGGGTCAGTGCCGTCCCTGGGGAAGGATGTGAAGAAAGCTCCAAACCAGGCTGCAAGCACTTGGCAGCAGAGACGGTTGGGAATTTCCCCAAGAAGTCCCCGATTGCATTTAAATATATATATGCTTATATATATGTGTGTGTGTGCACACATATGTGCACGCATAACTTCTCTCTCTTCTGTTTTTGTGGCACAGAGCTCCAGGGCACGCTCAGTGGATCAGAGCACAAAAGCAAACAGCTTTCTCTAGGAAACAGGTTCCTGTCTCTAGTCTCCACAGGGTTATTGCAGCATCGGGGGCAACAGCCCTGGCGGCCGGCAAGGCAGGATATTGCTTTGTTGCTTGTTCTTTTTATGGCTTCTCTTTTCTAAATATTTGCTTGGCAAGGGGGAAGGATTCCCCTTTCCGTGGTAGCTGGTTTTTACGGGGCGATTGCGCCGCTGCCTCTCGCGGTCCCTCTTTCCCTCCAATTGCATTTGCAAAGCAAATATTGATTGTCCCAATTAGCTGCGAAGCCGCAGCGGGAGGAGGCTGAGGAGCGAGGAGCCCCGCGGGGAGCAGGCGCTCTGCAGCCCTCCCATCACGCGCCCGGTGCCCTGGGCTCAGCTCCAAGCCCAGCCGAGCGGGCCAGGGGGCTCGCTGAGGGCACTGGGTGTTAAATTAATGCTGGGATATCCCTCTGTGCTGGAGATGATTAGCCTGAGACAAGCATAAACTACTTTGTGCCTAGTGTTGACTCTGGAACCTAATGGCAGCAATGTATGGACATACTAATAGCAGTGACAGCAACTGCACATACATCCTGGTAATAGGCTAGGCACATTAGACCCCCAAAGCCCCCCATCCCCAGCTGAACATGCAAAGTCTTATTTCTTTTATAAACCAATTCTTTTATAATTGAGTACATCATGTAGCTCTAAAACCTTGAAATTGTGGGGGAAAAAAGATCCTGCCCAATGACAGCGTGCACATGTCTGGAGCAAGACATGACTCAGGAAAGGGAAGGGTCAGGAAGCAGTTCCTTCATTCAGGACAGGAGGATCCCCTTTACATGAGCTCGGCACTGATGGACGGCTTGGAAAAGCCCGAGGCTGTTTGGCTCGGTGCTTTGGGCCTGGGCCCATCTCTCTAGCTTAAAACAGTTGAACTGAGCCCAAATGCTCGTTCAGCTGGCGTCCCTCGAGCCACTTACCCCGCCAGGACATGTCATCCCCATGTGGGGTCTGCATTCCCGCATGAGGCGACCAGGAATTTGGGGCAAGGGAGAGGAGGCAGCTCCCAGGGAAACCACCCGCAAGGGAAATCTTGTGCCAATCAGGGAGCAAACAAAATGAGCCCAGCATTTATTACCTATTTCCTTGGAATGCTATGGCTGGAAAAAACAATCTCAGGGTTATTAATTAATTTTTCAGGCGGGCCTGCTGGACGCGTAGGAAGGGAAGATGCGGGCAGCAATAGCCTGCGCCGCCCTGCCTCGTGTCGAGAAGCCTGCGCCGATTCCCTGCCCACAACAGCCTTAAGAAGACCTCAACGTGCCACTGTCGGCCTGCCGGTGGCGGAGGCCGAGCCTCCTGAACCCTCTAAAGGTCACCACCAAAGGCATGTCCAACACATATGGTTATTAGCTCTCCATGGGCTCGGCCGCCCCTCCACTACAGCTGGGTGAGCAATTCGCAGCGCATAAATTTATCTAGCAGATTTCAGCCCACGTGCTGCTTGCTAATAGTCTGTAGAGAGACTATATTTTATCCCTTTGGGTTTCTTGGCAAGCCTGCAGGCTCCTGACCCTGATTTATTCGCAATCGGTCAAGAGGAGCATTTCATCTCCCTCGTCCACGTCCGCGAGGAACTATCCGCGGCATGTGGCTCCAAGTCACGCAAGAGCAGCGCGGCAGCCGCGGCCTCCGCTTCCTCACGGCGCCTCCAGGAGGTGGCCGCAGGGGCTCGTGGGCACAAATGAGCTCAGTGTGGGCAACTTGGTGCAGTGTGGCTGGAACAAGCCGCGCTGGGCCCGGATGCGGAGCGGCCCAGGGCCGGCTCACGGCCCGGCCTGTCGCTGCGCTCAGCCCAAGCCAGCCTCCCTGCTTGCCTCCCTAGCTGCCTGTCTGTGCTCCTGCCACCCTAAAAAACCTTTGCACAATGCTTGGCATCAGCTGGAACACTGCTGGCCCAGAGCTGTGCCAACAGCCACCCATCACTGACCCGGCCGTAGGGGGCCACCTGCGTCTCCCTTGGTGCTTCCCAGAAGTCAAATGACCCCCGGCACAGAGATGAGCATCCCGAGGGGAAGAGAACAGTTAAAATTGCCAGAAGGGAGGGAGAAGGGATGGCAGAGGAATCCGTGGAGAACAGAGATGTGGAGCTTCCTGAAGGAATAGACCTAGGATCGGCCCAATCCAACATTTTCATTGGTGATTGCAATTCACGGCTAATTAGCATGTTAATAACGTTAGTGGGAGCTAACGAATGGCCAAGCATGGGGACAGCACAGAATGCTCTCAAGGGGATCTCAGGGAGATCAGAAAATAACAAAGCATATTCACCTTGAAAAAATGCAGCTTCTGTGCTGGGAGGAAAAATACCTGGAGTAGACCCTCCACTGGGAAGCAAAAGCCGGGAGCAGAGACGCGGAGCGGCGGCCTGCACGGGATGAGCCTGCACACGGGGCACACAGGTGGAGCGCCCGTGTGTGCACTGCTGCCTGCAGCGGTACCCAGCTCTCCCGGCAATGCGGCTGGCGAGTGGTTCATCCCACACTTCTCGCAGTCACCAGGATAGAGAGGACTTCAGCCAGTCCCAGAGAGGCACGGGAGAATGGGGAATCTTGGAAGGGCTTGCTTGACTCCTGCAGCTCCACTTTTGCAACTCCCCTTCCGCAAATGTGAAAAGCACCATGCAGGACTCCAAAGGAAAGGCCTCGCTCCTGACCCATCTGGAGCATCGTAGGTCACCAAGAACCAGCACTTGCCATGGTGCTTCCCAGTTGGGCATTTTCAGGGGACACTACTCCTGTCTCAGCCCCCAGTGGTTCAGCTAGAACAAGTGTGACTGAGTCACCACCATTCTGGCCTAAGGAACATCCTGATACACGGAGACGAGGAAGCCAACCTCATATTTTACACAAGCAACATTGAGTAGGGCCGGTACTGCAACGTGTTATAAACTCCTGAGGCTCTTGGCCTTAAGACAGCCCAGAATCAGGAAGGGCAGGAGTTATCACCCAAACGGGGATTAAAGTGGTTCCTGATGCACGAGTATTTGGAGGCAGAAAGGGAGGAGGGGAGCTGCTTTGCAGCGATTCGCTTCTTGGGCTCTCCCTGCTGCCAGGTCTTGGGCAATCTGACGACTTTGTTGCAAACTGGAAGAACCGGAGACATATGTGAAGGAGGAAACTCGCATTCCTCTCTCGTCAGAAATCCCTTCTCACTTTCCCCCAAATCGCACATACACCCAAACCTCGGCCTCTCGAGCTGCCTTGGCCAGCGGCTCCCCTCCCACACCCAGATGACCTACTCGTCCAGCAATGGCCAGGGCCCGCGGCCGGGCTGTCCTCCTCTCCCCCTTCCCTGCCCTGCCCTGCCCTGCCCGTCGCCTCGCCGCACGCAGCCGCCACGGCCTGACGGGCGGCCAGGAGCGCGGCGGCCGAGAGGCTTCACCTGCGGCTCAACGCGCCGCCTGCCCGCCCTGAACGCTCAGCGCGACGTCAGCTCCTGGTGGCACCAGTGCTGGGAACCTCGCGCCTCCACCTAGTTCCTCCCAAAGCCAGCAGCCTCCGACGTTGCTTTGTGGCCTCCCTAAAATAAATCACGGTGTTCAGGGTGTTCCCGGTCTGGAAATGTGCTCATCCTCGCCACTGCTTGGCCTCATTTCTCAGCAGGTCCCATCCATGGCCTGAGGATGGGACAAGCCAAGGGAAGGGAGGTGCCGGAGCAAAGCGGGCATGGGGACCCACTACGGAGAGCAAGGCAGGCTGCAAAATCTCTCACGCCAAAGCATCTCTGTCACCTAGTTGAGACCCTGCCCGTGGCCACCACAGATTTCCCGGCATAGCTGCGATCCTGCAATATCCCATCTCTGCAAATTCCCACGGACGGCATGGGATGCCCCAACCCAGCGTGGGAAAAGAGCACCCCGGGAATCACACTGCCAGCAGCGAGACCCTGCGCTGGAGACATTCCTTGTGTTCCCAGAGGCCACATGCGCCATGTGGAAGCGATTAGCGGCCGGAGAGCCTGACAGGGTGAGTGATGCGAGGCGCGCGGCCCGGCCCTTCCTTCCCCGTTCCTGGCACCGGGCTGTGGTTGCTGTTTCAGCACAGTTCGGCACAGCAAGGCGAGCCGGGACGCCATCCCCAAGGCAAGGCCAGGGCACGAAGCCACCACGGAGGTGCTGGGGAAGGGGGCAGCCCTGTGACGGCACCATCTCCCCTTCTGCCAAGTCCTCGCGAAGGGAACAGGCTCTCGCACTGCTGAGACGTGGGGCTGATCAGACCCCGGTGCACGTGGCTCCGTCTCCATTTACAGCAACGATGTATTACCACTGAAGCCTAGTGCTGGTGCACGCCAGCTTCGCCCGCAGGGAAAGGCACCTCCAAAGGATGTTGCAACTGGGAGAGAGACAGGAACTCGTTTCCAACGCAGGATGCAAAGCAACCACCTCAGCTCTACCTACACACTGACACAAAGTATCCGAAAGGCTGAGCAAAACCTCCCACCAGCACAAAACATCCCCAGCCCTGAGGCCAGCCTTGCTGAAGGGGAGTTTCCTGCTGGTTAAAAGGCCAGGACGAGTCCTTGCATGGAAGAAAAGAAGAAAAAGAAAAAGAAAAGGAAAAAGAAAAAGAAAAAGAAAAAGAAAAAGAAAAAGAAAAAGAAAAAGAAAAAGAAAAAGAAAAAGAAAAAGGAAAAAAAGAAGCAGCTCCGAGTTGGACAAGAACATGCAATCTGGATGTGGGGTGTTTGCCTGCGCACTGTGCAGCGCGTGCTGAGGTCCTCTAAACAAAGAGAGACAGAAAATTGGACGCGAGTGCCTGCTCTGAGGATTGTGCGGCTCCAAACTGACTCACCGAGGCCTCCGCGGGTATTTTTTTCTGTTGTTTTTTTTTCCTCCCTTTCAGAGGAATCAATAGCAAGGGCTCGTGCAGCCCCGGCCCGCGCGCAGCTTTGCCCGGGCTCCAGGGGAATGAGCAGTTCTGCGGAGCAGCATGAATGGAGCGTGGCCCTTGCACGTCCCTTTCCTTCCCCATTTCCGCTCCCAGATGGTTTGAGGACCAACTTGGCTGTAGTGGGAGAGAATAAAAGGCTCCAGGGTGGATCCTTGCTTTTCCTTTTCTGGGAAGGACAGAGCCTCTTTGAACTCCCTCCTCATGTTGGGGAGCCGGCGGGATCCGTAGCTGTGGAAGCATGGAGGCCAGCGCTGCCGCGTGTTTGCACCTTTGCTGCTCCCCAGCACCGCCACCCCGCGATCTCCGTGGGTGCCAAATGGCCCTGAGACGCCGCGCGCGGGGAAGCCCTCCTCGCTCGACAGAGGTACCAGCCGGACACAGTGCCTCCATGGGCATCCAAATATCAGCCGCTAGATCTGATCTCTTCAGCCCCTGGCGGGTAGCAAGGCTCTTAGCAGGGCAAGTCCCATCGTCTCATTTTGGGGTATTGGATTTGGGAAATGCTCCTTGGTCTTCAAAATGAGAGCAGCTTAGCACTGATTCCAAGCGTCCTGGCTCTTTGTGGTAGGCGATATCCTTAAACCTCTGTGGAAGATGCAACCCATCCACAGGCAGGAAGAGTTGGCATCAAGGTGCCAGGACCCCCCTCAAAACCTGCCGGAGGGGACCGGCCCGGTGGCTCCCCGCTACCCCCACAAGCCAAGGCCACTGCTTTGGTGCCCAGACATCAGTAGACCGCAACGGTGCAGTTTTACGGTGCTCCTTCAGATGCAACAGCCCGTTCTGCTCCGAGACGTCGCTTGTTATTGCAGTGGGCAAAGCAAACCCTCGGTAATCTCATTTTCCAGGTTGTAAAATCACTTGTCAGTTGCTGGGAGAAGGACACACAAAAGCCTCGCCTCACCGCACGGAGTTTCTAATGATCTCAAGAACCTCAACAGGGAATCATGCCCAGTTTCTGCAAACTATTATCTAACCTAATTCCCTCCATGCCATTACTTAAGGATTTACAACACACAACCTCAACTGAAATGGTTTCTGGTAAATTCTTTGAAAGCTCTTCTGGTCCTCGCATCATCGTCAGGGTCAGCAATGCATTAATGGCAGGGCATTTATGCACCAGCTAGCTCATTCCCAGGCAATCTTGTTTATTTATGCTTTTTAAATTCAGGAAGCAATTAATAGTGGCCACAGAAGCAACAAGCTTCTCTTGGGTGAAGGCCGTAGTGACCTGGTCCCACCACAGACCTCCAGAACATAATGTGTCAGAGGAGGCAGGGCAAGAGCATGGTGGGTTATGGCCACAGGGTCTTCATGGGCTCTTCCTTTCTTCATTTTTCTATCAAAAAGCTCTAAACACAGCTCTAAAGGCTGTCCTGTCTTTACAGAGAAGACATCATGCTCCATCTCTCTGCACTCATCTTTCATCAAGGTGGTGGCTGCAAGACATGCCCTATGTCTCAGTCACTGGTGCTGGGTTAGCAAGAGCATGAATTCTGCTCCTGGTGGCAGGCGGAGGGGAATGTTTCAGAGAGAGCACTGCTAGCATCAGGAGGTTGAACACCATGAATCCGAGCATCTTCAGGTTTCCCCAGAGCTGGCTACCTTCAAACGCTTCCTATTGAAACTTATAGGAAGGTTTCTTGGAAGCCCCCAACTCAAGGACACATAGCTTCAAAAAAACCCCAAAATTATGGGGTGGGTAAAGGCAGGCTCCCTGCAGAAAGCGCAGATCTGGCAAGGAGTCCTGCAGCAAACCCTGTTTTGGGGAGCCCAGCACCCTCCATTCCCATCAGACCACTACGGTGCTTGGAAAGCAGGAGCAGAAGCATCAGCGCCCCGGCGCTCCCTCCTTCCTGCGCGTGATAAACACCTCAGCGGCCCAGATGATCCCCTCGCTGCCTCCCACTAAGAGCATCGCCTGGCTGCAGAGCTCCCCCGGTCTTAGGATGCAGCTCCCTTTGCAGCAGGCCCCTCGCAGCCCTCGGAAGGCAATGATTTCCAGGCTCACCACACCGAGCTAGACTCCAGCCAGCTGCAGACAGACCAGTGCATATCCTCTTCCTAATCCTTCACGCGTGATCCCTAGACAGTCCCTGGCTTCTATTATTTTCTGGCAGGAGAGAGCACCGCGTTAACCCCCTTGCACAAGCTGCAGACCAAGTACCTCTCTGCACATCCCAACTGGGGGACAAATTATAAATGAAACGTTCCTGTAACAAGAGACTTGGAGAGAGCCAGTTGTCCATTAATATTTTAAACATCCGCTAATTCTCATTTAACGAGACATCCAAGAGGTCACTTGTAATTGTTTTATACAGTCTTTGGCCTAAAACTTTTATTTATTTATTGATAAAGAGCACAGGAAAGCTCTCCCAGCTCTTCCCGCGGGGATGGCTCTGCTGTCCTGAGAGAGGTTGCAAGCCAAGGAGCAGAGCACGTCATTGTGCCAGTCATCCACCCAAGCACCGGCCTTCTGGGGAGGTATTGAAGACACAGAGACAAGGACTATCGTTTACATACTTGCTTGTCCTTCTGTCTTTAGCACGACAAAGTGCCCACACCCGGCCTGGAGGAGGAGAGGTGGTTTCCAGAGGTGGGAACAGCGCAACATTAGTACCCAAGGAGCACTCAGGTGGCTGCAAGAGCAAAGGGAACCAAGACGCCTCGGTCTTCAGGTCTGCGCTCCAGGGCTCTACCGCAGGAGTTAGCGGAGCCCGCGCAGATGCAAACCCAAACATTGACGGCTGACCTTGAAGCACAAGGGCGCGTGGCTGACCTCACCCGCATCATACGATCCGTTACGAAACGCGACAGGCTCTACTTGGAGGTTACACACTGCGGGACAAATGTAACACCCGAGCAGCGCGTTCCTGATCCTACTGGAAGAATTCCTGGCAGGGGCTCAATAATCGCCCACTACGGTAGGCAACCAAGAGCAAGAGCATCCCTCAGCTCTGGATAGACAAGAACCTAAATCCTTCCAACTGACAGAAGAGGCCCTTCAACCAAATGCTGATGAAAGGAAGCATGCAAAGATGCTGTTTCCAAAAGCATCCATTTTCTTTTTTGAAAGATGTTAAAAATAAATCTACAATTAAAAGATACTCTAACTATGCAGCAAAGAGGTCCATCAGCAGCTCCTTGGAGAGACCAGGGCTCTGGTGGGTATCAGAACAATTTACAAAGATGAGGAACAGCCAACTGGAATGGAGTGGTCTGCAAAAGATCAAAATGGAAAGAGACAGTCCCCGGGCACAGAGCAAGTGAGGAGGATGCATCAGGACTACCTGGCAAGGATGCAAGAAAATTAATCTCAATGCTAGGAAAAATGGCCTGTGTTCACCCTGCCTCCAACCGCCCTCCTGCCTGCCAGCATGGTTAAGGGTTTCAGGGGGTTGTAGATGGTGGTGGAGCAGGTTGATGGAGCTGTGATGAAGGGCCTGGGAAAGCTGGACTGGCTGCTACCCTGGCTCAGAGCAAGCCAGGCTCTGCCGCTCCCTCCTCCTCCTCCTCTCTGTCCTTTTCCTTTCGACAGGCCCCAGCCCCTCATTGCTGGAGCAGCAAGAGTCAGCCCTGCCGCCGCTGCTGAGGGGCCCTGAGCCAGCCCTGGCTGCGAGCTCAGGATGAAAACATCAGCTCTGAAACACGGCAACAGGAAAAACAGACGCATGGACACGTGTGCGCTCACGGGGACTCCGGGAACTAGGAGAGCTCTCACATTAGTGGCAAGGTTTGCAGCAATGGGCAACTGCTGACACCTGCTTTGACTGTGGGCTATGATTTCAGGGCATAGGGGTGATGCTCTCAGTGTACATCCACATTGATCCCCTGTGGCCACCAACCCAGGAGAGGCCACACACCACTCTGCGTGCACCAGCACAAGCCAGGCCAGCAGGTCTACCCCAAGTGCCTGTGAAGAGGTTGGAGGGAAGGAGCAGTGTGGGGACAGGCAGCTGGGGATGCTCCACAGACACGGAGCATCACCAGGCTCCCGGAGCCTCCTGTGCCCAACACCAAGAAAAGATCGAGTTGGGAGCGCCAACGTGGAGGCGACAGAGCCGGGTCAGAGCAGCAGCCAGAGGAACGAGAAGACAGAGAATGTCGTCAGGCCATCGGCTATTTTTATCTGCAAGAACCAACACTTAATACCCTCCTATCTCCCACAAAATGTCACTTGAGCCCTGGGCAGAGAGTTTACACTACTTACAGAGAGGGGCTGAAACTTGATCACGTAATCCCTCCTCCGGTCAAAAGTTTTACTGGGATTCACAGCGTCTGGACAGGGGAGCGGAGGAAAGAAAAAAACCCCTTTCCCCTGAGAAATTACAGCCAGGACAGAGCACAGCCAGACTAGACAGGTCCCCTCCTGCCCACCGGGGACCTCTCTCCTCTCCAGCGCAGCCCCGCGGAGCTCTGGGCTCAGCTGCACAGGGGACTTGGCTAGCCCTGGGGCTGAGGGTCTCCAGGAGATGGGGCATGGAGGAAGTGATGTGCTCACCAGCCCTAGATGCATCCTCTCTCCGAGGGGGCGTCAGGAGAGGCAGCAAATCCAACTGCACCCCACAGTGAAGCACGAATACAGACCAAGCGCACCCCAGTCAACCCCTTAGGAGACAGGGAGGGATGGGGACAGGAACCAGATGCCATGGGGTTGGGCACCACGTCCTGAGGCAGAGGGCAAGGAGCCACATGGAGGGGGCAGAGTCTGCAGGCGGCATTTTGGGCAGGACTCCCCGGCATTCGTGTCGCCAACGCTGCAGCCTCCCGGTGCATTCCCACCGAGCGGCTCTAATTCCACCAAATGTCACCTCGCTGCTCACCCAGCAACCTGGACTCACACGTGCTGTGGAAGGCTCCTCACTTAATAACAGCGAGGCAAAGCAGCCCCGTTATTAGCAGCAGCCCAGCGATCGCCCCCCCGCCACCGCCAGCAGGAATATTGCAGGAGCAATCCCAAAGGAGCGCCCCAGCACTGCCCTGCCGGCAGATGCAATAACGCGGGTTGCCCCTGTGCTGCTCTGGCTGCCTCCAGGCCCCGACCTCATGCTGGCACAGGGTGATGGAGAAATTGCACCAGGAAAAACTGAGGAGAAGGCACGGCGAAGGGATGGGCTGCCCGAGCAAAAAGGCTGGCAAAAACAGGCAGGCCAGAAGTGCAGGGGAGGAAAGGAACTGGCCTTAGATGGACGGGTCTCCTGGCCCGTTCCAAATACTGCCAGAGCACAGCAGGAATGAAGGAAACGGACAGAAAAGGAGTTGTGGCTCCACAAACTCCTTATTGTGGCATATCCCATGGGATGTGCAGCCAAGGGGGCAAGCAGAGTAGTTGCTGGCTGGAAACCATCACATCTCTCCTTCCATCTCTGATTTCCAGCATCCGTTTCTGAAGCACCACTGTGCAAAAGAAGCTTGGGTGCACCGAATGCAGCCAAACAGAAATCTTTTAGTGAAGACTTGAACAATCTCCACAAACATCTTGCACATTTTCAAGGACACTGAGGAAACATGCATTTTTTTCCCCCTTTTGTGGGCTTCAAAAATGCCCGAAGGGATAGAGTCATTTAGAACTACTTAGGAAACACAAAGCATATAAAGCTTATAATTATTTCTCTGCCAAGGGCTTGTCAGTTTGAAAATCCTCGCTCTCGAACCACTAATCCTTGCAGGAAAAAATACTGAAAGAAATCACGCAGCTCCAGTGGGATTGACTTTTGCTGCGCTTTTCTGACATGAAGGAGAACGAAAGGAGCACACCTAGATCAGGGTTTCGCTTCACTAGCATCTTCTGCCCACAACGAGCCGGCCCGCTGCGCCGAGACCGAGAGCTGCTCGCCCACGGCCGCCGAGCGCCGCCTCCGCACGGAGGCCCACGGCCAGGGAGGAGAGGACCGTGGCTGGTGTTAGGAGGCAGGAGTGCCTGAAAAAAGCAAAAATAATTGATCGGGCGGAGCTGTAACTATTTTTAAATGTCGGAGACCAGGGAGAGGGGGAAGAGGTTGTTATCCAGTTGGAAATAGCATAGAATGACTGTGTTTGCAGAGACCAGGGATGGGCCATCCGAGCAGAGCGGTGTGAATTTGGGCTCTCTAGCTCAGAGACCCATCACAGAGCTTGCTGCAGGATGGCTGGGTGCCTCAGCCTGGGTACAGCTGGGTTGTAACAGCGGGTCCTTTGATGTCTCTCTAGTGGGTGAACCCAGTGGTGTCCTGCAGGCATCCCAGCATCCAGACTTTTATTTTTCCTTCCTTGCTTTAAGCTGCGTTAAAGAGTTTGAAAAGCCCTCCAGTGCCTTGAATACAGTGTAGACATGAGACCGGAGGAGGAGGTGAATGGCTGGAAGCGGGCAGGAGCCCAGACCGTGCTCGGCCATACGTCCCTCCACTATGAGCTATAAAATCAAAAACTGAGTCCAGTGGAGATTTGAAACACAGCCCATCTGGGCCCTGCTGCTCTTCCAGCCCAGCTCAGCTCAGGCAGGAGACACACGCAGCGGGTGACCCAGATCCTACCGGGTGCCTGTGAGTCTGTCTCCAGCGCTACCTGCGTGCACGACTGTAGACTAGAAGCCATCCGCCACACACATCTTGCACAACAGAGGCCAGAAAATTCATCCAGGAATCTCAGCAATGGGGAGAATATCATCAAGGACACAAGCCTCACAGGGACCCTACTTTGGTTATGCAAAGCCCTTCACTCACCTCAGACCTCCTCTCCCATCACTTTCTCCAAATCTGTCCAGTAACAGAAGCTCCCATCAGATGTGAGTTTTTATATCCTCAAGGTAATGTGTGCTGGAAGTCTCCCCTGCCTTCTGGTTAACCCTCCTTCCTAGGGCCAGAGCTGAAACAAGCTCAGACTCGAGAGCCTAACCTACAAGTCTTTAAGCTTCATTAAACTTTTAAGCCCGTCCGTTGAGGTTGCTCTTTCATAATTATGAGCACAGAATGAAGGAGCAATGTTCACCTGGGCAGGCATCGAGAAGACTCACATGCTTAATGGCTTTCCTATCCGAGCTCCCCTCTCCGCACTGCTGTTTGAAAGGGTGTACTCAACATCAGCCTCTGCCCGTCAGCAGAGACGCTCAGATATACATAATTAAGTATTTCAGTTCTCTGCTGAGATATACAGATATGCATAATTAAGTATTTCAGTTCTCTGCTGCCAACATGGCTGGTTAATGCAAGTGAGGCTGAAGATGGGCACTGAGTTTGGGCCCATACCACCTAACCAGGGACTGCAATGCCTAAGCAGAGTGTAAGGTTGGCTTCGCAGACTTGGTTCAGGTGAGCAAAGCATCCTCCACTCCCTCTGCAGCCAAAAACTAGAGATGAGCTCCTCTATGCAGCAGTTCAGATCTTCAGGTCTTGAGATCTCCCCTCCAGTTCTAGCAGAAGCCCACAGTGGCCTGCAAACTGAAAAGCCCATTTCCCCTACGTGAACACCTCTTACAGGGCTGGTGTGCCAGCCAAACATCCAAATTAGAAGACCTATCTTCCATTATCAGCATCTGAGAATTTATGTATCCAAAAGACATTGAGATTGTTGCTGAGCAGACAAGGGTGAAAGTGGCACAGTCTCCACAACGTTTTCCAGTTTGAACACGTTGCTGCAGAGACTATGAACATTTTGCACAGTTAAGATACTATTTTCCACAAAAAACCCTGTTAACAAGGTTAAGAAATGTTGAGTAGAAATGACAATAGAAACACCCTTGAAATTTAGGGGTGGGGAGGAGGAGGAAAAAAAAAAAGACACTACTGAGTCGTTCAAATAAAAAACAGCACATCTGAGAACTGTCTTCAGCTCCCTTAACTTATTTCTTTCCGCTTTGCAAAGTTTTCATGACAAATGTTTCACCAGAAAAGAGAAAATCCCAACCTCCTTCTTCCTGCTCAGCTGCCTGGAGGTGATGTTACATAGTAAAAAAGAAAAAAAATCAACCTATAACATAGCCTGTCTGAGTTCAGGCAGGGAGGAAGGAGCCCCTGACACATTCACCCACACGGCTCTGCAAGGCATGAGCAGAGAGGGCCCGCACCAAGGAACCAAATGGCATCAGGAGAGTCCTGAAGATGGCTTTTCTCCGTGCAGTGCCAACTGCCTCTCAACGTGCTTTTAAGACCCCACTTTCCTCCCTTCGGACTCGCCAGGGACTCGCTGCCTTGCCCCGAGCAATCTCCGGGGCCCGTCGTGGCGTCCCGCGGCGCGGCGGAGATAGTGGTTATCATTCCAGAGGAATAGCCGCACGGCGGGAGGATTTTGCACGGTGGCGGCGGGGGCGGAGGACAATGGCGAGGGGAGTGATGGTTGCGTTCAAAGGGATTTGTTCCGCTGTCAAGGACAGAAAGATCTCCCCGAGAGCAGCATTAGGAAATGAAGCCCACAAGGGAAGGAGAGGGGTAGGGAGCAGCCAGAGACAATGTCCAGTCAACAGCGACAGGGAGGCAGCTGTGAAGGATCAATACCCGGCCCTGATGGGCTTGGGAAGCATAATTATGGGGCAAAGAAGCCTCCTCCAGCAGGCTCTGCCCTTCTAGGTATTTGCCCTGAGGACAAGCGAGATGCCTCCACTCTGGGCAAAGCTTTCATCTGCAGCCTGGTGACCCTGGGACGGGGTTTAGAGGGCAAATCTTCCAGCTACTGAAAGGCCGTGGTGACAGGAGTCCTCGCACGGTGCTCTGGTGGGAGCCGGGCTTGCACCGATGGGCTCGGCAGCAGGGCTTAACCCAACACTGCTCCTACCAAGGAGAGCGGAGGGTACCAGGGCGGAGGAAAGTTGCTCTCCAGCAGGTTTATGCCTTGTGGGTTGATGAATTTTGGTGTAAAGGGAGGCATGAAGCTGTACACCAACCATTCCCCCGGTCTCTCTCTCTCCTTAGCCTGGTTGGCTCTTTCCACAATACTAGGGAGAACTTGTTGCCTTCGCAACACAGCTTCACCAACACTTATGGGCAGAAGTAATCCAAGGTGGAAAACACAATGGTAGACAAGGCATAAAAAAATCGGGGAAATAGAGAGAGAGAGGGAGAGACAGAGAGAGGCTGAGAATTAATGCCCTGTCTCCAAATGCCCCATGCAACATGCTCAAAGCCCTTATGATGACAAATAAAGTCTTTCTAGATATACTTGCATTTCCAGCTCCATTTCACAGGGAAAACACTTTCCTTCTGGAAAAAAAAAAAAAATCGCACCCTTGTGGGAGAAAATACCCATTTTTGGCCAGCTGACCTGCAGAGCATGAAGCATCTGACAGAGTCAAGAAACTGGTCCTTCATTAATAAATCCCAGCAAAACAGATGAGCAAGACTACCAGTGTCCCCCAAATAAATAGAAAGCAGGGCCACCACACCAATGCCGTGCTGAGATTTCGCTTGCAATAGGGTCATAGCACTGCTTTCAACTCATCTGACCTCAAACCCTCAGCAAACACTTCAAGATCTGGCTGTCCTTAAGTATGGGGACAGAAAGCCCACGACTGTAGAATGTTCCTCCTGAGCAACTAAGGTGCAATGGTCTTAAACAAAGAAAAATAAACAAACCCACAATACAAACAAGCAAACCAAAAAATAGACCTGGAATGAAATACCTGCTGCTTTCACAGACACACAATCCAAGCACTTAGAGTCAGCCCGAATTGCCCACTAAAAACACAAGGGACAACCTGGTCTCTCACATTGCCTCCGAGGACAAATGCTATCAGGAAAACATGTCTGTGAACAGTTGGCTTGGTTCTACCCCGGCAGGATTTTGCAGTTGGCTTCCAGGGTAAAAGTATTAATGCCACATAAACAAAAAACAAGCGTTGCTGCACTCTACAATATAGCTTAACTGTGGCTTCAAATGCTGCGCATAAATTTGTGTAATATTTGCTATTTTTTGGAACTCGCTTAAGTTACTTTTTACACCACCTCGTTCTGCACACACATATTCTAATTTCCCATGGAGAAAAAATATTTTTCAAAAAATAAATAAAAACATGTCTCTCCTATTGCTTGACCAAAATCCCCAGCTCAGGCGAGGTAGTGCCCGAGCAATGGAGACAACCTCACCCCAAGGGCATTGAGTCCTTCTCCCCCTCCAAGGAAGAGGACACTTTAGGTCCTCGCGGACGCCCTGGGAACCCAATTCTGGATTCTTTGAAAAGCAGAATTTGAAAAATTCATCTCTCTGCCTCGCGGCTGCAAGGAGGTGAGGAACCGAACACCCAAAAGCTGGAGGGCCCAGGCAGGAGAGGACACAGCTGTCGTTCCAGCTGGTGGAAACCAAATTTGCCTCGAAACAAAACAACCCCCCCTTTCTTTCCCAGGCCACTCTCTCCACATCGATGCCTTCTCTGGCATTTTGAAACGCAAAATGTTTCGACCAGCTCCAACCACTCCGCTTAGACCTACTGCCAGAGCAGGGAGCTGAGGGGCGGAAGGGAAGGGAAAGGGAGAAACTGGATGTCTGAAATAAAGCAGCAGCCATGGTGGAAGCTGATGAGGTGGCCCAAGATGGGGCTCTGCAGTGGCGCCAGAGCCGCCTCCAGTGAGCGACGAAAGACCAGCTCCAAAGCTATCGCTGTCCCCACCACGCAGGGACAGATGACGAGTATATTTGGCTTGTTTGCACACAACGCTGCCTCGCTCCCAAGCTGCCAAGTGCCCCTCCGTTCCAGGCCTTTATATGAAACCTTAATTGCAAGACACAAATCTAATTAAGGGCAGGGGGAAGGGGCAAGTCGCCAGGTCTATTCTTTGCTCCCTTCCGAAAATAGCAGCTTCGCAGGCGGTGGTGCCGGAGGACGGGGGGCCGACGCACGTGGTGGGGATGTGCCTTCTGGAGCACGTCACACAGGGGTCTCCGTGATGCCTCTCCGGCCTCTTAGCAAGGCAGTTTCATAAAACCAACCCGTTTCCACCCAAAAGCAGGCATAGAAGGGAGGGAAGGGAACAGAGACATGACTTGCGGCAGGAGAAAGGGAGAGGGAGAGGGGTAGGTGAGCAATAAGGATGGGAGATGTAAGAAGAACAAGCCGCGGGATTGCAAGACGGAAGGACCCGGGCAGTGCCTCCACTGAGCCCTGCCAAGCTCTCTGCTAGTGCCCAGGCCAGCGTGGCTGCCCTCAGTCCCCAGGCAGCTGGAGAAAGCAATATGGTCTCTGTAGGATCCCGTGTAAGCGTGGAAAAGGAGTCCAGAGAACATGGCACACCCGAAGGCTGCACTCTGGAGGAGCTGCTCTCGCTCCACCAATACCACAAGAAGCGATCGTCTCCTTCCATCACGTACTGCTCCAGGAGAGGACAAAGAGCCATTTACTCACAACGGAACTCCCCAAACTCCCATCAATCTCCCAGGTCACCCTCAGCATTTAATGTTGGCATCATCTGATCCATCCAAACCATTCTGGATCATCCCTCGGCTAACAAGGCAAGGCTGGGGCAGCAGCTTCCCAGTTTGCAGCTCATTGTGCACTGACCTCCATTAGTCACGTCAAGGAGGATGAGCCGGCATGGCCCTGCAACCCCGTCCCCTCTCAGCTACGGCAGCCACCACCGGAAAGCGTCCCTTGGATCAAAGAAGGCCCTGCCGTCTCGCACTGGACACAACAGCTCTTCCGTCCTCATGGGCAGACCCAACTTCACCCTCCCAAATCAAGGGCCATCAAAACCCCAACGCTTGCAGGTTTCTTTGTGCACATTCAGAACCTAAAGGGCTCCATGCACGCTGCTTTTCGCTGTCAACCAACCCCTCCCCGTGCTTTAATTTGGGCAAGGGGAGTTTGAAGGGTCCGTGCAATCACCTGATTGCAGGAGCAGGGGATTTAAGAGCAAATGCCAAGTACCCGCAAGCTCTGGCAAGTGCACAGACCTGTCAAGTCTCGCTAACACGGTGCAAGCGGCGCGCAGGAGGCCGGCTGCGCCGGGGAGCCCCGCATCGCGGCGCAGCGGCCGCCCCTCCGCTCGCGGGGCCCACATGCCAGCCCTGCTCCGAGATGTGCCGACCATCTGCTCCTGCCAGGCGGGGGTGGGAGCCGGGGCTCTGCGCCGTGGCTGGGCGCGCGCCAAGCAGCGCTGCCGCCACCGCGCTCCCCAGCTGCGCCCCCCCGTCACGGCCGCACCGCTGTCAGCCGCCCCGGCCCCTCAGAGCAGCCCGCGGGGCTTCTCGAGCCCACCGGCTCCTGCTGACTTCGTCTCAAGAACGTCGCTGGGGCTACAGGTCCTCCCCACACGTTCTGCAGGTCCTCCCGCACGCAGCTCCTCACCCGCACGTCGTGGTCCCATCCAGGGCTACAAACGTCTCCAGGCAAGCCGAGTGCCTTGAGGAGACCCTACGACGCTTCCTTCCCCACCGCGTGGCCTGCTTCTGCGCTGCTCCCCGCCAGAACGCTGCCACCTCGCCACCCCCACGGTCACTAGCGTGGAGGGGAGACAGGGCCCCAGGGCCAGGCAGACTCCCCAGGCCCCCACGCACAGACGAGCAGCGCGGGGCCGGCCGGGACGCAGCCTGTCCCTTGTCAGAGATGAGGCTCCTCAGGTTTGGCCAACTGCCGGGGGCCGCAGGATGTTCCGTAACGCGCGTCCTCTGCCCCAGATAGGCGCCGTCCCAGGGGCGCGGGGCCGGCCGGCTCTCGCTGCCCCGGCCATGACGGAGCCTGGCGCCCTGATCCACCTTCTCCCAGGCCGCTGCTGAGGGCAGCCTGCGGAGATGCCAAGAGCCGGAGCAGCGCTCTGGGTCTTTACAGGAGCTCTCTTTGTGGGAGCCCGTCTGCAGGTTCTCCACCAAGGTCTTCCTCTTGGAAAACATCAAGAAATGCAAAACATCTGTTTTAATAAATGATTCAACAATTTTTTTTTTTTTGAGTCCAGCAAGTCAGGCGGTTGCTTAAAACTGTCTGTACACCCCTTTCCACGGGTGTATTTATAACTAAAGGCATAACTCAGCGGTCTCGTGCTCCGCTATTAACCCCCTGCAGCCTCCCTAGAAGCAGACCAGATAGCCAGTTGTAGATACGCGTCAGAAAACACGGCACCTATTCACGTTTGGAAAGCGATCCCAATAGTCCCCATTTGGGGATAAAAGTAAATACATAAAATAATAATAATAACAATAATAATAAAACCCTTTTCAGAATTAAAAACCTGAAGCCAAACCCTGTGGAGTTGGATGCTGATGCCGCCCTTGCTGCCCCCAGCTCCGATGTTTCAACAAAGCAGCCCTGAGCTCCAGCCCCGGCAAGCGCTGCTGGTGCAGACCGAGGGGACGCCAGCGGCCGTGGGGCCGAAGGGGCATTTTGGCCTCCTAGACACTCCAGATAAAAATGTGTCGCTCACCAGCAATAATTAACCAGCCCAAACCCAGCTTGAAATTATCCACCCGGTCCAACACGAGCTGCTCTTCCCCTGCACGTTTCCATCTCCCTTGTCCCCCGTGCATCCCCCCGCTCCTTGGCGCTGAGAGCAGAACGGCACAGAGCCCCGTTACCAGCCCCGCCGCTGTCCGTGGAGCGTCCCCCGAGCAGTCGGAGCCACGCGGCATGCGGAGGGAAGGGCAGGGAGCGGACGCGCGGGGCCGGCATGCTGCAGCCACGCTCCTGGGATGAAAAAGCAAGCCCAGGGAAGGACAACAGGGACAAGCAGCTCGCAGAGGGGACGGCACCGACCGCCGGGACCGCTCAGGACGCACTATTAGCATGTTAATGCCGGGGTGCTCCGGGATCGAGCCCGCTGCCGCTCGCTTCCCGAGCCGCTGCCGCAGTATTCCTGGCGGCTCCAGCTGGCCAGGAATGAAACCCCGGCAACTTGGGGAGAGCTACCTGCTACCATGAATGCTCGGGCTCCGACAAGCGTCACCAGCTTGAATGCAACCAGCAAATACCTTGGGCAGGGAGAAATGGTACCGCCAGAATTTAGCACTAGCTTGTAAATACTTGTGAGCCTCCTTTTTTTTTTTTTTTTTTTTTCTCCCTTTCCTTTTATTTTGCTCAGCAAAGCAGCCAAATGCAGCAGTGGTTGCTTTCGCGGCCAGGAGGAGAAGGAAGAAGATTCTCCCTTTCCAGCAACAGCCCCACAAATGTCCCCCCACCGCAAACCTGCCACAACTAGAAGCCGAATTTCTACCGACAAACCAGCCCAAGCTGCAATTTTTTGCTCACAGGCTTAGTGCCGAACTCTCCTTTCTGCTCTAGTGGCGGCTGCTTTTCTCACCAGTTTTGGACACTGTTGGAAAACAAGGTCGCACACGCAAATTCTGCCTGCAATTTGCCCCGTATCCATAGTGATTAAACTCGGACCCACAATACAAGGCTTAAAGGAAACTTTAAGAAAAAGGCGCTGAGCAGAGCTAACCCACGGTGCGCCCAAGGCCAGGGACAAGGATATTGCCAATGACTCTGTTTTTTTTTGAAAGATCTTCCCAGTTCTCTGCGAATTAAATCATATTGCTCCTAAATAACGGAGTTATTGAAAGAGCAACAAAACCTTCCCCTCCGCCGACCTCCCAGCTTCACCCTCACCACCAACCGAATGGCCCAGGGGCAACCTGAAAATTCAACAGCTTCTTCTCCTTTGAAAGGAGCCTACAGAAATTCGGTGGAAGCAGCATTAGAGGCCGCCTGCCTTTGCTTCTCTTGGCTATTCCTATCGGGAATTTTGCTTGCAAAGGAGCTCCTTACATCCCGTGGCCACAGCCTGCACTATGGGGGAGGCACTGGGGAAGCTCCCGGATGGTTCCTAGCAGGGAATGGGGTCTGCTGGCTGGAGCTGGGGGGAATGGCAAGAGATAGGCAAGCAGAAAGGAAAAAAATACTGCAGGAAGAGACTTCTCTTGGTCCTACTGCTGGTCAAGAGAAAAAAAAAAAAAAAAAAAAAGAGGAGGGTGGAAAAGGGGGGAAAAACGAAGAGAGAAAAATATCCTCACTACCTCTTCCTCCTACAAGTTTCTTGTTGGCCCCTTGCTTTCTGAAGGGTCAGCAGCAGGGCTGGGAGCTCCAGACCTCAGCGTGTCTAGGTCTGAATTCCTGCTCTGTCACAGCCTCAGGTGCGGGCAAAGCCCCCAGTACCCGTGTGGGATGCGAGGAAAATAGGCCTGAGCAGGACAAGGCTTGGGGCAAGATACAAAGTTCTTCACAGCCGCACTTGGCAGGAAAAGAAAGCTAAAGGAACAGGTAAAACCTTTGTGACTTCCCTCTGCAGCCCTGAGGTGCCCGGTTGCACCAAGAGTCTCCCGAGCTTGTGCAGCACCAACCAAGAGCAACAAAACACCTCTAAGGAGAGAAGAACTCGGGATGCAACCGGCTGAATCAAAATTTCACTGCATCCTAATAAGACCAACACTTCTCAGCACAGCCAGCACCCGGACCCGGCGCCAGGGGCTCCGCGAGTTGGAGTTGCCGGAGCGCAGGCAAGCGCGGCCGTCCCTGCCCACGCGGAGCCGGGGCTCATTGCACGGGGCTTTGCTGAGGGATAGGGGAAGGCACCCGCAGCGGGACGGGGACGGCGCCCGGTCACCTACTTCTCATAGTCCGTCTTGCAGTAGAGCTTCTTGTCGCGGTAGAAGCAGGTGGTGTGCAGGGGCTCCTTGCACGAGGCGCACTGCACGCACTGCTCGTGCCACAGGCTGTCGTTCAGGCGGAGCAGGAAACGGTCCGAAATGACTCGCTGGCACCCTTCGCACACCGACCTGGGGGTCGCGGCTCTGCCTGCGGAGAAAGGGAGAAAGGTGGAGGAGCAGTGGAAAGCTGGACGCACAGGGAATCCTGCTGCTCCCTGCGGAAGATCCCACTTGACCGCACAGCCTGGAGCCCGGGGAGGGCTGGGGACGTCCCGGATGCTCCCCGGGGGTGGCAGGTGTGCAGAGCTCTGCTCCAGGCCCTGTGGGGAGAGCTGAACCGTACGGGAGCTCCAGGGGGAGTAAACTGGCCCCGATTTCGTTTCCCTTTGGGAAGGGCGCCGGCAGAGCCGCAGCTCGGAGTGGTGCCGATGGCTTGAGAACGGCGTTCACAAGCGAAGAGGGTAAATCGCGTGTTTTCCGAGGCAAAGGAAAGCGCCCGGCCCCTCGGAAGACGGGGTTGCAGGCAGGGAGCGAGTTAATTAAATCGTGGAACGAAAACAGAGCCGGCGAGGAGCGCCGCGGACACGCGTGATGGGGCCGAAGGGGGCCCGTCCGCCCAGCCCGGGGGCGCCGCCGGCTCCGCCGCGACTTACCCAGCAGCGAGGAGAAAGGGGCGGCGGGGTCCAGGGCGCTCTGCAAACTCTCCTCCATCTTCAGCCCGTCCAGCATGGTGAGGAGCCTCGGCGGGCGAGGGGGCCGCGCCGCCCGCCTGCCAACACAGCCCGGAGGCGCCGCGCTCAGCCCCGCCGCCCGCCCCCCTGCCGATCCCCCCGCGGGGCGGGCGGGGGCGGCCGCGGAGCCCCCCGGCCTCGCCACCCGACGGCTCGCCCGGGCGATGCGGGGCCGCCGCCGCCTACCTGGGGCGGCGGGGAAGGGGGGGCGCCCCCCGGGCAGGCAGGCGGGGTTGGGGGGGCTGCCGCGGCTCCGGCCTCCCCGGGTTTTCCTTCGCCCTCGTCGCCGAGGCCGCTGCTGGCCGGAGCCGAGGCGCGGAGCGGAGCGAGTCCGTGCGCCCTGGACGGCCGCGGAGCGGAGCGCACTAACCTGAGGGGAAGCGCCCGGCCGACTGCTGCCAAGACACATTTCCTGGAGCTGATACCTCCCTGCCCGACCCCCACCCCCTGCCCTCCCCTCTCCACCCCACTCGGAAGAAGTTTCCTCCCCGCTCTCCTGCCTGGCTGCAGGCACCGGCCCTGCCACGCCTCGAGGGGCCGGCGGCCCTTCCCGGCCCCGGGGGCAGCGCCGAGCCCCGGAGCAGCCCCGGCTCCCTTTCCCTTTCTTTCTTTCTTTTTTTTTTTTTTTCTTTATGTATTTTCCCCTTTATTTATTCATTTTCCCCCTTCTATTTATTTTTCTCCTTTAATTATTCTTTCTTTCTTTTTTATCTTCAAAAGCAACAGCGAAAGGAGAAAATTTAATAAAAATAACAAACACCTGGGTGGTGATGCCTGACCGGCGGGGACTAGCGAAACCGGCGCGCAGGCAGCTCGCCCGCTGCAGGAGAAGCCCGGGCCGGGCAGCGGGGGCTGCCCACCGGCCCGGGATGTCGGGGGAAGCCGGTGCCCGGCTCGGGGGAGCGCGGCGGCCGGGGATGCCCTCCGCGGCGCTGCGCATCGCCCCAGCCCGCTCTGCGGATATTTAAGGAAAACGAGTGCCGGGGGACAAAAAAAAATCAGAGCTGGAGACCTGTCCGGGAGGACTGGACACCTGCAGCCGCTGCCCCGGGCGGCGCTGAGCACGGCTCAACTCATTGCGGGTCCCACGGTCCGCTCCAGGGCACCGCAGCGGCCAGGCGGCCGTCCCAGCCAAGCGCAGCGGCTGCGCGGGGGGAACCTGCGTGGGATTCCCTCCCTTTTCCCCTCAAACCCCCGACTGGAGACAGCAGAGCTCGGGGCTTCCCATCCCCGAGCCTGTTCCGTCCCTGGAAAACGAGAAACAGAGAGAGCCGGGATGGACGGCACTCGGAGGGATGTTCCCCGAAACCCTCGGCGTCCCCCGATTCTGCCGTCTGTGCTTTCCCTGTCCCCCGGGGGGGCCGGCACATACCTGCGGGTCCCCCACCTCTGTGCTGGCTGCGAGGGACCCGCTGCGCGTTTGCAGAGGATGGGGCTGCTGCTGGGGAGGTTTTGGGGGGCCTGCCCTCCTGCGTCTGCTGGCGCCCGGGTGTTTGAGCACTCACGGACTCTCTGGAAGCAAAGCTGTGGGGGCAGCCTCATCACCAAGAGGTCTCCACAGGTGGGTGGCGTGAATGACACAGGGACCAACATCATGTCCTTAAGGAATGCTCAGGTAAGCATGGGCAGATTGTCACTCTGCCTGCATTTCCCAAGAGGAAATAAAATATGGGAGTGCTGGTCAGCGTGGAAGAGCTCAGGTCCCTGACATTGAGGCAAGCTGAGCTGCAGCAGTGGCATTAGGCTCTGATGCCTCAGGTTTTGAACTTCCTGGGGGTCCCTGAGCAGCTCCAGCCAGCCCGGTATCTTGGTAGCCTGATCTAATGGAGCCAGAATATCAAGACATGGGCAGAGCAAGGAGTGTGGTGGACGAGGGGCTCAGGACACAAGGGTGGCAGGTTTCCCCTTACACAGCCAGGAGCCAACCCCACGGGATAGGGATGCTATCCTTCAGGAATGTTAAAATGATGCAGTGGGACCAGGGATGCAGGGGCAGCTGCCAAGAGTTACTGTCTGCTGGATACTGCTGCCCTATCATGTTCTTCCTCTCCAAGGGGTGGGGGGGGGGGGCTCTTAATTCCTCCCTCAGTTCATGAAGGATCAGGCTCATGGCAGGGCTTTGGTGTGTGATAGAAAGGGGTCTGCAGCAGATCATCCACTGCCTGTGACTTGTGTCCCTCTGTCCAGGGTCTGGCAGTCCAACATGAGGGCAGCCCCCAATTTGCTGCATTTGCACAGTATTTAACCAGGAGAGCAGGATCTAAAGAGACAAGGCAAAGCGTGACTCAGTTTCCCTTCACTGAGCAGCAAGCCACAGGCTGAGATTACAGGATCCCTATGCTGCTGTTATCCCAAGGCGTAAGAAGGACATGGTCACACTCCAAGAGAGGAGCAAATAGGAACAGCCCAGGGACACTCTTCCCACTCTGTTCCCACCAGGACCTGGTGCCAGTGCTTGGATGGGGAGGAGAGGGGACGAGCAAAGAAATCAGGCAGAGAAGAGAGCGCTGCAGGGGAAGCTCCGGTGCAACGGCAGAGCAAGGCCCAGTCCAGCCCAGAAGTCCTTGAGGAAAGGGCAGAAGTGCTGGCACTCGGCTCGGAGTCACGCCGTGATCGCATCCAGTCTCGCAACACTGGTGGCTGAAAGTCATCTGGGGTCCAAAGGATGTGCCCTTGAATTACCAAACTCAGCAGCAAGCCCAGAGCTGAACTGAATGCAAAACCGAATGCAGCTCAAACCTTTATGGTCTGTTTTTTTATTATTTCTATTTTTATTTTTTATTCCCAAATCAGAATTAACATTTCCAAACTTTGCTGAACTTCAGCAGGAACTAAAGAAGCCACGGAGGAATCCAGACTATGTCAGAGTAGGAAAATCCCTCCATTCAATTTCTGGTTAAAAAACAAATCCAGTTTATAGAAATCAATAGAGTTTGAGGAGGTTTTGGGGGATTTTTTTGTTTTCTACTATTCCAAGGTCCTTATTATAACTGACTAACCCCACCATTTTTGAAGTCCCCTCCACAGAGAACTACAGAGCGAGCAGTTTAGAATTGATAAATATTTGGAATTTTTTGGTCCATGCAGTAAAACTGAGCTCATCCATGGTGGTGGGGACTTGCTCCTAACTCAGAAATCTCACAAGAGGTGATGCCTAGTAGGAATGAAAATAGGATATTTTGCCTTGTCCCAATCACACAGATGAGCTAGAATGAGCCAAGTTTCAATATGAGGGGTAGGGTAGGCGGCTGGATCCTTTGCTTCTCAGAGTGTTTTTTTTTTTTTTTTTTTTTTTTGTGAAAAGTGACTGATGTCTGGAATTTCAGGCCATCATCATGACCTATGTCTGCAAAGACAAATGTCCCACTGGATGGGCTTTAACCTTTGGCATTTCTTGGGTTTTGAGTCTTTCTGTGTGCAACTGTAACTCTGAAAAAGCCAGGGCTGAGGATGTGATACTCCTGATAGCGATTTCTACTAATTTTTATTATTAATTTTTTCAGGGCTGCAGGCATGTTCAGCTCCATGCATGTCATTCTGATGTTCTGCAACAATTCACCCTGGAGCAAAACTCTACTAGTAAGTGATTACTAACTACTCTGGGATTGCAGTCCCACTTCTTGATGAGGGTGTTGGGGGAGGATTGCTCTTGGGCAGCTCTTAGATACCACCTAAAGTACTTAGAGCTCCTTCACATAGATGAAGAATCTGACGGACAGGACTAAACACAGGAGGCTGCTTCATACCTCAGGTCCTCAGCAACTGCAGGTAGATCTGGGTTGCTCAATGACTTCTATCTTCTGTGTAAGGCAGCTTCCTGCTGATGACAGTTTCAGACAAGCAAGCAGTACCTTATTTTCCACACTCTGTGTCTCCTGGAGTCTACTCGACCAGAGTCTGGGAGGTCAAGCACATGATAAAGCACCAAATTTATTTTATTTTTTTTTAAAAGGACTAGTGATCTGGAAAAAAAAAGCCATGTTTGACATGACATCTGAAGATCTGGTGTCTCAAAAACACAATTGTCTCAAAGTAGACTACCAAAAGCAGGGTGTTCAGGAGCCACAAATGGCCACTCTGAGACTTTCTGTCCTAGACTTGGTTATGAACACCCATAACTTAAATACTCCAAAATGTGACTGTTCATATTGCAGATAACGGTCTGGATTTACTCTCTAGACAGTGGCTTGAGATCGGCATCTAGACAGTCATGGGAAATTGTTCACGAGAATTAGCAAGCTCTTCTTGTGCTGACTGTGGTGGGCACGTGCAGGGCCATCTGGACTAGACACTGGACATCTGAGCTGGGCAGCTGGAGCCCACTTTGCTGCCCAGTTTATTTCTCTCTGTCGCCTGTGTGTTGAGCTGCTCTGCTGATGTGTGATAGTAGGGAGTCTGAATCCCTCATCACTCAAACTAAGCCACTGAGAGGCATCATGCTGTCTCCATCAAACCTCTATCAGAGAGGAGGAGTGAAAGGGGCCCAAAACCCTTTGGGATAGCTCAGCCAAATCAAACTTCACAGCTTCACAAGGACACTGATGACCACTGCTGCAACATCAGGCACACTGAACACAGCCTGCAAGCTCCAAAAAGGGACAGTTTTACTGCTGTGGGAGCACCCTGTCCTTTTGAGCAGGTCTCATCCCTCTCAGCCCTGTGTTCTGCAGATCACCCTGGAGCAGAAGCACACGCTGGAGTTATTGCCCCATGCTGCAGGTTTTGCTCCATGGCGTGTTCATAGAGACTCAGCTTAGTGATTTAACAGCTTGTGCAGTCATTCGAGTTCCTCAGAAATGAACATTTCTGCTCCAAGACTATTAGGAAGAATTTGTCCTGGATTGCACTTGGGCACCGCGTTAGCAAGAGCTCTTCTGCAGGTTTAGCTTATTCTGTGCACTTAAACAAAAAGCATTAACACCAAATTATCTTCAGAAGGTGGCATCATTTTTTGTAATTTGGCACTCCTGCTAAACCTACTAACACCAGCTTACCTTAATGCAAACTGCCACACCAGAGGCAGGGAGGAATCAAGAGAAAGGCAAGGCTTGCTGACCAGAAGCAAAACCAAACCCAGCTGTTTGGGGACCATCTCTGAGGAGCCCACGGCAGTCCCGGCCAGAGGCAGTCGTTGCTTTGCTCAGCCAGGAGCAGGCACTGGGTCCTGGGACTCTGTGAGGCCCAGCCGGGCGCAGCCTCAGCACCTGCTGCAGGCAGAACATCCCATGCACCCCAGCCCAGCTTTCCCAAAGAACAGCTTGAACACTGCTTCTTCCTTAGAAAAAAGGTTCCCTTTCAATAGAAAGCTTCATTTTCAATTTTTTAAAAAATGTCCTTTGGTCAGTGTTTGTCCCCTCTTCCGGAAGGCTCCCTGTTTTTTGTAGGTTCAGTCAGGCAAGGGGGAGGGAAGAAAAAAAAGTGAATTTTGGAGTTTTCATAGCTTTTGGCTTCCTGTTTCTTTCTCTCACTCTTTTAAGGCTGTCTACTTTTCCCACTGAAAGACTGGAGCATGAATCACATTGCAGCACAGAACTCCTAACGGACCGTTTCCTTCCTACCTTTCTCCCCGTCACGGCTATCCCTGTTTCCTGGCCGTCTCCAGGCTGCAAGGGGGCAGGGGCTGGACAAAGCCTGGCTGCATCCCGCCCCGCCGGCTGCGGGGGAGAGGGGCACATCATTTAACACTGTGCCTGTTTTCCCAATAACGACAATCCAGGCAGCTGCGCCGGGATCCAGGGAGGACATTTTTTCCCCCTAGGATGAGCCCCTCATATTGGAGACCTTCATGCCTTGGACATGCTGGAGGCCACTCAGCCTTTATCAAGCAACCTGCAGCAACCTCAGCGGGGCCTCGAGCCCCATGCTGGACCCGTGACCATGGCCAAGGGGGACACGGCCCCAAGAGTCCACTCGGTGCCTCTCTCATACATCATATATTTGGTCCCTTGGCCTTTATTGAGAGTGAAAAAATAATTTAAAGTGATCATCTGTACAGGGCGGGGGACAGATGGCTGGTTAGCTGGTGGGAGAATCCGCAGCGGCCCTGGGGCCGGGTGAAGGAGGGTTAGAGGGGGGATCCAGCTGTGCGACGGTCCCGCTGTGGAGGAGTGGAGAGGCAGAAGCCTCTGGAGCCCTCCAAGGGCTGGGGCAGGGAGGTAGGAGGACACACAGGGCCCCAGCAGGGCTGGGAGCCACTCTGCTGGCCGGAGCCTCAGGTGACCTGCAGAGGGGTCTCCAGCATCTCCATGAGGAAGGTGTCAATGGGGGTGTCCCCGATGAGCTTGAAGAAGAAGAGATGCTCCAGGCACTTGAGGCCGATGGAGCGCAGCGCAGGCAGGCGCAGGAGCAGCTTGGCGAACCTGCAAGGCGAGGAGCGATGTCAGGGACAGCGACCATGGCAGGAGCAGAGCCCCCGTCCTGCACCCAAGCACCGAGGGACCCCTGGCTCCTTCACAAGGCTGAGCAGGGGGTGAAGAAAAAGGAAGTCTCTGCTTTCCTGCCCGCTGCTTTTAAAGCGGTGAAATAGCATGCCTTGGCCATATGCATAAGAATACTTTTTTTTTTCTATTAAAAAAATAATAATAATAAAAAAATAAATAATAATTTCACATTTTTAAACTTGCAAGTAGAAAAAAAAATGAAAAGGACAGATGCCCCCAGCCTCTCTCCCTTGGCTGGGGCTAAGGACTTGCATCTCCCCCATGCTATTGCCATCACCTCCATGCTGGCACAGGCCCCGCGAGGCGGCGCAACCCGCTGCTGACGGCGCTTCCCTCCCTCCGTGCGGCCCCGACGAGCCGGCCTTCCTCCCCGTGCTCCCTGCTGGGCCTTGCTGCAGCCTGGTGAGCCGGCCTTCCTCCCCGTGCTCCCTGCCGGGGCCTGGCTGCGGCCCAGCGCAGCAAGGAGGCTGGAGAGCAGCAGATGCTGCGGCTGCCTCCTCCCTGACGCATCCCGTGCACTGCGGGGCGGGATGCGGGCGCTGGCGTTTTGAGGGCTCGGCCAGCAGAGGGTAGGATTGGATCGGGAAGCGGGATCGCTGCATCCCGTGATTGCTCGGAGGCTCTGGCACAGGGCAGGTGCCGTGATGGGAGCCACCAGCCTGGCACAGCTGTGTTGTTCCGGCAATTTGGGCTGGCCAAGTACCCTGGCTTTGCTCTGGGCTGCAGGAGCATGAGGTGGCTCCAGTAGAGCTGGTGGAGATCCCCCGGCTCTGCCCTCTCTTTTGGGGTGGGCAGTTAGCAATGAGCAAGCAGGGACCGACTGGCCCCCTCTCCTTCATCCAGTGCCCAAACTGGAAATTTTAAGGGATGCTAGTGGGAACCAACAGCTCAGCTGCCCCCTGACCTCTTTGCTTCCTGATCCTGGAAATGCTGGACAAGTTTTCTTGGATGTGGAAGGAAGCAGGACAAGTTCTAGGGGCAGTTATAGATTCATAGAAACCAGGAGGTCAGAAGAGCTGGAACCATGGCGGTCCCTGGGAGGAAGCATGCTCCGTGCTCACCCTCATCTTCCACCCGGATGCAGGGACACTCACCGTCCCGGCTGCTCGGGATACTTCTGCTTTGTGTAGGCTTCCAGCGTGGCATAGACCTTCTCCCGCAGCGACTCCACCTCTGAAGGGCTGGACAAGCCCTTGGCATCTGTTCAAGGGAGAAACCCCAGGCAGAAGGAGTCACTGCAGCAGGGAGGCTTTTTGCCTCTGAGAGGCCAAGCTTGACCCATCATCTCCCATGTATGGGCACCAGGCCGGTCCCTTCTCCATAGGGAAGGAACCAGGAGATGACCTGGAGAAGGGAGCAGCATGGAAGTGCCTTGGCTCCAAGGGCCTGTAGCCCTGCGACTCACCAGGGTTAAACAGCACAATGGCTCGCAAGCACCCCAGCTCTGACTTGTCCATCTGCATGTCCTTCATTTTGGACACCAGCTCCGTCAGAACCCTGTGGTAAAGGTGACACTGGTTCCACCCCATTTTCCCATGCAGAGCACAAGCAGAGGTAGGTTTGAAGGCGGGCTGGCCAGGGACGATGGCAACAGGCCCCCCGTACCTGTCGAAGATGGAGCCCACGCCAGCACTGTGCGCACTGCTGCGGTGCACGTGCAAGCCCGTCGCCAGCAGGATGCCATCCTGGACCGACACGGAGCGATGGGAGAAGGAGGCGATCAGCAGCTCGTTCCAGCCTGTGGGAAGGAGAGGGAGGCACACAGGGCACGAGGGTCTCTGAGGAGGGATGTCAGCAAGGCCTCTCCCTGCCTGCCGTAGTGGGCAGGCAGAGGATATGGTCCCAAGGAAGGAGATGGATGCACTGGGAAATGGTGCGGAGGATGGTACCTGCCCGGAGGAGGATGACTTGGTCCTCCAGTGTCAGGTCGGAGAAATGGGGGATGCGCTTGGCCCATTCGACGAGCGTGAAGAGCTGCTTGTCAGCGGCGTGGCATATGTTGGTGACAGGGTCGTTGGTCTAAGGGATGAGCAACCCCAAAAGGGAAGAACGGGATAAAAAGGGGGAACATTTGGCCAATGTAAATTCACCAATAACCACCCCCCTGCACTGCACACTTTGATGTGTTAATGCTACTCAGACCCACAAGTAAAATGATCAAATCGCCTATGATAGAGAGAGATATTATTATGATTATTCCCTCAAAAAAAACCAGCCACATTTGAGACTTGCTAGCCTTTCCCATTGGCACAGCAGGGCAAGAGCATGGTGCCGCTTACCGAGCTCTCCGTGCCCACGTCACCATACGCCTCCGTCTTGGGCTCCACAGCCAGCTCGGCCTCCAGGATCCTCTCCACGGGCATGTCCTCGCTGCCGCCGCTCGTGGACTCCGCTTCGGCCTCACTCCGTTCCCGGCTCCGCTGCCTCTCCTCCTGCACAGCTGGAACACACAGGGATGGCAGCCTTGGCACCTGCACCACTGCTCCTTGTCCACAGCTTTCCCATGGCCATGGAGCAGCATCACCAGCCTCTGCTCTGGGAAATACTACTGGAGCAAGCGGTTCTGGGGGCAGCACAGCTCTTGCAGCCTGGTCTTCTACCAGGCTGGGTCATGAAGAACCTCCCTGCCTAGATTCTCTGATGTCTGATAAAGGTGGAGCCCTGGTCTACACCCCTATCTCAACAGCTTTGCATCAATCTTGTTTCCTTTACAAAACTAGACCAAAAGTGCCCAGAAATGGTCAGGGTAGGTTTCTGGAGTGCTCCAGCACTGGAGGGCTACTAAGGGCCAGATTAACACTATCAAAAAAAAAAAAAAAAAAAAGATCCCACCACATAGGGAACATGCCCCCCTGCCCACGTGTACCTTCCCTCTTCATTCCCATCGCGAGGCACTTCTGATAGCGGCAGTACTGGCAGCGGTTGCGCTGGCGCTTGTCTATGAGGCAGTCCTTGTTGTCGCGGCAGGTGTAGAGCAGGTCTTTGCGGATGGTCCGCTTGAAGAAGCCCTTGCAGCCCTCGCAGCTGTACACCCCATAGTGCTTCCCTGCAGAGCCAACGGAACCAGTGCGGAGGAGCTTGAGCCTACCCCAAAGGCAAAGGGCTGGCAGTGGGGAGTCCCCAGGGGAGGCCTGGCTTGGCGCTGGGGACCATTAGCAGGGATAGTGACCGGTGGCCATCAAAATCCAGGCCAGACCTCCACTTCCTGGCGATGCAGAGGGGCCACAATCGCCCTATGAGAGGGCTATGGAGCAGCCCCACAGCCGGGGGGCAGGAGCAGGAGAGCCCCAGGTAGCACATGGGGAGCGCTGCCACCAGGCACGGCCGGGTCGCCAGCCCCTGGCATCTGACGGATGCCCAGATGTGGCCGCACGGACACAAAATGCAGGTTGTGAGAACACAACGGTTTGGGGACGGAAGGAAGTAAAAGATGCCAGATGAGGTCATGCACAGCAGAGGAGCATGTCTTTGGCACTGTTGTCTTTTGGGGTGAGCCAAGCCTGACTACAGGTCCTGCATCGCCAGGACGGCCTCGGTGAAGCCCCATGGCACCTCTCTGGCCATTCTCCAGGGCACCCGTGGAGGTTTTTGCAGCACAGAGCCTTCCCCAAGAAAGGAGACCTCCTACCTGAGGACCTGTCCCCGCAGATGGCACAGATGTGTTTGGCTAAGGATCCTGGGCTCGTGGATGGGTAATTCATGCTTCCAATCCCTGGGAGACCTGGCAAGGGTTTGATGTCTTCCGAGCTGCTGACATTGCTCAGGACGTTGAGCTGTGGAGGTACAACCCACGGGACATGAGGTAGGTGCAATGCCCGAGCCTGGCGCCCCATGAAACTACCCCCAACAGGCTGTGCAGATCGGGGGCCCCATGGGCCCGGGTGAGCCCTCCCCTCACCATGTGCCAGGATCATCCTCCCTCCGCTCATCCCTGGAGATCCCTTGGGGGTGGCAAGGTGAGTCTGGCTGGAAGGAGTCAAGCAGTAGCCCCATAGCAAGGATTCACTCTTGCTGTAACTGAAGACGAGGAGGAGGAGGAAGAGGAGGGGGAGATGCTCCGTCACAGGCTCCAGCTCAGGGGGCTGCCGAGACGCGGATCAGTGGCTGCTCAAAGCATCAGGCGCTAAACGCTTAGTAAGGAAGGGGGTTGCAGACAGGGGATTTGCTGCAATTAAACCTATACTTCTGTGCGGCCGGAGGAGCTGAAATGATGTTAACCCACTTAACGCTATTATTTTTAGCCAAGAGGCCCTCCGTGTTGTGTGATGTGCAAGTCCTCATGAAAACACAACCACCTCACTTCCTAGGGCTGAGGATCCCAGCTGCTACTACAGACTGGAGAAGGGTGCAGATCTGGGGTTCCCTGACATTAAAGAGGGGATTGAATCAAGTGTCTATAACCAGCTGCAATCAAATGCAGGCGAAAGGCTCCAGCCGAGCTCCCGAGGAGCTGCTTGTGCTGCTCCAAGTTAAAGGTTACAAACTGACATCGATTAGAGACCTGAGCCTGATGTTGCCCAGGGCTCAGTTTTATTGCTATTTGCTTTTGAGCTGCCGTTGGCAGGATGGCGAGGACGGAGAGCCGGGGAGTGTATCTCGTCCGAAGCTGTCCGGCCAGGGCAGGGTGTTGGTAGTAGCTTCCCCCTCCCATTTATCTTTCTTCCTTCAAGCAAAAGGACAGAATAAAAATGAGGCTTTGGAAGGAAGTCCAGCTAGAGCCTTAGTTACAGCTTCCACAATATCTACAATGCTTGAGTTCATGCATGTTGTTCTCTATTTTGTTTCCCCAAGGAACTGCACAATTTTCACACACAGAAAGTATAAGAATTTCCATGGGAAATTTCAGCGCAGAACAAGGGGCTTGGTCTCATTTGGGTTTTGGACCTTCAGTTAGAAAAAGCTAAATACAAAGTAACTCTGCATGTCTTTCCCTACCCCAGGCCCTTCATTTTCAAAGTGTCGAAGGTTTGATGACATTAGAAATACAAGTCATCCAAGTGCAATTACCCCACTAAGAACCAGCTTGTTTTCCCCCACTGGAAAGTTCCGCAAAAAATGGTTTGCTGGGAGGAACAGAGGTTCACTCCCTCCAGCAGGCAGCTGGACCAGGCTCTCAGGATAGCAGCAAATCAACATGCTCCAGAACCTGAATTTAGCCCAAGGAAGAGACCTCAAATCTCACCTCCTCCAACCATCCAACCACTTTCCTCACTCTAGAAATTTATTGCGAAGATGCTGAGCCAGAAGTATTTTTCTAAATTGCTACCAGGAGCTCAGGGATCACCTTTTCTTTCTTTCTAACTGCACTTCCAGACACCCACAGAGAGAGGGGTACGTGTGGGAGAATCAGAGCAGTTTAGCCATCGGTGCCTCCGGAGCTGGGCTCCTGCAGGTTAAGTGCAATCATGTATGATATTTGGGACACCTGCCTGAACCCAGATCCATTAGCTGCCTCCTGCCGAATCCCCGAGGCTCGGCTGTCTCCTCGCGTTAGAGCGAAGGCGAGTGAAACGCGCGCCTCGGAGCTGCTAACTCGGCAGCCAGCTCAGCACCCAGCTCGGGGAAAGCGCTTCCCCTGCGCCCCAGGAAAAGGTGTCTGTGCAGCCAGCACCCCCACGAGCTCCCCCCTGGGCATTGGGGGTGATCTCCCTGCTGGCCTAGCCAGAGCTGTGGGGGTCTCCAACATTCCCTGCCTTCGGAGTCTATTAATAAAATGCTGGAGCTTGTTAATAAAATACTCCATTCTCACTTAGTTCTGCACCCCCCAGAGCACCTTTGTGCACGATCAGCTCCACTAAAGGTCAGGGCATCGAAGAGGCAAAATCCCACACCATCCCCTCCATGTCAAGGTAGAGGCCCCGGCCCCAGGAATCTCCCTGCTCTGTCCAGAGGGAAAACCTCAACACCTGACGTAGCTCAGGCAGCACAGACAGGAGCACTTCATTCTCCTTCAGCTCATATCAGGGAAAGTTTGCATGCGACACGGAGTATGCGGCTGGCATTTAGCATTTACGTGTCTCTTGCTGTCTCTTTTCAGAGTAGCGAGAGGAAGCAGATATCCTTTTCCAGGAGGGAGGGGAGTGATTCTGCACCGCTTAGCTATGCTGGCTCCTTCCGTGCAGACAAATTGCACCTTAGTGCAATTAGTGCAGTGGAGGGAGACCCATTCCCACCACCCCACCACTCTACCCTCCCTCCCAAATGCTTGGATTTAACCCAATCCCCAAGGATATCTGCCTACCTGTGGGCTGGCGTGAGTCACGAAATTCATGCCGGGGGCTGAGGAGAGGGAGACGGAGTGGGAGCCCAGGGAGGAGGCGATGACGCGGTACGGCGAGCCCAGCGCGCTCACCGGCGAGCCGATGGCGCTCATGGGGGACGGCAGCGCCCGGGAAGCGCCCGCAGGCACCTCGAGGTAGTTGTGAGGACCGTCCGCCGAGTTGCCTGCGGGGACGCTCGACGAGGGGCTCGCGGTCGTGGCACCGGCGTGAACAGGGGAGTCTACGAGGAGAGGCAGAGACTGAGTCCTGGGGGACACATGGGGACAAAAAATACACGGATGGGCATGGGGAGGAGGGAGGCAGCTACAGTCCACATCATGGATGTGTTTCTCCCATGTCTTGTCACCGAGAGCCTAGACATTGTCTTGGACAAGACCAATCCCAAATCTGCAGGTGGTACTCAGGTACCAAATACCCTGTGTAGACTGGTGGGTATTTACCTAGCTGCTTTTTAAGGATTTATATATGACCTTTTCTCCCTCCCCTAGAATTTACCAACTCCACTTGGCATTATTTGTCATTAAAATTTCAGCAAGGTGTTGTTCCTATGTTGGCTTTGCAACACAGGAGACCATTCCCTCGAGTGTCAAGGCAAGATGCTGTGCAGGAATGTCACGCCGTTGCTTTTCCACTGCTGGTGCAGATGATGTTTGTTGTTCCCCTTGTGACTGAAAACAAGGCTGGGTTGAGTTTGGGAGTTTTTTCCCCCCTTTTAACATTATTGCAAAGTTCTTTACATGACAGTGTTTGTTATTTTACCTGAAGTAACAATCAAATCCGATTCAAAGGGAAGACGCACAATAAAGACGGGAAAAGGTCAGCTTGCTGAATAACATTAAAGACATTTGTCAGAGTCAAGGAGGACTCGATCCGCTGTTATCAACCCGTTTCAGACTTAATTTCGCGCAGAGTGGGCAGGAAAGGTCTTTGTCAAGTCTCACTTTGACTTTTGGGATCAATTCTCCCAGTGGGAAAGCAGGTGCCGTGACAAGAGCAGGAGCCTCAGAGACAGCTAGGCAGGCTCCAGTGCAGGGGAAACCGAGCCAGGACGCAGGGTCTCA
Source organism: Tinamus guttatus (assembly GCF_059628265.1). NCBI lineage: Eukaryota > Metazoa > Chordata > Aves > Tinamiformes > Tinamidae > Tinamus > Tinamus guttatus. Next base: position 5,659,740 of record NW_028288745.1, on the reverse strand, counting down.
TCCTCCCCATGGAGAGGCCCACCCCACTGCTCCCTGCCACTGCATTGGGGTACCCAGACCTCTTGGTCCATGTCCAGCTTGGAAAATAAGTCGTGAAAGGGAAGTCTGGGCAAAGATCTGTAACATGACAGCAGGCATGGAGAAGAGATATGAGGAATGATTCTTCATCCTTTCCCAGGACATAGAACATCCCCCATGGGATGGGGAGCTGGATGGAGGCTGCTCCTCCATTGACCTTGCACCTTCATATTTTGAGGAAATTTAATTGCTGGAGGCAATTTAAACCACAACGGTCAGTTCGCCCAGTAGAGTAAAACCAAGTCACAGCAAAACATCCTGGGCAACGTGGTCCGAACTTTTCCCTGACTTCCGGCCCCTGTCCAGGATTGTCTGGCTGAGCCAGTCTGCAAGGAGCATTTCTGTGGCGCTGCTGGCAGCCCTGCTCTACTGTGAGCTCCCCACGAGGGTGGCAAATCCCCCGGGACAGGGCAGGGGGCATGGGGAGAAGGGAGCCTGCTCCGCGTGCCAGCCACAGCCCCGCTGCCTCCACCGGGACTCGGCACGGGTGACATTTAAATAGGCCAAAGTAGGTCGGATCCATCTGTCAGGTAATGAAACGTGACAGCTCGATGCCAGAGACGCGGATGGCCGCAGTGAGGTCCCTGCTCAGCCCCTGGCCATCCAGGGCCAGGTAGGGCTCCTGGCTTCACCAAGGCTCACGCATCTCCTGAAGACGCCAGCTGAGACGCTGCAACAGATATTGGGCTTGCTACTGCGTTTAACCACCTAATGCAGCTTCAGAGTCGCACATGCAAACAGGATCCAGTCCTCCTGCTCCATTAATGCTCCACCCCGCCACATGCATCAATTTTTCAGCAAATAGTTGCCCAAGCACCAGCATTAGCCACCAAAGCTGAGATGAGACACAACAAGCCTTTGATTCTCTGCTGCCATCTGGGTTTCTGTTTCCAAAATCATAGCCCTGGGAGCAGAAAAATCTCCCTGCTCTATCTAAGAGGGCTCGAGGCAATGAGAAACCTTCCCCTCTACCGTGTCTGCTCAACAAGCACACAGGTTGGAGGTTTACAGCATGAGAAACCCTGCCGCTACAATTGCAGAAATGCATTTTATCTGATGTACAAAAGGCCCATGGATAAGCAGGAACAACAAGCACAAGGAAGCTTCCCTGGGCAGCAGGAGGACGTGCGCTGCTCCTCTCAGCATTCAACTGCAGGGCTCCACGCTGGCCCTCAAGGAGTGGTGGGGCTGGAGGCACTGGGGACTCTCATCCATCCTGACCCAGCATCAGGTGTGATGCTGAGACCAGGTGCGATTTTATTGCACCCAAGGACACGCAGACGAGACGCACCTGTAGTGTGGCCACATGCGCTTCCTTTCCCAGGAACCAGGCTATGGAGCAGGGAAGGAGGGAACAAAACCCTCAGAATTCAACCTAGGGTTTGCTATGGAATTTAGCGGGGCCTCTGCCTTGCTGGGTATCCTGGCTATTTCACCCTCATCCAGCAGCCAATCCCCTAGGAATTCTGCCGGGTTTTCCCCTGCAGTTTTCCCGAGCCCCCAGGCGACCCAGCCTAACCCCTCTTTGCTCGGGAGAGCTGACAAGGCCGCGGCCGGGGGTGGCGGGGCAGCAGGCCAAGTTACATGAGCGCTAATAAAAGAGACTTTGTGGAGAAGCCAAGCCAGCCTCTCGTCCCCAACCAACTGTGCTTGCAGATAGGAGGCAGCCAGCACAGCGGCTTCCCTCGCCTGGGAGCTGCGCTCCGGATGGAGCACATCCCGCTGGTGACAAAACCACCTTTCACAGCCCCTTCCATGCTCTTATATTTGAGGCTGCAAGGGCAAATCCATCTGCTTGTGCTTTAGATGTGTCCAGGCGACACTGCGCGGGACAGTCTGTCTCTCTGTGCGCTCAGCTGTGATGCTTTGCAGTCCCAGGGCCCTTTTCCTTAGCACAAACAATGTGCTTGTTCCTAGCTGTGTGTGTCCTCTCAGATAAGCATTTGGCCGTGTTATTCAGCGATTTAAGGCTGGAAATAACAGCTATACACACTATGAAAAATGCATGCATCACCCTCTAAATGTTATCTACAAGCAAGTCAGAAACATTTCAATTGATTGCATTCAAAAAACAAGCAAACCATCTTAACTTGTTGCTTACATGCTCTAATTAGTTATCAGAATTTCAGGCTGAAGGGAGTGCTCTGAAATCTCGACATGCCGCAAGTTAAGCAGCAGCCACATCACCTTCACGCTGCCTTCCTGCAGCACAGTGCAACACCGGAGCAATGGGGTGGCCGTCGTGTGCCAACCCGATCCACCTCCTCGCAGTGCCAACACGGGCAGGACAAGGAACATTTCCATAGCTATATTTTGTTTGTTTGTTTGGTTGGGTTTTTTTTTGTTTTGTTTTGTTTTAAACCAAAGGTAAATGCAGGCTCAAATGCCAGTTAAATACACTGTTAGCTAAAAGATGGTTAAACCCCTGATATGTTGAATCATTTGGAGGAGCTAGAAACTAGTGTCTTTGTCTCTCTTACAAAAATAACTCTTCTGCTAACACTTTCCTCTCCTAGAAATCTCCCAAAAGCCCTGATGAGTGTTGTGAGCCCTGTAGAGACTTGGGTGCGTGTCTGCTTCTTATGAAGAGCAGTTTGAACGTTACTTTTCTGTTGTCTCTTTGTAAAATTTTAGTACCCAACACAGTAAAAATAAAACATTCTGTATTTATCATTTCACACTTCTTGCAGAAATGGGTGGAAGCGCTGCAGAAACCACCCAAGAAAAGAGGTGTTTTGGAAAGTCAGGGGCTTGCAAAACTTGGGGATGCCCTGGTGCAACATCAGTGATTTTGCTGCACTTGAACTGCCAGAGGTCAGCATCTGGGACAGGAGGGAAAAAAATAGTGGGGCATAGTCCCTTCCAACCTTAAGCATTCTGTGATTCTGTGAATAACTTCCAATGAAAATAACATGAGCCCTATTTGAAAAGCAGCTGTTTCCTGCAGGATTTTCACAATTTTTAATAGAATAAATTAAACAAAAAAAAAAGAAAAGGAAAAACTCTTGTTTGGTTGAATTCTGCTCTCTCAATGAGCAGACCCGTCCCGCTGGCACCACACGCACATCCCGCACCCAGCTGTACGGGAACGGCTTTTGCTTTGCTGAAGTCCATGCCCAAAGTGCGGCCCAGCAAACTTACAGCCACGCAGAAGATGCGTTGGCCGGGCTTTTAAATCCCTTTTTCCCCCCTCCACAGCCTTCCCACAGGATCTGCTTGCCTCTCCAACCCCGAAGGCGCAGACTGCGAGCGCGAGTAGGATACTCACTGCCGAAGCCCGCCGGGAACTTAATGAAGTGCGGATAATTCCCATACATGTTTAATCTTCAGTTCATCCCTTGCCTTTCCCGATGCAGTTGCCTCCTCTCACTTCAGGGCCGGGTGGCTCCGCGAGGGCAGCGGGGCTGCGAGGACGCCGGGGCAGCTGCCTCCTCGCCCAGCCTCATCCTCGCACGCTGCCGCCGTCTCCCCGCCACGCCGCGCCGGCCCCGCGGGGGCTGCCCCCCGCGCCGGGCCGCCCGCACATCCACGGCCGCCCGTCCCCGGCCGAGGCAGGGGATGGATGAGCGCCGGGCTCCCGTCTGGGTCAGAAATTGAGCGGGGGGGACGAGGACGGCTAAGTTGTCCAGGGGAGGAGCGTCGCGGGGAAGGAGGAGGCACGCGTGCCTTTCCACCAGTGAACGCGGCTTATTCACCATATGGGTGGGCAGCAACACAGCCCCCCGCATGCATGGGGCTTCTCCTGCAGGGAGAGGATGCTCAGGTGGCATCTTGATGCCACTGCCAGGGAGCAGGCAGAGAAGGATGAGGAAGGGACCAGGGACAGAGGAGCGGAGTTTGCTCAGTGCCAGATACTGTCAGGAAATAGTTCACAGCCATGGTAGGACAATCCCCTAAGCTGCTCAGCCCATCCCATATATAGCTCCATAATATCGATGGCCTGGTGCCTAACCTTTGGGAGAGCATCTCCGCATGGCCAAAGAAAGGGTTAACCAGACGGTGTTGGGAGCAAGGGGCTTCCCCAGTGAAACCATCAGTGTCCAGCTTCCAAAAGCAGCAATAGCAGGAGGGGCTGGCTGCAGATGCTGTTGGTGCTGGCAGCTGCGGGGCACAGAGGTGCGCGCTACGCGGCCGCCCTGCGCCTCAAGCGTGGCCGCGCTGAGCTGCGGCGCACGGGTTAGTTCTTCCCAACTGCGCAGGATCCCAGCAGCTTTAATCCCGTGCTAATGAAGTTTTAGCTGGGAATTATTTTTATTGATCTGCCCAGAGCAAAGAGCCTGATTTTAGCCCAGCTCTGGCAGCAATCCCTCCTCCCCACTCCTGACTCCTCTTTTTCTTTCTTCTTCCAACTTAGAAGAAAGGGGGAGAGGAGAAGAAGACCAAACAGCTCTGAGCTCCTTAGGAAGGCTGGCAGTCCCGAGCAGTAAGTGGATTACTCTATTGATTTCTAGCAGATCTGGGTTAGCGAGCGCTTAGCGCTGCCGAGCGCACACGCCGAGCGGCTCTGAGGAAACCCCTCCTGGCCATCGCGTGGATAGGGAGGTGCTCCTGTGCCTAAATCAAATGGTGACCAACTCCACCCTGCCTTAATCCCTCCAGGTCTGTGCACAGAGCTCCTTAATTAACTTCTGCTAGAAATAGTACAGATGCTGCTTCGGATTCTCAAAGGCTTTCTACTCCCCACCTCTGCAATGTAGGAGGGGAAGACTTTATGCCTGCCACTGACACTGCAGCAAAGGAAGTCATTGCCACCCTGCTCCCATCTGGGCCAATCCTTGGGGCATCACTTGAGGCAGGACTGCTGACTGATTTATCTTGCTCCATTCCCCATCCAATTTCCATTCCCAGCAGCAGAAATTAAATCCTCGATTTCTTCATAGTATTTTGGAACAGCTCAAGTTCTAGAGATTTCCCAGGCCCTTTCCACCAAGCCTACTGAGATGCTGGCCTCCAAGGCAAGACCCAAAACATGCAAAGACCCAAACTGGAACACTCTTATCCCATATCATCCCTATTCCCCTCACACTGGATTGAAGCAGAATCCCACATGTTCCTGAGCATCCCGTCAGCGCCCCATCCCAGCTGCAGAAGGGCAGAAGTATCCCGTGGTCATGCAGTGAGGGCAAAGGTAGCCCTTGTAACTACAAGCCCCATGCACCTCTCCCTCTGCTCGCACTGCTGCTGAGCTCTGGTGCCCCAGAGGAGCCCCCCTACTCCAGGACCCTGGTTTCAGAGCCCGGCTCCCTTCCTAGGTTGCTCGCTAGCCCCCGAGGTGCCTTGTGAGCCAAGCAGCCCTTTGCGTTCTCGCTTGGCTGCTGCCTCCCATGCAGCCATAGCCGCAGACACGCGGCTAATGAAATTAGCCCCGGAGCCCCACGAGGCTAATGCAATTACCCGCAGCAGCACGCTCCGCGGCAGCGCCGCAGGCGCCGCGGGGATAACGCCGCCTCCCGACCCCCGGCCACCCCCGCCGCGGGGTCCCACCGGAGCGGGGCGCGGGGGGCAGTGCCTACCTGGCGCCAAGCACCGCTCCCTGCAGCCTAGAGCCAGCTCTGAGCGCGGCTAATTCCCCGTCTGCTCCAACCTCGAGAGACCTTCAATTAGCAGCCCCGTAATGAGGCCCTCGACGCTAATCAGCGGTGTCACCGAATCCTCTTAGGCCGCCCTAAGCGCCTCCAGCGGCACGGCCCGCGGCGGGCCCAGCTGCCCAGGCGGCCGGGGGAATTACCTCCCTGTCGGCGCGCAGGCACCTATTGACATGGACACAGGAGAGATGCTCCTGGGCAACGCAGATCCCGGGCAAGAGCTCTGCCAGCCCAGAGGGCACCCAGTTCTCAAGACACCCTGAGCTGCGGGAGCCCACCAAAGTTTGCTAAAGACCAGGAGATATTTTCACCCCAACGCTCCTCTTTGAGGGGCAAGGGGCAGGTGTGTAGCCGCCTGCTCCCACGTTACCCATGCCATGCAGCCAGGCTTGCTCCCTGGGATGCCCTGGGAAGCTTCCCCCGCGCCAGCACATCCGCTCCGACTCGCGTGTCCGGCTCCATCAATGCCCCGCTTAATATCATGCGGGGAACACAAAACAACAGGTCCACTATAACGCCGAGATATCCTGAGGCGGAAAACTCATTCGGAGCCCGGTTAGAGAGAGTCAAGTCAATTAGACACTTGCCCGGGCGTCAAGCTGCCAACAATCCCAGCCTTTGTAGCTGCAGAAGAATCGCTGCCTATGTGCTTCCCTGGCCACTGCCCCTCGCCCCAGCGGAAAGGTCAGCGGCGGCGGCGTCACGGAAAAGCATGCAGCAAAATATTCCTGGGAAGGTGGATCCAAAATAAAAGAGAATAAAATAAGACATGTACGCTCTTTGGAATAAAAATGATAATTAAAGAATCTTTCCTGCCAAAAGTATCCACTGCCTGGGGTCAAAGCAGGGAGATTTGTGCGACACTGCGCAGAAAGGTTTGGCCATGGATTATGTGGAGGGCAGCGGTCCGGTCTACAGAGCAATCCCTTAGGGCGCTTGGGCGCCTGCAGGCTTTCACACAGGTCACCCCAGTGTTTGCACTTTGCTAGAACCAGAGGAGGCAGGAAAAAAAAAAAAAAAAAAAGAAGAAAAAAAACCCCAAGGTGCTGCCACGCTGGGGTGAGGAGAATCACATCCTGCTGTGTAGCCCAAGGTAAGTATCTGGCTCCACTTTATGTAGAGGTGCTGTACAAATAGGGCTCTAAGTTGGAGTGGGACAGAGCAAAGTCAGGATCTCCAAGGGAAAATGCCCAAATCATCCAGATTCACAGGCAGACCAAGAGGCCATCCTGTCCAGAGGACACTTTGGTGGGAAAAAGAGCAACCAGTCCCTAACAAAGTCTGATTTGATATGTCATCTGGCATCCGGCAAAAAGCTTCCAAAGTACAAGGTGGAAGAGCTTCACATGGCTCCTCCCTGATGCTATCCTGCAAAAGCCCTTTCCCATCAGGGGGGCAGAAGACCTACAGATTGTTATTCAAAAACCAGCTCTGCTTAACCACACGTGATGTGAGGCTGAAATTTCTGCAAAATGCTTGAAAACAACTGAGTCATAGTCCTTCAAGGAAAAAAAAACACACTGACGAGCAGAATTTCCCAGTCTCCTGAAAACAAGCCCCCAGGTTCTTGGGGAACCCATAGGAGACATAGCCCATACAGTCACTGGAAATATTGCTATTTTATTCAACAGCCATTTTTCTAGAGACATTTTTTCAAAAAATTTCTTGACCAGATGAACTCTGATGGCCATCAGAGCAGGGTGGGTTTTACAGCTGCATGGCGCTATGCAAAGCCATGGGGGTTCCCACGTGTACCCACGGGTGGACATGGCAGCCCCAGTGCCCCGGTGCAGCCAGCAGCCCTTCGCTTGCTGCTCTGGCTCTGTGTGGCCCCATGTTCGTGCTTTCAGATTTCCTCCTGCTTCAGCAAGTGCAAAACTCCAGAGACAACCTGTCAATCTCCATCACATCCGTCCACCTCAGACAGGCTATTTATACCAGCCAGGCAAGCACAGCTCGGGGAGATCAAGGTAACGGGTTATTTATGCTCTGAGCAGCTCCCTTCTCAGGGGAGGAAGGATTGGGGGCACCCAGGTGGAGCAGCCCTCACATCACAGGGCACTGACCTGTTCACAGCTGAGGATGCTGTAGCCATCACCAGCTACTGCACAGTCCCCAAGGTCCCAATCACGACAGCCAGGACCCAAAAGGTTGATATCTATCCTGCAAGACACCTTGTCCTGGGCATCCCTCTGCATCCCACCACTGGGAGCAGAGATCAGCACATTGCTCAGTGCTCTCTCCACGCCAGGCCACAGCTGCCAGCTCGTTCATGCTGGATCTGGCTATTTAACATCATCTGGATCAGGTGCAAGCATCTGACTACACACTGGTCACATTAATGCCATAGCAAAGATCTGGCTTTCACTGAATCACTCCTGTCTCTCTCATGCTTTCTGTCTACTAAACGCAGGCTACCAGAGAGCAGATTTTATCTGATCCAGGATAAAGCCTGCCTTATCAAGTTGGCCCCTTAGCATCACCTAAACAGATCTGAAGAGAGAAGAGGCATTTACACCAGATTAGCACTTCTAATGTGCACTCCACCGTGGTCACATGGCCATGGAGCTTTTGATCTGGCCTAAGAGCCCTAAAGCCACATTTACCAATCAAGGAGATGCAGCTTCAGTCAGCACTTCTCAGCCAGCTGCCTCTGCTGTTTAGTCCTCGCTTGGGTTGACAAGGCGTCTCCTATAAGCTACTGCAGTGTGGGATTCCCCAGGGTGGAAGAGTGGAGCTGCTTATGTCTGTCTTCACGGGGCGCCTCGGAAGCCAGGGAGCTTGCCTAGATCCTAACCCTGCTTCACTGCTCAAGTGCTACTGCTGCTATCATTAACCCCTTTTCCAGCAGGCTTCAGCTCATCTATGAGATATCCTGGGAGAGAAGGAGAAAATCAGTACTGCTACAGCACTCCCTGTCTGCCCAAAAGAGAGGGAAGTGTTTCTCAACACTTTCCTGCCTCACCTAACAGGCAGAGACCTCATTCATGCAGGTAATGACATGATTATTCTGGTGTGGGCTCTTCTGAGCACTGCTGAGTTTCAGGCAAGTCTTGAACAAGTTTCCATCACTCCAAATGCTACGATCCAGCACCTCTGGCATTAGCACACATCCATCACAAATCCTGAATCCAGGGCCACAGCCCTGTGTTTGGCTTCATGCACTGGCCTGGCAGCCAGATGTCACAGGTTAGGATGGGGTTCAACTCCTAAACTAGGGGGCTTAACAGACCTGGCTCACCACCATTTGTGATCAGCTCTTGGTAGCTCCAACCATCCCTAGCTTCTTTTTATTAATAAATACCTGGCTTTGCAATTGCATCTACCCACTAAATTCTGCAACCCTGCAGCCTAAAATCCAGGACTGCAGAGACCCCAGCACTTTAATCATCCCAGAAATAGTGCAAGACACTTCTCAGTGCACTGAGTTCCTCTCAGGATGCTCTTGGGCACATGAGCCAGGTGGAAATCTTGGCTGGGAAGACTTCTCTCCCAAGACTTGTGCCTGTAGATGCTTGAAGTACCTCAAGGGGCCCAGGAGACCCATTTACTTGCTGTGCTTTGGCTCACATAGCCTTTAACTACGATGACACAGCACCAAGGCAAGGTGAGTACTGATGAACCCCCGGCCAGGTGAATGGAAAACAGACAAAGGAAAGCAAAATGAAAGCAAGATCTGCAGCTGATGCCAAAGGACATGGCTCCCCGCCAATCCTGAAGGTCCTATTTGCCACAGCCAAAGCTCTTCCCCTGCTTGGGAGAGAGGGGACATTGGTGGAGCCCCACTACAGGACAGCTATGGCAGTTGCCTTGGAGAAGGACACGGGGGCACCCAGTCCACACAACCCACCTCCTCCAGGCAGGTGTCTCCCAAAGCCTCTCCAGCTCTGGCTCCCCTTGGAGACCAACCTCTGGCAAGCCTCGTGCAGCCGCTGCCTCCGAGCAGCCACGTCCCTGCCCTTTGCAACGCGTACGCAACAAGAAAAAGGTCAGTTATGTCTATCAGCATGGATGTGGCTGCGAACCAAGCTGGATGGAGGAGGCCCAGGCAAGGGACAGCCCCAGCAGCATCCTAGCCCCGTGGCCAAGCAGAGGAAGGTGCTGAGCAGCTCAGGCAGCCGCTGCTGGGAGGCAGCGGCAGGGAGAAGGGTCCTTGGGCATGCTCAGCTCCCGCATCCCCTGTGAGCACCCAACGCTTGCAAGACAGATCCTTGCAGTGACTGCTGCTACACTCACCAGATGCTTGTGTCCAGCTTACATAGCTCTGGCCTCCCCCAAGTCTGAATCTCAGCTGACACACAGCAGAGAAGAGAAATATATACACATAATTCCCCTTCAAGCGTCACATAGACCAGGAAGCCTTTGGCCCTGGGGCTGCCCAGTGGCTCCCTGTCCTGCCGGCTCCGCAGCAGCACCTGCTTCCCCACACAGCTCCCATGTCCGTGCCCCGCAGCCACAGGCCCGCTGGCCAGACCGGCCTGGCCAGCTGAGCTCCAGCAAGGATTTCCATGGAGCTACCGCAACAAGTCCCGGCAGCCCGAGAAGACCATGCAAAGCGATGGCGGCAAGGAGAAAAGTTGAGGTTGTGTGATGCACAAGGTCATGCAATCTCTGCCTGCCCTGTCCCGTCCCTGTCTCCCCACCAGCAGGACCTCATCCTCTGCAATCCAGGGTTCCCCAAACGCAACCAAGTGCTGCTGGGCTTGGAAATCCGCTCGAAACCCCAGTGTGGAGCGCCCTGCCGCGTCGGCTGCCCTCCCCTCCCCACTGCACGTCTGCCTTTAACAGTTTGCCCGATTACCCATCGCAACTAAAACAACAGAGCCACAAAAGCGGAGGGTGGAAGGAGGTGGTGCTGGGCAGCAATTAGGGCCAGGAGCGGGAGGGAAGGGAGCGGGGCAGGAACGCACAAAAGGGAGGGCAGGGACATGGGCCGCACACACGCTGTCCTGGGGAGGCGGGTGTGAGCCAAGGAAACGGGTGAGAGGGAAAGGGTGGTTTAAACAAGCAGTGGGCAGTGCCCGCGGGGTCGCATCGCCGCTTCCCCCTCCTTGCACCCTTTCGGCTGGGCCTGCACTGTGGTGAGGAGGGGGGACACTGGCCAAGGAAGGAATCCATTAATCTCCCTGGTAATTACTGCCACATATGGATTTGCACAATTACGCTCCGTTAATTGGTTATTACGGGCAAGCTGGGCTGACTGGGCAGAACGGCGGCGCTTTAACCCCTTTGCTGCCCGTCGTGGGGCTCAGCCTGCTCGGCCTGCTCCCCCAAATGCTTTCTTCCTCAAATAAGGCCCTCAAAACAGAGACTGTTATTCATCAGTATTAAAATCTGCAGCTTTGCTGAGAACCAGGGCAAAAAATTACCCTGCAAAGCCCCTCAAAGCATCAGAACTTCAGCCAGTTGCATTTGTTGGCATGGGGACACATTCAGCCTCACAGCCACCTCCAGTACCATTCACAAGGGACAGACCACCGAGATCTGACTCCCAAATGTCTTCTGCAGGAACCAGCAACATTTATGGACCCCAGCCGTTCGCACCACATCCATGTCACAACAGAGGGTTCCCATCACCCAGCTACTTGTCCACTGAGAAATTCCTCTCTTCCTCTTCTCATTCCTTCCTCTAGCACTCAGGAGTGCAGCTGCAGCAATACAACTTCAGGAAGAGTCAGCAGCCCCAAGAGTGGCCGGGCAGGAGTCAGGGGTCAGGCTCTGAAGAGAGCAGCAGTGATTTCCTGGCTGCCTGACTTCAAAGCAGCAGAAGTTTCTTCCTCGCACGAAAGCCAGCTCCAAGCTAGCCGTCCAGAAAGGAACATCTCATCTATTGAAAAGGCAGCGTCTCCCAGCTCCCTGCGAGTTTCTTCAGACATGCATGAACTCCGCTTTGAGAAAGAGAAAAGCGGGCAGGCTCCGCACACACGAAAGGTTGCCGGTCCCTGCCATAAACCAATCACCGCTGCAAAGTTCAGAATGAATCTTCAGAGCTGTCAGAGGAAAGACCGGGCAGAACCTGCAACCGTGGTTAAAAAGGTCAACTGGGAAAAGTCAGGACAGGAAGGACGCATGCTTTATTGACAGATGCAGAAAGGAACAGATTAACCTGTTAGGAACTGTGGGTTGTTTTTAGCAGCACACAGTCAACTGCCCGGCAGGGCCTTCTCAACTTTAGTTGATGCTAAACCTGTTGTGAAGCATTTCAGGACAACAGAGTCTGGGGATGGAGCTCGGAGCCTGAGCGGGGCTGAGCATTGGGCAGGCCTCTTCCTTCATCCTGTGGCATGAGAGAAGACTCGGACGGTGGAAGCCTTTGGCACTCACGGCCCTCACCAGCCTTTTAGGACTCTGAGCCCTGGACAATCGTGGGTCTCTGTCCATTCACTTACTGGCAAATGTCTTTGTCCGAGTAGGAAAGAGCTGCCTGCATCCAGGGGCTTGCTCACAGCTTCACATATGTAATGAGCTACCCCACTAAAAGACTCAGGAATCTTGCAAAACTGATGAAATTTGACCAAATCTCCCCCCTACACTGGGAGCATTTTAGAGTCCATATGTGTTGAGTTTTTGGAATATTGCAAAAATGTCTGCTTTCCTTCCAAAACCACCTCTCGAATATGGTGGGAGGGGCTGCTGGGTTGAAATTGGGCCTCATGAAGCAATCCAGGAAAAATGCAAATTGTATAAAGGATCACCCTGTTCTCACACAGGAAAGAGGCCAAACCTGGCTGGGGAATGTCTGGTGACCAAGAGTTCAGCCTGGTGCTGCAGGGTGTAGAGAGCCCCAAGCCAACATCACGTCCAAGATCTCCCAGTGCATCAATGATGCTAAGTGATTGGTATTGATAGGGATTCATAAAATGCTTCTACTAAGAAAGCAGCAAGTGCAGTTGCTGTTCTAAATTGTGTGTGATCAGAAATATATAAAGGCAAGAAAGACTATTCCTTTCAATCAGGGTAGATTTACACATATTTGGTAAAGAGCTCTCACGCAATGGAGGCAGTGAAACAGGCAGGGTCAGCCCAAAATGCAAAGCAAATTGAAGCTGCTCTGAGGTGAATTGGGCCATTTTATCTTTTATTCAATGGAAGTCTCTCTTCTTCTTCCCCCCTGCCCTTCTTCCTCCATACATATGTGTACATACACATATGTACAGATTTAATATATCTGACAAGAATCAACATTTATCTAGGGACAATTTCACTTTTTGGAAAAACACAAAACTGTAAAAAAGGATTATTCTCCTGCAAATTCCTGGCTAGTTTTACATACAACTTCCAGCAGTGCTTTATCGAGCTGATGCAATGCATTCCTTCAGTAGAAGACACCTCGCACCCAAGCACAGTATCCCAGTCCACACTCTGGACATTTTCCTTGTCCTCCACTGAGAGAGGAAAGCACGGACTCACAGTAAACGGATCTAGCAGGGATCTCCTCAGCTCATCATACCCATCTGCCTGTCCCATATCAGGACCAGAGACCTTCACTGATGGAGATGCCACCTCCTCCCTGGCATCTCTGCCAGCAATCCCAACTGCCCAGCTATTCCCAATGGCTCACCCGAGGCTTCCTGCAATGTGTGTTCATGATTTTATGGCTTATGCCTTATAGGAGCCCCTCCACAAGTACATCTCTGTTTACACAGGTTTTCTTTGAATTTGAAAGACTTCTGCTCCTCACCCTGTCCCTCACTAAGCAGCAACAGTTGCTCAACCTTTCTTTGAAAGCCCTGACCCCTTGCCATCTGACTAGGCTTTTTACTGACTTTCTCACAGATCCGTGGCTCCGTCCCTAGCAAATAAGACGTCCTCCCCTCCCATCAGTCCTGTACATCTCCTCAACAAGCTCAAGAGAATAAACTACACCAAGAGTAATGGGTGAGTGCAGCACAATGCTACCAGTGTTTCTTTCCAAAGCCTGCACTGAATAAAACTCCCATAGAGGGATAGTTGGTTGGCACCTCCTGCTACAGTAGTTGCATGCCCAGGAACCCAGCAAACCCCACTGGTCAGCAGTGGTCACGGGTCACCCTGCCACCCCCACCATGCGGCTCCTCAATGCAGAACTGAGCCCCCTGTGCCAGAGACTGTGGGCTAAGCCCAGCCCGATTCCCGAGCGTGAGGGTGAGGACTTACTTACAGAAGTGAGGGAAGGAGCCCATCTCCAGGGAACAAGGAATCTGCATGCCCGGCTGCATTTCCAACCTGTGTCCTGTCTCTTCAGTGGACTTGACCATGAAGGGAGTTTTGGGATCAGCTCTCCCAGCTGTGCTGGGCTGTCGGAGCAGGAGGGGGATCAGAGAGAAGGAAGCACTTGCTTGTTACGAACCAGCATCCTCACAGTCCGTCCTAAGTTACAAATTTACCTCCCAGACCTTGACCAGGGCTGGGGTTTCCTGTGTTTGCTGTTCGGGCTCCTCTCTCTTTGGAAAGCGAGAGGTGTTGCAATGCGGAGGGGGAGGGCCGGCCGCACGGGGTGGGACGCGCTTGGTGCACAAGTGTCGATCCAAAGAGACTTGGCTGAGGAAGTGTCTTCTGGAAGCAATTTCTTTCCTACCTGTGGCTCCTGAAGGAAGGAAACCAAGTGAAGTGCTGTCATTCCATCATGAGCAGCCATGGGTTGTGTCTAGCGCATCCAGCTTCCAGACTGTGACAACTTTCTTCTGTTGAACTCTCAGTGTGGACCGTAACATGTGTCTCGCTTCTGTTTTCCTCTTTCTCTCTTCCTTTCTCTCTGCCAGTTGGCCTTTTCTCTTGTCTGTTAGCAAACAGACTCTCTATCTGATAGCAAACTTTGCGGTCAAGAAGGTGGTGATTGTGTTAGCCACATCCCCCCTAAATTCCAGTGAGACCAGGAATAGCTGGCTTTTGCCTCTGAGGGCCGTGGGGCAGGCGGAAAGGGGTAATGTCCTACACTTGTTCCTGTGCAGCATCACTAGGACAGACCCTCATCTCCGCCAAGGTTTACAAATAAGACAGCTGCCCTGAGCTGTGACCAGTTTTTCTTGTGTTGAATTTGGACCCTCTGGCTTCACCTCTATGCCTATTTATCTCTGTTGCCCCCTGAAACCATCTGCCTACATTTTCCTTCATTGCTTGCCAGTGCTGATGGAGAGAAGCTGCAAGCAAACAACATTCCTGTCCCCTGTCTACACGGATAATCTCAGGATTTGATCTCCTCTGTGCTCCCCTTCAGGCTCTGTCAACAGCACCGGGGTTGTGGAGGGCAGGATTGCGCTGCCTTCGCCACCCCGTCCCGTACACTTTGTGCTGCCCAGCCCAGCCTCCTGCATGAAGAATATTCCGCCAGGGGCCAGGTCGGACTTGTGAGGGCTTTCAGCCACCTCCCTCCCCTGGATCTCTCCGTGTTTATGGGAACAAAACATGCAGGTCCTGGAGTGCAAATTGATCACTTTGAGATTTTTGCTTCCAGGGGGGTTCAGAAACCAGAGCTTCTGCACACCTCAGTCCCCTCGGACCATCAGACGACAATGCTAAAGCCAAGGTGGACCACGTAGCTCCCCACATCTGTACTGGCCGCCAGGAAATATCCCAGAGGAAAACCAGCTGCAGGGAACCAGGTAGGCAAACCTGAACTGCTGTTCTGAACTTACATTTTGAGGAAAATCTTCATCTGAAGTTGCAATAAATACTCCAAACTTAAGTTCTCAGAGAGCTGAAACCCTGTAGGGTAGTCTAGCCTTGAACCAGGAGGTGTCAAGGAGACACAGAAACACAAGACACTCCATGGCATCAACTCTGAGCCTCTTTAGGAGCTGTAGACATCCAGTCTGGTCTGTCTGCTGCCTCTCCCCTCCACCAACATCCTCCTTCTTATGTCCTTACGCTGCTGGGAGATGGGACTAAACTCCCTTCCTCATTGCTACCTCAGAAGAGATACCTGCCAGTCAGAGCACTAGTTGGAAACTCCAGATCAACCATGGTGAGATGTTGGATCCATGGTGCTCCAATGCTCAGACCTAACATCACAAGAAGCCTGGAGCCACTCCAGAAATGAGACTGCAGCATTAGATAGCACAACTTTAATTGTATCTCAAGGCCTGGATGAAAGCCTGCAGAAGTGTTGTTTCAAAACCTTAAACGGTGGCTCAGATCGCTTCGCGTGTCTGCGAGACTGTGAACAGAAGTAGCAGGACATGAACTCTGCAAGTGCACAAAGGAGCTGAATCAATGTCCTGCTGATGCAGCCTTGTAAAATAAGCTAATGATGGACAGGCCTGCAGGTTTTCATATGGAAGGCAAGGATTTACAGTGATACCAAAGGAATTACTTCAGTCCCACAGTGACAATATCCACCCGCTTCCTTATTATACTTTATTGATCTTACCCTAAATACATGTGGCTGGAGGAAATGATGCATAAATTACTAACAAGTTAATTTCTTGGTCCAACACAGACTCACAACAGACCTTTGAAGGGGAACCAGGAAAGACAATGTGTGAAAGGATAAAGGCACTGAGACAAGCTTGGATGTAATAATCCCACGTGAATGATTATTGCTGCAACTAATGTAATCTAATAATGAAGAATTTACGCCAGATGTCCCCGGAATATGCCAGGCAGATTCGGGATTCAGCAATGCTTCCCTTTCTAAGGAAACCTTGTTAGGAG
This sequence comes from Tinamus guttatus, assembly GCF_059628265.1. Taxonomy (NCBI): domain Eukaryota; kingdom Metazoa; phylum Chordata; class Aves; order Tinamiformes; family Tinamidae; genus Tinamus; species Tinamus guttatus. Next base: position 5,643,445 of record NW_028288745.1, on the reverse strand, counting down.
GAAAAAAATGCTACTGTTTATTCATTAAACGAGAGGCTATAGACCTTTATAGACAGAGTTGTAATAAAAGCCTGCTTTGCAAAGCTTCCTGGGAGGGTTTTCATTAGTCCTGATCGCCAATTTGTTTTCAGGTAAAGTTTAAGATGTTGGTCCTGGCCTAGAAAACTCCTAATTCTGGGGTTAGGCATTTAGAAGCCCATTCTGCATGTTGAAGACGGGCCTGGAGGAGAATGTCAACCATTCGGGTTGACGTGGAGACCTAAACTAGAACAAAACTGCTGCCCAAAGAGCAGACAAGGGCTGGTTTGCCTTTGGTGTTTCAGATGGGGTGCTGAACGAACGCTCCTCTAGCCCAGGAAAGCGCAGAGTTAGCATGGCGAGGTGCCAGGACAGCAGGAGCACTGCTGATGGACACCGATTTCCATGACACGTTGGGTAATCTAGGTAATCACAGCTGGACGAGAGAGCTAGCAGCAACACTTCCTCTTCACTCGGAAGCTCGAGTTTAAGAAAATGCATAAACCACATTTTTCTCTCTTCTTCCTTAGCTCTCTAAGGCATTTCATTCGACCATTGCAAACAGCAATTCTGATGACACTTCAGGGTTTTAACTCCTGTTCATAATTCTTCCCTTTTAACCACTGTTACTTGCAGGAAGAAGAAGGAAGGGAAGCTTCAGCAAGATCCACCAAAACACCTCATCCAACATGAGAGATTTGTTTGAGCACTGTTAGCCTAATAGGAACTCAGCCTCTTGTTCATTAGCTGCCTTTGTAGATGACCTGGGGATCTGATCTCCTGCAGCAAACGTGTGGCTCTAGTAATGAGACACAGGCACCGAACAGACCTGGTGTTTCTGCCATGATCTCCCTTTGCCAGCCAGTTTGTGTAGTGCAGGTCACTCGTCTGTGTCGAAATGTGTTTCAAGGGGGCTCTCTGATCTATGCCAAGAGGCAGGCAGCAGCTCAAGAGAACTTTTCAAACAAAAATACAAACATAGCTGCACTTAGGACTCTCAAACCCACACTGCAGCCAATATGTCAGATGCCAGCATACCTTGAAAATAGGACCAAAGATCAGGTCTAATTTTAGTAAACCTCTAGGCTCTGCATCCCCTGACCTTGTGTGCTTTGATGACACACAGTCATAAGAGGAAAGAAAGAAAAAGCCCCGGTGGCACCTGCAGGGAGGGGGAATCTGGCAGACAGGAGGTTCCTACAGGGATTGCCAACACCATGACATGTCTGTCTGGCTTTTGGGGCAGCGTGGCAAATTCAAGAGTGATAAACATTTGGCTTGGCTGGTGGGATACAGAGGAGATGCACCCAGGTGAGGTACCGTGCACTTGCTCCTCACAGTGACTTGCACCTTTCAAAGCAGCTGCGTCCAGCAGGCTTTGAGTCTTGAGCCCCAGGGCTTCGAAGAGGCTTCAGGCTTGGATGGGTTGAAGTTGAAGTATGTCAGTAGGACATGGAAATAGCTGCTCCTTGCAGGCTGGCATCTGGCAACGGTGCTGCTGAACTTCAGTGTAGAGCACAAAAGGCACATTATTTTTCTTAGATACCTTTGAAATCCAAGAGCATTCGAGGTGTCAGCAGTATCTCTAGGAAAACTTTGTTTACAATTTGGTATCACGAAAAGGGGGAACACTTTTGTTTTCCAAATACTTCCAGTAACAAATAGGGATTATCTGAAGTGACATTTGAGTTGCAGAAACTGCCTGAGTATCTAAAGAGGTTAGTGAAGATTCATGCCTGTCCTTGGTTTGGGTCTGAAGTCTTGAAGAGAGGACCGCAGCCCAATTGTGCTCTTTTAACAACTTTAACGAGATGCTAAATGCTCTTTAACAAGTGCGTTTGGGCGTTTTATTATTATTACTATTTTTCACGAGTCAGGATGCAATGTCTTTCTATAAATACCTAGTGGTTTTACTCTGCCATAGAGCACACAGGTGAGCTGGCTGGATACGTGTATCAGCTGACCACCTGCAGCCTGAATGATTCATTCCCCCTGCAGCAGCAGCAAGCTGCAAGCAGGCTCCAGCAGCGCAGGTTAAGGAGGGAAGCCAAACCGCTGGGCTGCAGCAGCCCTTGCCAGCTGTACAAACCCCTTCCTTGCGCTTGCTCTCTCTCCGGAGAAGACTGCTGCACATGTGGGCACGAGGACCCAGACCCAGAGGCAGGAGGTGGTCTGGGCTGCTGGGCCTCGGAAGGAAGAGGCTGCTGATAGCATTACTGCAGCTGCACTCTGTCACAGACATCAATCCTTGCCTGCACCGGAAGCAACACGCTAAGCAAGCATGTAGACCCTTGTTGGAAGCTACGGCAATTAAGTTAATTAAGTGCTGGGGCTGTCCCATATGTTTTCTGATCTGTTGTTCTTCAGGTCTCCTCTTGCACCTGTTCCCAGTGCATCCAAATCCACTGAAGGCTGGGGTTTTCCTGCTCCAGACACAGAAACAGAAGCACAGCTGTCCCAGAGCAGAGCAAAGGCCTGTTTTCCCTCACATCCCCTAGCAGACAGGCTGGGCAGGACAAGACGTATGTGGCGTGTGCCCCTCTCGCAGCATCTCAGGCTTTCCTGAGCAGAGCAGCCCTGCTCTACACACACAGTTCACCCACGTGCGGCAGTCTGGGGGTTGAATCACTGGAGCTGTCCCAGCGAGAGCAGCGCTGTGTCCGCAGAGCCTCAGGCACCTGAGCAGGGCACGTCCTGCTGTACAGCAGACACGCACCGGCTCCCGTGCCCGGCTCCCCTGGGAAGGGTCCCAGAGCTCTTCTCTGAGGAGTTCAGCAGCATCCTGTTTTAGACGCGAGGCAGCAGAGATACAAGGCGGAGGCACAAGCCCCACTGGGAATTTAAACCCCTAGACTCCTGTTTTTTGTGTGACAAGATCTTTCCTTGGGCCAAGCACATGTTCAGTCTTGGGAAAAACCTGCTCTTCACAGTTGACTTTCTCACTGCAAACTCCAGGAGAACAGGGGAACTGTTGTCAAAGCTCTTTCCAAGGCAGCTGGTCCACGCTTGCCCAGTGCATTTCTCCAAGGCAGAATTGCTTCCTGCAACTACATTTCAACACTGACACAAAGGCACGATATTATCTGTCCAGTGAAAGCAGAGATTATCTGTCCACTGTTTGCAAGCCTCCATTTCCACAGCTGGTGCTAGAATATGAACAAAGCGCTTTTTGGAAGTTACTTTCTGTTCGATGAAATGTCTGAATTTTGAATTTTTAAATCCAGTGTGAGGAAAGACATGGATTTTTCACATCCCAAGGCCTCTCCTGCTGGCATAGCAGCTGGGATTTTATACCACTCTGAGTTGAAATTGCACCTTCTGCTTAGGCACAGCAAAGCAGGCTCCATGGGTTTGATAACTCAACCCATGTCAAGTGGCATCACAAGCAGAGCACAAATTGGGGGGCGGAAATGGTAGGCAGGCAGACCTGGGGGTCGTTTCCTTGGGGAACCAGTCCAAAGTGCTTGTACCACTTGCAACGACTCAAGCAGCCTTGCATCCTGGCTCCAGGCAGGTTCGCTCTGCCCAGCTCTTCCTCCAGCCCAGGTGTCCAGGCTGCTTATAGCTCAATGGAGGCACCTGCACAGCACTTACAACCTCCAAGGACAAATCCCTCCTGTCATGCCATGGAGCTCCCATCAGAGACACAGGAGTCTGATCGTGTCATGTTGCTAAAGGTCAGATGCGGGGGGAAAGGGCTACTACATGTCCATGCCCTTCTTTGCGTGCCAAACTGTGTGCATGAGGAGACAAGAAATTTGGTGTTTCTGTATTGGAAATTCTTCCCATCTCTGGAAGGGCATGCTAAGATGTAGGAGCTTTGCTTCACCTGCATCACATGCATCACTTGAGGCACCTCACTCTCCAGGCACACTCACCTCGAGACATGCTGCCCATCCTCTAGTCCCTCCCCCTGCCAGGGCAGTAGCCCCTTGGTTAGCAGAGGAGATAGTGAGCAGTCAGAAAGCTCAGCAATCCCTGCTCTTCTGAGTGTCTCCAGACTGAATGGACAGGAATTTATCATCACCCAGAACCCACACTCTGCCCAGGAAGTGCAGGAAACTCTTGGGATACAGCTTTCTAAGAACGTCACTGCCGTATTTCCATTAAACACATTTGCACATGGAACATTTTGGTTACTCACGTAAACCTGACATTTCACCATCTCTGTTTTTCACATTAAGTGGCTTTTTTGCGCTGACGTGAGGTAAGGTGAAGTGGGGACATCACTGTTTTGTGCAGGGTGGGCTGCACTGTATTTCCCTTTTGATTTAAGGCCACACTGGGCTTGATTTCCCAAGATGTCAAAGAGAAAAACCCTGCCTGATTCCAGCCCCTCCTTTCCCAGGAATCGCCCGGAATAGTGTGTTTCTTGTCTTTGCTTTAACCCTTTTCCTTCCACCCAAGTGCTCCACAAGCCAGGCCCACTCCAGCAGGCACAGATTCAGTCTGGTCCCCTCCTCCAGCCCACTCAGAGGCCATCAAAAGCCCAAAATGACAGCGCAGGAGTGCCAGAAGCAAGCAAGTCACCTGCAATTTCACACCTGCCAAAGCTGCTTTCATGGCAGCTGGCGAGGCGAGAAGTTGATGAAGGTCCCACTTGGCCCAGGCTGAAAGTCAAAGCAACTGTTGGGCTTTTCAAGGAATGTCCTTCCCTGAAGTGGAAAGGCAGGTAAAAAACTCTGCTGGCAGCTGTCTAGGGGCATCTGTTGCCTTACTGAGGCAGAATTTGTGGTTTTTTTTTTTTTTTTTTTTTTTTTGCAAACAGTCCTGTTCTTGGCACTAACTTTTCTGAGCTGGAAAAAAACATTGGCCACCACCAGCTGTGGAAGCACTTTCTGGACTGTGGATTTCTTTCTCTCCCCCAGAACCGCAGCTGAACTACACTGGCCCAATCTGCTCATCGCAGGTGAGATTTAATGGTTCAGGAACTCACTATCTAGCAGGTAACTGTCTAGCAAGTTTTGGCTGTACAGGCCAAATCCAACCTGCACTTCTGCTTCTTCCACCCTAAGGACGTGCATGAGAGAGGCAGTACACCCAGCTTACTAGGATCCAGCTACTGTAGTAGCTGAGTGTGTAGTAGCTTCTGCTGCCTGCTCCTAACAGGGAGGATTGCATGACCCAAGCTTCTTGCTTGATATATGTCCTCTTTGTTCCTGTGAAGGGCAATAAGACTCACCATAGAAACTTGCTCCTCCAGACCCATGGGCTGAAGAATCCTGCTCATGTCAGCAGCATGCTCAAGCCAAGAGGAAGGAGCTGATTCCCCTGCAACAACAAGGGGAATCCAAACCTGAGCAAGACAAGAGCTGTTAAAAAGCACAGAGCTGCAGTCTTCAAAGTCTGTGACAATAACCCACCTTCATGAGTTTAGAACTGATGGCCAAATGCCGAGTCCAGCTCAAGTCCTGGACACCAGAGCTCTGGAAGGCAACTCCAGCCAGGCCCTGGTAAAAGACCACCTGTCTGATAGGTATTCGCTTACAAAAATAGGGGGCACAAACTGAGTTAATATCACCAAGGGCACATTAAATACAGAGGCACCAAGCCCAAATCAAATGCTACCTGTCTTGGATGATTTTGGTCTGAAGTTTGTTTCTAGCTCCCCTTCTGTTGAACTGCAGATATAAAACACTAAAGCCATGTGGTAGTTAAATTACACCACCAAAATAAAATAATAATAATTTTGCCAAACAGCAGTCATGCAGATCTGCAAAAGGACATCTGTGCCTCCTAGTTAAATGTCACCCTCACAGCTTCCAAGCAGATATCTGCTCTAGAAAAAGATGCCAGGCAAAACGCTTCATGTTCTGGACAATGCCAATGGCTCAGGGAGAGATGGGGAATTTAAGGGAAATGGAGCTACAGGAAGTTAGGAAAGTTCCTCCAGCAAAGACCCTATCTCCTCTTTCCACGGCCGCAAGGCACCACATCCTAAACAGGCATGAAACAATAGGGTTGCTAACAGCCTGCCTGGCAGCATGTATTGCCCTGGTCATTATCTCAAGGCCATAACTTCAAAAGAAAGTCCTGGACACAAACAATAAAAGAGCTGAGGCCACGGTCACCAAAACACACATCCGTTTAAAATAAATACTTCCCAAAGATCCTAAAGGACTGGACCTGCCATGTCATCACATCATGGCTGGCACTTCATGACCCCAAGAAAAGAAAAAAAGAGCCCAGGAGAGGGCCAAGAATAACTGCTTGGACAAGCGTGAGCTACAACTGCCCCAACTACAGCAGAGCGGGAGCTGTGCTGGCCTCCAGAGAAGGCTGGGGGCTGCACACAGAGGACACCAGGAAGGACAGGCTGGGGGACACATGTGGTGCTTTAGCTCTCAGAACAGCTCCTGCAGGGATTCAGAGCAGGGCGTTTCAGGCTAATCTCCTGCGTCCCCTCAGGGAACCTGAAGGATTATTGCTCTACATCTGCTCACATGGTTGGGCCCCACCTTGTCAAGCCAGGGAACACGCTGGCAGCTGCTCAGTTGCTAATCGGTTTGGGATAAACAGCAAAGGGCCCTGGCTGTTGTAGTGCAGCATCTCCCAAGAGACTCCCTTGCTCAGAGCCTGGTGGTTCCTCTTGGGCCCTGCCTCACAAAGCCGTGTGCATCACTAAGTGCTGCTTCCTGTCCATGGCTAGGGAGGGCCATAGCACAGCTTCCTTGGCTACATGCAGGGCTGGGGAAGGCAGCCAGAGCAGTGCCCGGCCATCTGGCCCAGGGGAGAGTCTTTAGTTACAGCTCAGTCCCAGAGGAAAACAGAGGTCTCGTGCCAGGAGTCAGCACACACCTTGAGCCATGCTCCAGGCTGCAGGTATACGACACTCCTCCAGCCCTCCAGCTTGCCAACAGACAGAGCTGCCACAGATCTGTGAGGCTGAGGGTTTTGGGATGCCAGCTGCTCACACCCAGGTCACCTATTTGTTTTTCTTGTTGCTCTCCTGTTCCCAAGTGGGCCCCTCGGTGCTCACTGCTAGCAGACACCTGCTTTGCAGTACACAGAGCTGCACTTTCCTCCTTAGCAAAGAGGAACTAAGATACCAGTTTGGAGGCCAGCGCTGGCTGGGCTGGCTCTCATGCAGTCAGTGCCATCTGCCGGCAAACCTTTCTTTGGCTGCTAAGCAAGGGAGCAAGCCCACACAGCCTGTCACCTTCCCCACATTTTCCTACCATCTGCAAAGGTGAGAGATCACCAAAATATTCCCCAAAGGGAGCATTACTTTTAAAACACTTTATTAAATACTATTACAAATATAACAATACATTTCAGCTCAAACAGATGGTTAATTTATTATAATTTAAATATAACTTAAGACGCTCCTCACAAAGTACTTTCCTAAGACCTTAATGATTAAGCTCTTATGCAAGAATACAATAAAGTAATATATAAAAAACAGGGCTTCCATGTAATTTGCAAATATCCTGGCATTAAATTGTTTAAAATAAATCAAACATCTTCAAGTTATCCAGGCCTAAATCAATGGTTACAGACCTACGTAGGGTCAGGTATTTTACAATGCTTCTACAGCTAAATGGTACAGAAATACCCACAGTAAACAAAATGCACAATTAAATATTTATATAAACAAGACATCACAGAGTCTAATCCCATTGGGATGAAAATATTTTATATCTACTTGCTGCATTCATAGACCAGAGTACCTGAATGAACACTAATACTTAGTGCTGCTACAACAAGAGTTTAGGTTTCAAAATCCTTCTAGGACATGCAAGAGAAAACTAGATAACTGCCCATATGGTTACAGGCATATTCATTGATGTCCTATTAAAATGAACTGACTCCAGCAATAAGCCAGATCAAACACTTTCAAAGATTCCAATGAACATGTTTTCAGTTATTTTGTTCCTGCCAATATAACCTTCTCCAGCAGCATAGTAAGTGGTGTCTTCACCTTACCTAGGTACCTTCAAGTAGCTCAGAGGAGAAACCAGCCTCCTCTTTAAGCAGGAGCAGCTTAATATACACTCACCATCTGAAGAGATGGCAAACTCCCAATTTGAAACAAATGCATGACTGAAGGTAGACTGCATTTTGCCAGAGGGCCAGAGTTTTGCCCTCCGCTTTATCTTCAATGGAAATATCAGACAGCTTGAGTTCAAAATGTCTTAGAAATAAACAAGGTAAATCATTTTGTCAGCAAGAGGTAAAAACATCTGGACAGCTGCTGATCTGCATGCAGTTTCATTTCCTATAAATCTCTGGGACATAAGTGGAGATGGCTTCAGTTCCTGCAGAGAGAACAAAATTCCTCTAAATAAGAGAACTAGCATAGATTTGTATTTGCTGTCATTTCAGAGCAATTTTGTATGGGGCAAGTAATCAAAACATACAAAAGTTTCTAATATCATATGCAGATGGACAGAAGGTTAGCACAACCATCTGAGCTAAACAATCATTTCTGAACCAATAAATCTCTTTAGGAACTTCCATGTTATGCTTAGGTACTAGGTAACACAAAGCACATATGCCCCTTTCTGCAGCTGTAGACAATTAATGCTCCAATTGCTTCTGTGATTTACAGCAAGAGAAACTGAGTGCAGATATCTTATGATCTTACCTGAAAGGTAAGGATTCAGACATTGTGGCCAACACTCTGGAAGCTACCTTCAATGGTGAGGCTCTGACAGCTACTGAAAAACAGAAATGAAAGATATTTTAGCAACAGCTGTTCTACATCAAATGCATTTTAGTAGAAAGTTGCAGTGTTTCTCATGTTGCTTTTTGAAACACAGCTTACCTGGAAGGTGTATATTTCTTTCCTGAAAGAAAAAATAAGAAAAAGTATTAGCATTTCAAGACTAAAGTGCCTTCAGGCAAACTTTCTTCTAAAAATCTCTCTTTTCTGAATACTTGACAGAAACACACTGATCTAGCAACCAATCTAAAACCCAGTTGTTACTGCATTGTCATTAGCTCCATCTCAACTTCCCATTCATGTTTCCTAGCACTAATTGTTGATTAATAGAACTGCTGCTTTTTCCTTCAGTAATTCTTATTTTAAATGATTTTTTAAATTTTATTGATTTGTCATCCAAAACCAAGAGTAGCATATATAGGCTTCTTGGAGGGGGGACAAAAAAAAAAAAAAAAAAAAAAAAAAAAAAGCCACACACACACTTGGAATGGCTTACTACAACAATTTCCTCTTTTTCAGAAGAGTCACAGGTTCTAATCAACTCGCCAGTAAAGATTGAGTCAGATAAATAAAATCAGTTGATCTAGTCCACCTACTCACCTTTTCTTCGAAAACGTCTTGCAAGCCAAAGGAGGAATGATGCTGTGGAAAGCAGAGAGGCAACTGTAGCTGCAGTGCCCACTGCGAGATAGGTGCCTTGTTTAGAAGCTGAAAAGACAAAAAATGTTTCAGTGAGATTGAGACATGATGCCTTTGAAGTCCTTTCTACTTCTTTCTTTTCCAAGTTTTCTTCCTAAAGAATCCAAACTACTGCTTGTCACCAGCTGAGAGAAGACAAATCCTGCACACAGGTGAAAAGCTTCATACTGAAAGTTATTCACCTTTACCAAAACAATAGCGAGGTAACAAGCCACTATATGAGGTTCTCCCTAACCTTCAGCCTCATATGATAATTTGTGTTTGTCTTATTTTCTTTTGAATTGTATTTTGATTTCCTCTGGAGTGTTTTCCTCTAAGGAATCTCATCAGAATCAATGAAATTCAAGAATCTAAATTCTAAGTAAATACAGACAAGTTGAGTTCTTAAGAATTCCAAGCAAAGGCACTCCAGGTAGGCTCAAGTATGTTCCCACTGAAGTTAGTGGCAGAGCTCTTACTGGCTTGGATGGGAAGGTAGGGCTGAGACTTTTAACAAAAGCTCTAATTTTATCAGGTAGAAGAGCACTGTGAGGCCTTTGATTGATTCATCCTGTAGCTTTTTTATTATTTATTTGTTTTTATTTCTCAATAGACTTTGAACATAATTTTTAAACCACAAGGTTCTGCTTCTCTAAAAAGGCCTTTTCTTTGTTAATGTGGTAAATGCCCAACACTAGTTACATATATAACTTTGTTATTATTATTATTATTAAAAAAAGACAGCTTAGGGGCTTTTTTCTTGATGTGAAATCAGGTTTTCTCATCAAGGCCTTTTAGGCATTGGGTTTTGTTTTCCCTGTTTTCAAGGAGCATATTGAAGGTTTCTTTCTTTGTGAATTGCACTGTAATTCTTAACTCAATGGTTGGCATATCTGTCCTGCTCTTGCATGCCTCCCCCTTTGATTAGAAACCCAGTGTCACCTCTGTGGCTAGTCAGAGATAAAATACCTTCACATGTGGGCAGACTGGCATTCCAGTTTCCTGAATGATTGCACTCCAGAAGATGAGAACCATTCAGCCTCCATCCTTCTGCACAGCTAAAGTGGCAGGCTGTGCTGTATGTGAAGTTCCCAGCACCATGTAAGCAGTCCACAAAGCCATTCTCAGGAGAGCTCAGTGGTTCACACTGTATAGCTGAAAAAGATTTATCAATGGTTAATAAGCAGTAAGGACTTTCCTGTCTTCAGTTCTGCTCTGCACTAGCAAGTGTACACAGTATTATTAAAGAGTAATTTCCATTATCTTGCCAGAACAAATGTTCTTTTAATGCTCTTTCCCCAAAATGTTTTAGAGTTCAAATATCTTGGAGAAAATTAACAAGCTCATTTTACAGATATTAGTAGCTGTAAATCAACTATTAACTATTGAATAAAAACTAACTGCCATTAGCTAATTGGATTTCTAAAGTGGTCAGCACAGATGCCTGAGGAATCCAGCACACCAGTGCTGACAGCCCCATATGCTCAGAGAGAAGGGTACCTTTGCAGGCTGGCTGCTGCTTGTCCCAGGCCCCAGAAGACCCACACTGCAGTGTTGCTGGTCCTGTCAGGGCAAATCCCTCCTCACAGGTGAACTGGCAGGTAGCACCCCAAGTGAGCTCTTCAGAAGAATGGGAGCAGTTCACAATACCATGAGCAGGCCTTTCCAGGGCAGGACAAGTCACAGCTGTAAGCACAAGAGACAGCACAGAGTTTATTTTAGAGCAGGCCAAGATAAACAGTCTTCACAGAGCTGACAAAGATGCTCCCTGCCTGGAACCAAACTCTGTGGGCCATGATACCACTTCAGACCCAGTGAGTCTGGAGTATTGGCACAGTCAAGCCAGGGGCCTCAGGGAACAAGGACTTCGGTGCTGCACAGTGAAAAGAAACCAGTAAGTCCCAACCCAGCAAGTCTTACCTCTGCATTTTGGGAACAGGTTTGACCACTGATTCTGTGCCACACAGCGGACACTGGATGGACCCTGCAGAACATGGCCCTTATTGCAGTGGAAGTGACAAAGTGAGTGGTAGGTGAGATCTGTAGGAGCATGCTCACAGCGCACAAAGCCTTCCTCCAGCCAGGTTATAGCCTCACAACTCACAGCTGCAACAGATCACAACAGCAGTCAGCACAGATGCCTGAGGAATCAAGCGCGCCAGTGCTGACAGCCCCATATGCTCAGAGAGAAAGGTACCTTTGCAGGCTGGCTGCTGCTTGTCCCAGGCCCCAGAAGACCCACACTGCAGTGTGGCTGGTCCTGTCAAAGCAAATCCTTCCTCACAGGTGAACTGGCAGGTAGCACCCCAGGTAAGCTCCGCAGAAGAATGGGAGCAGTTCACAATACCATGAGCAGGCACTACCAAGGCAGGACAGGTCACAGCTAAAAGTACAAGAGAAAAATGAGTTTAGCTTTGGACAATCGAACAAGCAAACAAACAAACAAACAACAACCACCCCCCCCCCCCCACACACACACACACCACTAGCAGCATATCCAACAAAACAAAGGAGAGATGAAGAAACCTGCAATCCTGGCATTTCAGGAGGATCTCAAAATAGAAGATTATTTTATAGATTGGCCGCAAATTCATCTGCAGTTCACAACAGCTGGTTACAATCAAAAGTTCAGTGTGGCTTTTGATACTTGTTTGTTGATAGTTTGATGCTCCAAACGGTAGCATATTTGAAGCTGAACACTTCAAGAACTAGTCACTATAGTTAGTATTAAGTAGCCTATTGTGATCAGTCACAGCTGTATTAAGTGATCCATTCCCTATTCTCTAGTGGCAGGGGTGGGAGGGCGCAGAAAAGTTTCTTTAGGAGGAAATCTAAGGTAAGGCTGGGGCATTGGTCCAGCCCATTTCATGCCTCCAGGGTAAAAGAAGGGCCTTGGCACTGCAATAAGACCACATCTTCAGAGCTAAGTACAAAGGAATAGGTCAGAGGGTCAGTTTGTATCTACTGGTAGAGTAACTTTGAAGTATACAGACCTATGTATGATTTGGAAAGCTCATTACCCCTGCTTGGGAAGCTCACCTTTGCACTCTGCAAGGGAGGCAGACCAGACCCCAGGAGAGGTACAGTGAACTGATTCTACTCCAGTCAGCTCGTAGCCCTTTTCACACTGAACTGTGCAGGATGAGCTGTAGCCGAAATTCTTCAGTGGGTGGCTGCACTTCAGGGTCCCATGATCAGGCTCCTTTAGGGTGTCACAAGTCTCAACTTTAGAGAAAGATAAGGAGGCAGAGTCATTAGCCGAGCAGGTAAATTGACAAGCCAGGCAAACCAAACACTAGTTGATATAACCCTCTCCCCACTTGGAAAGGCAGCTAGAGTGAACTTACCAAACTCGCATTCAGGCCCATAGAATCCAGGGTTGCAGCGGCAGGTGTGATTGTTAATGGTCTCTATACATTCCCCATGGCCGCTGCAGAGAGATGGGTTGCAGGAAGCTAAAAAGAATAAAATGCATTAGCAACATTTAAAATGCAAAAGGAACAACAGACTACGATGGAGGTAGAATTCCTCAACAGGGACACTCTTCATCAATTCACTACAGCTCTTATTTGGCAGATACGTGGTCTTTTTTTTCTTTTGGTCTAGCTGTAGCCACCTCCTCATAGTGTCTAAGCCACTCCAGGAGTCTATTGGCAGAGGCGGATGCCCCCAAAAGGGTAATTCTTGCCTAGCTGAGAAACTCACTACAAAGGGGATAAAAAAAATCACTTTTTCAAAGAGATGGTTTCCCTCCACCCACTATGTAAGGGGTCTGGTGACTTGCTTAGAAAAGATGTGTAATATTCTGAGGACTAAGAAGTAGGGGAGATCAGTATAGCTCTCAGAACGCAGCCAGTTTCAGCTCTGAGAATAGCCCTCCCCCCGCCAAGGAACTGTGTTTAAGGTAAGTGTACAAGTGTTTACATGCTCAGATAGTTAATATTTAAGACTACATGAAATGACACCCCATTACGTCCTCTCCACAGGGCCTCACCTGTATAACACAAGGCAACCTTCTTTTTCTCACACTGTGCATCATTCCATTTGCCATCATCCTTCCCTCTTTTGATGTAGATTTCAACACAGTCCTCGTTGTTCCCTTCACCATTTGGCTCACCCAAAGCCCAGTTTTCTGCCTCTTCTGTTAGTTCTTTGTTAGTTCCAACCCAGGTCCATGTCTCATTAATTTTTCTGATTCCAATCCAGTAGTAACCGGGATTAAAAGGTAAGAAGTTATTAAGATATCTGATTTCCTCCTTATTCTGAATGGCAACCATGTTAGTATATCTGTCTTTGCACCACATCTCTGCTTCATCATAAGTCATATTTATGTCTGAATAATGGTAGGTCCAACAATTCACCTCCTCCAATATAGTAAAACCTGGAATGAGAAGATAACAAGTAGGTACTTTTTCTTCTCTAGAAGAAAATATATAAAAGACCTAAAAATATTCCATGCTTATCAATATCTGAACATGCATAGGCAGTAGTTGCATTTTATACACAATATAAATATATACTTTATACACAATATTTTACACACAACAGGAATTGTGTTTTATATACAATCGACAACTTTCAAAACAGGCATGTCAGCACCTGATTACAAAGTTCTGCAGGCTCTATAGCAAAGGCAGTAATATCTGAAGGGTGAGCAGGGAAACACTATTGCAACTTGAGATTTTTTTTTCTATGAATTTAGCTTCCTACTAATTAGTTTGTGTTCAAAATTGTTTAGTTTGGAGCTCGGACAAGATAGCTACACTATCACTCTATTAGCTTTCTAGAGAGACATACACACTTACCATAAGCAAGAAGAGATAGGAACCACAAGCAAACCATGTTTGAGAGTTTTATCTTTGTGTAGACAGCTATGAAAAAACAGAAAAGATGCATTTGTATAAAACATACTTTTTTTTTTTTTTGCAATTCAATATAAAATACTGCCTATGTTATCGGTTCTACATATTTAATCCCTCAGTGATCTTTTTAAAAAAAATTCTCATTTGGGAAAAATATACCATGTAAACAGTTCTTAACAAAGACAGCTTTTAAGGAACAGCAGCAAAAGAATTCTGTGCAGTTTTTCCTTAGCTAAGCAGCGTGATAAAATAAAACACTTTATACTCACAGATTGTCCTTGTGATGGCCAGGTGCTATAGAAGTCTTTTCAGTGACTGCTTTCCTTTGCTAAGTTGCTGGATATGGTCTTAAAGATGAAGTTCAGCTCAAAGTGCCTGGACCGTGTGCTCCTTCTGCCTTTCCTGCTGCCTTTTATTTTCTCAGTGCAGCCTGTCCTCCTTGAGGCAGGAAATTCCATGTGGAAAAAAAAAGTTATTGGAATATCCCTGGTTCTGACCCTCACGCACATTAAGCCTGACACTTCCCCTTCCCATATCAACCCTCCCATAGAGGCACAGTGTGCTGACAGACTGCCAAGTGCTGGATTATAGGGTTTTACTGACAGAAATACAATTCCAGGATATCAGTTTAAACTTTGCTATACGAGTCAGTTCCAGCTTTGCTCCTAGCATAGATGGAAATGTTTTCTTGAGCAGGAGCTCTTTGGTTTCCAACACCAAATTATTCTTGGAGGAGTGAACCACCTATGTAACTTCTTGCAGAGTAAAAAAATACTCTTTGCTGGCTTCTGCAGATGTTTAGAAGTCATATCGATGACATAATCAGAAAAATGAATATGACAGGTTCTTAAAAGTATCACCATCTATCACCAAAACTGTAGTGGATTTTAAAGCAAGTGTCTGAACTATGTAAGGCAAACCAGGGCATTAAGGCATACCATTCCCTCTGACAACCAGCTCAAATATGTATATGCAGTATGAGGCTCCAGAAAGTTTGAATGTTCACTAAATCTCTGAAGCAGAAAAAAAATATTTCACCTTCATCCACCTCTTCTGTCATTTTCAGAGAAATGCTCATAGGATCAAAAGGGAGGAGAATGCTATTTTGTTGGAAAACAGTTAGCTTTACTAACCAAGAGCTTTCAAAGGAGCATATCTACTACAGCAGATCTTTTCTTCAGAATTATGACAAGGCATGACATTTTTTTCTTTGAATTCAGAATAAGTAATACCCCAACAATGGGAATAACACAAAAACTCACTTAGGAAAGAAGTTGCTAAGATGTGCATGAGCCCATCAATACCACTGACAGCTTGATAACTAAAGCTATCAGCATCCCACCAGAGCTGATGAGCAGAAGCAGCAAATCAAGTAACATGAAGTGGTTTTAAGAGCTAACTTTGCCTCAATACAGAAGGTAAAATATCTGAGGTAGACATAGCTTGATAAATCTCTGCCAATCCAAGGGAAAGGATCAAAAAGGAATATTTTCTAAAGAGTCCCCAGTTACTATCAAAATATGGTTTTCCTATAATTTTCAACATAAAGCCTTAGAAAGTATGGCCAAGTCAGAAAGTAAAAACAAAGAATTTAGCAGAACAAACATACTGAATATTTACAGGGAGAAGAATTACAGCTAAACAATTCAAAACTCTGGAAAGTTGAAGTTAACTTTTGACTATCCCATAGGTGCTTTCTATTACAAAAGAGGCTGGACCAGGCCTGCAAGCACAATCAGATTCTTCCCATAGACTTGAAATTCATGAGAAATCAGGACTGCTTTCTTTAGCCTCAATTGTTCAAATGTAAATTGGGAATTAAAACATTTCCCATCTGCTAGTGATTTTCAAGTTGTAAACCCTTGAAATAGGGTGGTGTTTTTTATGTCTGTATAGTACACCCTGCTGTGAGCAGGTCCTAATTTCACAGAGACAATATTAAGTGGTCTTTTCATATTTAGTGGTACCCTAAAACAAACAAATAGTAACAAGTTTCCATAGGACAGTCTTTCTTCTGCTTAAATACTCCTCAGTTGTTATGATCACACATACAGAGAAATAATAGACCACTTTAGAACAAGCTTATATCTTGTCTGGTGCCAGAAGGGAAAAAATGCTTCACTTT
Source organism: Tinamus guttatus (assembly GCF_059628265.1). NCBI lineage: Eukaryota > Metazoa > Chordata > Aves > Tinamiformes > Tinamidae > Tinamus > Tinamus guttatus. Next base: position 5,627,097 of record NW_028288745.1, on the reverse strand, counting down.
CTTGGAGATTCACTTTGACAAATTGCTTTATGAGCTTCCTACCAGTAAGTGCTCATCCTTTTCAGATCAGAAAGTTTAGTGGAGGAAACTTTACCAGAATAATTTCACCAGCGGAATCTCCACAGGAAGGAATGCATCATTTCAGTTCTCAATGTTTGGAGTTGGGAGAGTTCCCAATCGTCTTCCTCTACAGTAGCAGAGACTGCTTGTTTGCAGCAGGAAAACAACCTTACAACCTCCCTATGAAAACTCCAGTCTAAAAAAAGACTGGCTCTCTTTTTGCTGGCAGCATTCCTGTATCCAGCACTGACATGCGACTCTCTCTGTTTTTTTCCCCAGGGTATTCTCTCATCCATAGCTTTTATTTTTATGTATTTTCATTAAAACAGATGAACAAGTGCAAAATTCTTAGGAAAAACATTTTTTTAAAAAAATCACCTGCCAGAAGTTAAAGTATCTTTATTAAAAGTCCCATAAGCACCTAAGAAATGAAATTCTATGGGTTTCTTATGAGCTAAAGCTAGTTTTGAGTCTGAGTTACAGAGGTATTTCAGGGGATATTTACCTCTGATACAGTTGCTTAGCTACTCTGGATACCCAAGCTAGACATGCCAACCAGTCTGCTCCTCAGCTCGTCTATGTTACTGATTTATTCTTTGCCCTTTTTTCCCCACAATTGCACATTTTTCTTCCCTTTTTCCTACTGATTTGAGATTGTAAAATCAAATCTCACTCTTAGAATTGCCGATCAGTTCTTGCTATATGCTCCAGAGCTTCATTGCCACAGGTGAAAGCTCAGCTTTTTCAGAGTGAATGAGAAAACTGTAGATTATCTTTTCTCCCTTACCTAGATTATCCCCTTCTCTAGGTACCTCAGAACAGGAGGAACAGAAATGCCACAGTTAACTCACTACAGCTGAATTTTCTTTTTGTTCAGTCTCCTTTGCCTGTCATACCCGGCTTTGAAAGCGTATAAGCTTGATCTACCAAAAGGAGCATGAGCACAACCATCTATCTGCCCTATGGGTACTTTTTAGTATATGAAAAATAATTACATGTTTGTATTTAAAAAGTAGTATTAGCTTTAAGAAAACAAATACCACAACCTTCACACTAAAGACTGCTTTCCATGGAAACTCATTTGTATAATGTTTAATGTTTGTATAATGTTACCAGTTATTAGATCACTAATGAGTGATCCAACAGCTGATTTTCTAGTTGGAAGGTTTAGCCCATTATGAGACATAGAAGGAAAGAATAAAATGCCTTACAAATATATGAGAAGTGACTGCAACAACAGTCAGGACTCTTATTTAAAGAGGGAGAACAATTGACAGTCAACACAGCTATCAACTTTCTTTTTTCTTCAGAGAAAGAGAGCAGAAACTGTAGCAGCACTGTGAATCTGTGCATGGAAAAAGAGTCCAGGTCAGAATAGGGAATGACTAAAGACAATCTAGGTGAATTATAGTCGATCAAATAACTCCTTAAGGATCAAGCCATGCTATCTCCAAACCTTAGTAATTTTCCTTGAGGCAATGAGGAGAGGTTGCCAGGTGGATTTGAAGAGAAACGGATATTGTCCCTGTACTTCTACAAGGAAGAAAGGTGGTGGTAATTAAAAGCCAGGTCCTCAAGCTTCAGTACCTGGGAAGATATTAGAACTGTAATGGAAAAATCATTAAAGAAAACACTGAAAAAAGATCAGCAGAAAGACACTTGAGGTGTTAAGAGTAGCCATGATTCGTTTGCCAAGAATCAAATCGCACCACTGCAGTTCATTTGTACTTCAAGGCTGAGTGACTAACAAAACAGAACATTGTAGCTTGCTGCAATTAAGACTTTTAATACTATCCCATGGGACATCGTTATAAGCAAACAGGAGGAATACTGCTTAGCTGAAATCACCATAAAATGATCATGCAAGATGTTGAAAAACTGCTCTTTGAATAGCAATTTAATAATCACCACAAATCTGAGAGAATTTTACAGATAAGCCCTGGAGAGGTATATCCTGAACTATGTTAAGCTAATTAACATGTTGGATGGTGAAACATTAATTAATATGCTTTAAAATGTAGATAATACAAAGTTTGAGGAATTGCAAAGGTTCCAAAGAACTAGAGTAGAATTCAGAATTATTTTGATAAGTTAGAGGCATGATCTGAAAACAGTAAAAGGAGGCTTTGAAAAAGCACAGTGACACTTAAAGAAAAATATAAGATAACAGTAAACTGGGAAATTGCTGGCAAGGCAACAGCACTGTGGGGAAGAAAACCCTAGTTGTAACAACTCTCAAACTCATCATGGGTTAATGACCTTAAAAAAAAAAAATGCAATTTTTGGAAATTGTACATTATTTAATTCTCATTGTCAAGTCTCAACATATTGATAAAACATAATATTATCTGTAATACCTAATACTATCTATTGCTACTTAGAAAGATAGGTAGACTAGATTGACTCAAACATGGAGCAACAATTAATATACGTAAATCTTTCATCTAAAAGATTAAATATAGTCTCTTTGGGAAAACAGAAGGACCATCTGAGTCTTGACGTCCTGTACCCTTTATTTTCAAAGAAGGAAACTGAGCAAAAAAAATATTCACTTACCAATGTTCTTACACATAAACGCTCATTTTTTTCTTTACTTGGAAAACATACATGCTTGCCTGATGTTCAAGCATGTTGTAAATAATTTAATTTTACAAACTACCAGTTCCTAATTCAAATACTATGTTTAGAAAATATGGCCTATATAGAAATACTGAAGGCATCTAGCATTTTGGGGAGTTTATGTGTATTTTCTTTTGTTCTCTTCCCTCCCTCCCGCCCAAAAACAAAGTGAATAGATAGAAGGGCAAAAATCTAGATTGTCTTCCAAAAGTTAAAAGCGTTTTAGATGTAATGAACTTCTAAAATGTATTTAGAAAAAACAGTGATCTTTTCTCTGTGTCAGCTTGCTATATAACAAGAAATAGTTGAATTTTTGTAGTGATAAAATTTGAAAGGAATGTTTACAAGATGTGAAAGCAGTGAAATGTAAGAGCTAGAGTTTTGTTCAGCTTTCCATAGATCTTTAGGCTTGCTTCTAGAAAGCAAGGTGCTTTCCTCCCCCAACCAAAAAAAAAAAAAAAAAAGCCACACACACTTTTAAGATCTTATCAATAGCTTATGATTAGGTGAGGCAGTGGGAAATTTTTCAGATGAGAATGTTTTGGACTTGTTAAAAATCACAGAAAATGGGAAGATACCATGTCTTAAACTTATCCTAAGTAGCCTGAACATATGTGGAAAGAGATTAGATTTGTAAATCTATATATAAAAAGAGAGAAAATGAGATTCCCACTGTCTATATCTTCATTAAAGATTTTTTTTTTTTTTTTTTTTTAAGATTATACTTGTATTCTATTTCTAAGCCTCAGTCTTCCTTTTTACATTTTAAGGATACTTTTATGTCAAACGAAATCACAGAATTAACATCTGAGAAAACCAGTCCCATGGCTCTAGTAGTAGGTATATTTGTCACTAAAAGAAGAAAACTTTCAAAAAGTACTGATATCAAAGTAGCTTATAAAACAGAAGTTATCACATGGCAAAGAGCTGTAACACTACCAGAAGAGTAAGTTCTGCAGCCAGTCTTGAGAGGAAAGGGAGTTTGGTGCTAGTGAAGATGTTTCCTGTTTGGAGTTTGAAACACTAATTCTTTAAAAATTCTGAGAGCAGAAGTCTAATGCAGAAGTTTTCCCTAAGGTCTGGCTAGGAAGAAAAGATAATTTTCAAGGAAGCAGTCATCCTTCAGCATATTTGTGTCTCTCATTAAGTGTGAACAGACAAAAACAGCTACAGAAGCAGATGGAATTTCTCAGTCTGAGATAGTCTCCACTCTGTCTAGAGACAGACGCCAGGAGCCAGAAAAACCTTTATCCTCTTTTCGGGAACTCTGGGGTGACTCAGTGCTCTATTTCCTACAACCACACAAAATACACATCCCCCCCACCAAAAAAAAAAAAAAAAAAAAAAAAAAAAAAAAGGAGAAGAGGCCTGGGATCACTGGCAAGTTGCAATTTAGTGCAATGAAACATGGAACTAGGCAGAGAAGTGACCTGATCAAGTCAGAAGCATCCTTAATCCTTACACCTTGAGGTAGGAAGAGTACAATGAAGTTTAACATCAAATACTTGGTCACCTGCAATTGCAGATGGAATAGATCCCACACATAATTATATTCCCAACTTCATAACACATCTTATGGCAGAGGTGCTTGGAACCTTACCACCCTTTAAGACTTTACAAAGAGGTATGGAAAAAATAAACATATAACACAGATACTGCACTGTTGAACTTGCTGTCCAGATCTTCTGCCTACCTCTGTTCCCTCAAAAGGTTTAAACTTACAAGACATGTGAACTAGAAGTAGCACTGGAATGCTCCTCTATGCATCTAAGGCTATCCCCAGAACTTCTATTAATGCTTGAAGTCATTTATAGAACCAGGAAGCAGAAATGCCTATTACCAAAGCCACAAACATTCTGTGGAATAAGATCTTACCACCTGTACCCAAAAATCTTCAAAGCAAAAGACTGAAGTGCAAGAAAGGACTTCACAGCAGGGAAAAAGGAAAAACTGATCCATGAACAACTGGCAAGAGTATCAGACATAGCTTTGCCAGTCAGTAGACCACAGGAGAACAGAGGTAATTAAATTTTTGAATTACATACTATTATTTCATAAGCACTCCATCCACTCTGCCACAAGTTTGAGCAAACAAGCTTATTTCTATCAGCTTGATAAATAATTGCTTTTGGGGAAAGGCATGCTTAGCAAATTATTGGAGTAGAGCTCAATTGATTTGTATAGCAGCTCAAGAACAGAAATTCTGCAGCAACACTTATAGCAATGGCACTAAGTTTTTTGGCATTATTGTTCTCCAGACAGAAAGAGTGCCACAGGGCTTTGGAAAGCTTTTGTTAACTCATTAGGACTTTCCTTATTTCCTGGGCCAGAAAACAATGCTTCAAATTTCCAGTGAAGTCTTTGTTCTTCCGCTCCTTCCAGACTTCTCGAATCCTCAGGAAGGGCGAGTTTGTCACCTACCCTTAAGTTGCTGCACTTTGTGGAGGTGGCAACAGCGTGTTGTCAAGCACACTAGTCACTTTCATAGGTCTTTTCACTTGAATTTAACAAGTAATCAACATGAATGTTTTTAAATGCAAAGAACATAACCTCCATCCAATATATATTTAGCATTCATGAAACATTAGTAGATTTTTTTTCTTTTAACTTACAGGCACATGCTTATCTTTTGCAACTGCAATCAGTAATTGTTTGGTTATTTAGATCATGCTCAACTTACTTGAGCCATTGGGCAGAAAATGCTTTCCACTCATCTACTGAGTTTACTTTCATAATAGGCATAGGATAAGCAGGAAATGCAGCAATCATTTATCATGTGTAAAATACTGAGTCCACACAAAATTCTTATTTGAAGCTGTTACAGTTCAGTTTGTTTGTGCTTTAAGTTAAAAAAAGAAAAAAAAAAAGAAAAAAGGAAAAGAAAAGGAAAAAAGGAAAAAAACAACTCCATGATACTAGAATACAACTAGAGGGGAAGCTGCGCTTTGATAGAAACAGAAGCATCCAGATTTATGTCTGCCTAAATTAGGCATATAAATGAGGTATGCCGTTGCTCTAGACTCTAGGAGAGCCACTCTTTCCATTAAGAAAAGTGACAGCTGGGAGCAAATACCTTTTGGAAAACACAGGGAAAGAATCCAAAACAGAGTATACCTTTTTTTCCAAGGTTGATGGAGAAAGTCTAGCTAAAGTTTTGCATTATTAATTATGCAAAATACAGGCTAAACCATCTATCCAACAGCTCTATGGGTTTGCACATATCCTCTAAGATAGGATTTAAACTTCTTCCCCTGAAATAAACTGTGTACATAACATTTTGAAAGCATTCACCCACTTGATAGTATAAGTTAGCAACATGAAATAACAAGGATTCCTGTGCACATCAAACATTATCTCCTGAACTTGTCACTCACTGGATGACAGGATTTTGGGACACAATTCTTCATTTTATCTCTATGTCATGTCTTTACTCTCAAGGCAGAGAGATAGCTATAGATAAACCATTCCACAAAGAAACATTAAGATATCACCACAAGAAATAAAAGTGTTTTTTCCTTCATTCTGTAGCCAGAAAGCTGCAAGTCTGACCTCATGTAACTACATACTCACCAATCTCCCCTTTCATTCTAATTTTTGTCTCTGGTCTAGAAAATTACGCTCCCCACCATGAATAAGGAGGGACATGCAGTTTCCTCGCTGAGATTCTCCAGTTAAAACTTCACCTTTCAAGCTGCTCTCATTTGTCTACTCCATGAACAGGCACTTGAAGAAAAGCAGCTGCATCTGAAAAGGTTTTGTGTTGAGGATATCACAGATCCCACAGAAATAGAGTCTCATCAATTCAAAGAACTCATTCACACTGTTCATCTCCGCAGACCACAAAGCTAACAGCTGGGGCAGCAAAATCATCACTTGTACAGTGCTTCTGTTGTATACACAGGCATATGCTGCAGGACAGTAACACCGAGAACAGGAAAGGACAACACAAGGACAGCACAGAGCCCCGAAAAAACAAACCCAGAAGATTGGTTTTGCAAAACAAGTTGCTACTACAGCAGGTGATTAATCCAGTCCTATTTAAGACCTTTCCCTCAAAGCAGGGAGGCTTAGCATTTCTACGCCAGGCAGGCAATAACTAAGGTAATGCAGAAGTAACACTAGGAATAGGACAACTCCAGATAGGGAACTCTAGGGCTGAAAAGGAGTGGGTCCAAACAGGAAAATCATCAAGTTCTTTCTAAGGAAGCATCTTCATAGGTGCCTATTGAAAGTTTGTGTGTTCAAGTTGTAGTGAAGAACCAGTCAGAAAGGATCAGAAGTAGTGTGATGGGCTCCATATAGATGTTAGGTGATGAAAGATGATCAGAAGCCTTCTGTACATAAAGGTATAACAATAGTGCATGCACACATACACCCTGCCCGCAAAAGGGGAATACAAGCCATCTGCAAGTAAGCAGACTGGAAATTAGAAGGAAGTTTCTAGCCAACAGAGAAATGAAATTCTAGAAGAGCCTAAGAGTAACAGAACAAAAACTTGTCTGCTTTGCTATGGATTTTCCCCAACTTATAGAAAAGGGGGTATGACAGCATTATACATGAAAGCAGAGTACAAGACTTGATGCTCAGAGCTCTTACTTCCCACGTTCTGGAAGCTGGTTTGGGTTTTTAACTTCAGTGCAAAAAATAGTCTCTTCCTTCTGGACTGACTACACATATGCAGATCCAAAAATTTTAAATATTAAGAGGGATAATGTTATCCTACATGTATGCTGGCGTTGTTGCTAACCTGAGCAACAGCTAACCAACAGTTTAAGAAAAAAAATCTTCATTCAAAGCTTATTAAAATGAGTGGGCCAAGCAGCAAAGTAGATCTGCACTCTGTTGTTCAATATTTACAATGTAAAACAGCACTTTTCATTTGCATCAGTATTAGATGTTCTTCTGCTCAGGTGAAATATTCACTCTCACTGAGCTAAAAATCAAACTCAGATTTTAGTAGCTCTGAGTCACATATCAAACCTTCCCATGCACAGCTGAAAGATAGTACCCATTCCCTGCCCCCCAGCATATCTTCTGTTTGAAGACTGCATGGGATGGAAATTACCTACTTCAAAATTCTTTTCTAATATTTTCCTGTAATACAGCAGCAAGCCAAGCATATCCTTACATCTTGTGCCCTGCTGTCAAAGAGCTCATTAAAAAGAATAATTTACAAGCTGAATTCAAGCATATTGTTTCCCTTTTCCTGATTCTGATAACCTTAATGGCTTGAGAGAATCTCAAAATGAGCTACACCGACCTCCACCACAGCGCAATGTATGCTTAACATATGTGCACAGTAGTAATATTCCTTTTCTAGCATTTGCTGTCCTAAGACTAAAGGACAAAAATATACAAACACGTTTTGCAAATAAAATATTCATGACCTACTTTTTTTTTTCTCCTATTCTTGAATTAAATGTTAAATCTCTTCCTAAATGAAGATCCTCAGCTACAATCTAGTTTCTTCCTTCCAAGGTGTGCAAGTTCCCTAGGGCACTGAAAACAAACTAGCCTTAGCACCTTTGAGACCTGCATGGCAAAATAGTAAATTTATTCTTTTTAGAAGGGATAAGCCAGCCCAAGTCAGGCCATTTCTACATTCCCCATCTCTACTTTCACTCAGAAAAAATAGAACAGGTGACAGTTATCAATAGTTAACAGTTTCTCAGAAATTCCACTCAAGACCAAAATAGTTTTTAAACACAGATTACATACATATAAAGAAAAAAAAAATCTAATAAACTATCAGTTACAAGGGTTAACCCTTTTGGGATTTCAGTCTAGACTTCTTAAAACCCTTTTTGTTAGGAGATTACTCAGGAAAGCAAGCCAGTCTTTTCTTTGTAAGATACTGTACTAAACCTTTCCACTTCTTTTGTGACTTTAGCTGAAAGACAAAAACCAAAACATAAGGAAATGCAAGAGAAAGGAGTCATTTCACACAGACAAAGTCAGATGAATGATGGAGTTTGAGTCACAATTTAATCTCTGCAATTTAATCTTTGAGCCAGGCCCCTGACATCCAGGCCAGGAGAGGAATTGAAATACTGTACGTACTTGTTTGCTTGAGTTTTAGAAGTAGGTTCATGACTATAGTCTAAATAACATTCTATTCCCACCTATACAGAATTGATCTGCATAAACAGAAGAGAAGGGGTGAGCACTTTATTTGTGGAGACTTCCTTTTGTAAAGCTCTAGTCTTTGTAGCCACGAAGATATTTAAATTAGAAATTTGCTCATACATTTATAAATATGCACATGTAGTTGAAAACTGTTTTTCTTTCTTTTTTTTTTCCCCCTTTTTTTTTTCTTGAGCAAATCTTAGTACTTAAATTCACTCTGTCCTGTGCATACATCCCCACTTTAGGGATATTTAAAGGAACATTAGTAAAAATTTCAGCCCTTCTGATTTTTTTTTTCCCTCTCCACAGCAAGTGTTTTAGCAATTCCATTTGCAGAGGAGAGCCCAAGGGAGACAGGAAAGCAAGAAGTCAAATACAGGAAGGGCACATCTGCTCCTGCCACGGAAAATACAAAGAATCGTTAACTTCTCAGCAATATTACTAGGCCCTTTACCACAGTTAGAGAAGTAAACACATAAAAGAAGAAAGCCCCTGGATGCAATTTTATTAGAGGTAGGCTGCCTCTGGCCCGAGACCCATGTCACCCCATGCCATCCTCTTTGCACCCCTGAGGGCCATGAAGGGACTTACTAAGAACTACTGCAAATAGCAGGGGATTTTTTTGTAGGCTTAGAAGCCAGGAGGAAATTCATATGCCCTTGTTATGATATAGGAAATGACATTTGGGTATGGTGGACACACAGGAAAACAAAAGATGTAAAAAAAGAACGGAACAGACGCAGCATACCACGGGCTTATCTATCCCATTCATTTGCCCCAACTTACACCAGGCCAAGAGCAGATAAGCACTCCACAGCTGCATACAAACCACTACAGCAAAGTTTAGCCTTTGAACTATACCACAGTTATCCCCACCACCAGATCAAGCATGCTTTCCCTTACTCACCAGCATTAGTGTTGCTAGACTCTTCCACACAAGACAAAAGTGTGCAACAAGTTTTCTTTTGTTAAGGCCACAATACAGAGGTCAAAGGTCTAGAGAAGAAAAGATTCTATTCAGGTTAAAACAGAAAGGGAATACATCTGTAAGCAAGAAAGCTCCATAAAACACTAACAGGACTAAAATTAGAACAGCAAATATTTGACTAACCTAACAAACAAACACAAAAGTTGTGAAATCAAGAACAAATGAACAAAAAAAAACCCTTCCACTTGTTAGAGCTTTAGAGATAAGCATAAGGAACTATTGCTATTAAAGCCTTCCAAGACTTCCACAGTCAAAGAAAGCTATCACTCTGAACAACGAGTTTAAAAACTTGCTACTTCATCTTTATAGGACTCACCCTTGTGACTGAAAAAGAGCTCTCTTCCAGGCACAGGTTTTATCATTTTCTCTGCAAAGTTCAACAAATCCAGAACAGCTGGGATGATGGGCTTGGGTTTCTACAGATAGTGTTTCCTCCCCTCTTTCTTCCTCTTCTTTACATAATATTTCAAGGACTTAGGTTAGCTTAGGAAGATTTTATTTCTTTTCTTCTCTTACTTGTTTTTTTATACTAACAATATGAGTCCATGTCCAAAAAATGTAATTTACAGTGATATTTGAAAATGCCCATTTTAGAACTTTATTAAGGGGTGCAATAGCTTCAAGAATATATTCTTAAGGTTTTTCTTTTTTAATTATAAAGCAATAATTAATAAAATAAATAACCAAAACCATAGTACTTGTTAAGCCTCTGTCTAGGGTTGTATCTAGGTGACGTGTGCTTTATTCAGTCTATACTTAAGAGCTACTTCAGTCTATAGAGTCGCTGCACTATACACTGTGCAGAGTCACCGCACTCTGCAGTCAAGCACCGTTTTTACATTTAGAAGATATTACAGTTGTAGAAATACATATTAGTAACAACTTATTAATCACAGCTATTTTTTGCATGCACTTAATACTTAAACTTCATGCAATTACACTGAGTTTGTTTAGGGAAATACTCTAAAGCTAAAAAAAATATGTCTAAGCATTATCTCTTCTGAGTGTGTGATGCAAGAACATACTCTTACATTCAACAAGTCGAGGAGACAATCTTTTTGTTCAAAGAATATAACTTTTTCAGCAAAATAGTTAATCTTATTCACTTTAGGCATATGGACTTTTGTGAAGACATTATATGGAACGTGCCTGACTCATCAAATAGAAAATTTAAGATAATAGGAGGTAAACTTATACTTTACTTATATATGTAAAAAGTAGCATGTAGAGACTTTTTCAGCTCTTTTCTGTTTATGTTTGTGTGTGTAATGCTATTGATCTGTTGAGAATGGAGAAATGTTAAAAAAGTAAAAAGACTGTCAGAACATAAAAAAAGGAATTTTTAGTTGGAAAACTATAATCTTTTGGGGTGTTTGCTTTTTAATAAGGTCTCTAAGATGCGATGCAATGTTGTCAGCTCTCGCAGAAACATTCTAAGTGTTCGCATACAAGACACTCCTATTTTGTGCCCGCAGAAGCACTCGGGCAGGAATGTTCGAAGGCACTAGGCGTGGGGAGCTCACCAAGGCGGGTGGAGAGCAAGCTCACCCTCTCCACGACCCTCTTTCCCTACAAGGACGAGCCCCTTGCTCCCACACCGCCACCGCGGCGGCAGCTCTGCCTCTGGAGCCGGCGGGCAGCAGCGGTAGCGACGACGCCGCCTCACCTCAGGCGCGACCGTTGGGCGGCGACACCAACGGCCGCCGGCAGCCCCGCCCCGCGGCCGCCTTAGCCAATGGGCGTGCGTCGCGGCGGCGGCCCCGCGACGGCCTTAGCCAATGGGCGTGCGTCGCGGCGGCCCCGCCCGCGGCGCGCGGCCGTCACGGCAGGCTGTGGGCGCTGCGGCTCCGCTCGGTCGCGCGCTGGCGGCCGTGGGGCGCCGCCGCCATGGCGACCGTGCCCGAGGTGGAGATCGACCCCGACGGCACGTTCAAGTACATCCTGGTGCGCCTGCAGCGCCCGGGCGGCGAGGAGCGGCGGGACATCGTCCGCGGCACCAAGGCCGCCGAGTTCCACAGTGGGTGCCCGGTGGGGCGGGGGTAGTATTAGTAGTAGTAGGAGGAGGAAGAGGACGGGGAGGAGGAGGAGGAGTAGGGAAGGCCTGAGTCCAGCCCCTGACCGAGCCCAGCCCCGCCGCGCCAGGCCTGGGCGACACCGTGCCGCTATGGGCGGCCTGAAGGCCCGCGTTGTGTCCTGTCGTGTCGTGTGTGCACGGAGAGCAGAACAGCCCATGTCTGGCAGCTGCCTCCCCACCCTTATATTGTATATTAGCCTTATTATATTAAATATTATCCTTAATTATAGGTGCCACACGTTGTGTGCCTCTGGAAACCTCCCTTCAGCTCATGAGGGAGTGAAAGGGAGTAGCGTAACCCAAGAGTCCTGGGGTGTTTGATACTTGGCCTGTGTTGTAACAGCTCTGGCTATTCCCCACCTTGCAGATCACATATTTGAGAAGGTGAATCCCGAAATGGAAAAGCTGGGATTTGAGTGCAAGTGCCTTGGAGGAGGGAAAATTGAGCATAATAGCAAAGACAAGAAAATCAGGGTATTTGGACTCTCTACAGTAAGTGGATTTCGGGTATTCCTTCAAATCTTCATTTGTGATGTTCAGGGTTATTATTTATTTATTTATTTATTATTATTATTTATTTTGTAGTGCAATGACTTTCATTGAATCACGTTGCAGGCACTAACTGGAAAACTTGCCTGACACTTTTGAGATAGATGAAACACTGATTTTAAGGGAAGGCTACAGCAGAAAGAATAGATGACTTAATGCCACATGCCAGGTATTACTGAGGCTAGAAAGCAAAGTTATCAGCTCTCAGCTATGTGTGTGTGCTGGGTGTGAGGAGCAAAATCTAGTTTAGGTGTTGTGGCTTTTTAGTAAGTGAAGATGCAGTTTCACACATGTCTGTATTGTGAGGATAAAAGTAACTTCTAGCAGTATAGAAATTAGTTTCTGTTATCTATTACTGTGTTCAGTTCCTTTTATAAGAGACTCAGTAAGTGGTAATTTGGGGAATAATCTCTGGAGTGTAGCTGCTTCTATATACTGCGAGTACTCAAATTCTACACTTCTGATGTGGTCAAAATCAAAATGTTTCTATCAAGTTAAATGAAATTGTTATAGGAGTTGATGGTTAGTTCAAATATGCATTCCTTAACTTCATGAAGATTGAACCCTGAACAGCTTAAGCATTTTTAAATAGCAGCGCTATTTTTGTTCCAAGATTGCTCTTCCCCCTCATATCAAATGAAAGAAGAAACTGTTTAGGGCTCATGGATAGTGGGATAGTGGGAAAGGAGTGTGTAAGCTTACTCCGCTAAAGTCTCATGGTACAATACTAGCTTGGTGGTTTATGAAAACCAGATAAAGTCCAGGATACCTCTGGTTCTGAAATGAGAAATCAAGATAATAAATTCTGTCATGTAAGACAATGACGGTATGGGAAGTATGCAAGAAATACAAGATAAAGACACCTTCCATCACAACTTTTCCAAGTTTCAATGAAATCAAAAATGTCACCTGAAACTTAAATGAGGGCTAAAAATTAGATGGGTCTTCTAACTTGCTTTAGTGCAGAGTGGCACTGGCTTTCAGATTGACATCTCCCTTTAACTGGTGACGTAGCAACTAAATAAAGCATAAAGACTGTGATTTATTTGGTGACCAGAATAGTTCTCACATGTTCATGCATATGGCTTCTTGTTCCCTTTTCCTCCAGCTGAGTCAGATTAGATGTTTGTACACTCATATGCTAAACTGAACTGGTGGCATCTCTGTGATTTAAAAAAAAAAAAAAAAAGTAGTAATAGAAGTGGTGCTTTAGAGACTGGCAACATTTTAAAGTAAAGTTTCTGCTGCAGAAGTCACAAAATGAAACAGTACCCCATATTACTTGAGATTGTATGAAATTGTTCTATTTTTTTTCTACCAAGTGGAGGGGAAATGAGAGAGGGCAGTAAAAAAATCTTATACTGCAAGAGTGACTGTATACAAGCTGTATTTCTGATTTGTATGTGAACTACTGACAGTATCAATGCAAACTATCTGGTTACAGTCTGATAAGAACTTGATAGTCCTGTGTATTTACTTTTTGTGCTCACCTGTTAAATGCTTGTTCTTTCTTACAGGGCTATGGCAAAGCAGATCACTCAGTGACTGTAGAAATACTGAAAAAAGTGTATACAGATTATGAAATTACATGGTCAGATGACAAGAAATAAATTGACTTACGAAATATGAACTTTGATGAGCAGTTCAAAATTTAACTTTTTTTTTTCTGTGAGTTGTGCTTCTATAAATAAAAAGAAATGCAAGTCTTCTGTGTGTTTGTTCTCATAAATCTGGATTAACTGGACCCTGCAATTTACATTACTGCTAGTGATCGCCAGATATCTCCCATTTTTTCAGATCATTCCTTTGGGAAAAAAAAAAAAAAAAAAAAAAAGCTGTAAGCCTTTTTCCTGCTTCTTTTTGACATGCTTTCTAAGTAAAGATGCCATCATCTTCCTTCTACTTTCATCTGATCCTGACATGTACCCTGCAATATTTTGTCATCAATTTAGATGCCATAAGACTGTTTCCTTTTTTTTTTGACCACAGTATTTTTTTCTATTGCTGTTCGCTCTTTTAATTTTTCTCGTCCATATTTACAAAAAAAGCAAGGTTTGACTTGGTTCATTATCTAAATCTTTCACTTACTCCATTGTTTTAAAAAGTCAGTATTTGTGTTCCAGATAGAAATAATGATCATGCCTAGTTTCACAGTGCACTTTCAAATTTTTTACAGAACAGCATCAGTAAAACAGACCGGCAGGTGATGATGTTGAATTCTGACAATATCTATTTCATTTGATTCCTCTGGACTTCTTTCATTCCACATGAGTAAGTTCATTATGCTTTTTCCTTTCCTCCAGGGCCACACTGATCTTCCCCAGGCAGTGTCTGAATTACATTATTGCACCTGCTTCCTCTTGTTGTAGCAGAATATTGCCCTTCATTTGCAGAGAAGTTGCTTGCTTGCTACAATTTTCATTTTCTTATTTCAAGACAATCTTTTCCTGAAAGCTGTTATGTATTTCAAGGCAGTATCTTACAGTTCCATTTCTTACATTATATTGACTTGCAGTCTTTAAGACGTATTTGTGTGTAAATCCCAGTTATTCCCTTTGAAGCATTTTCAGTGTCTCCTAGCTTTTTTCTTTTCAGCATTCATGTGACTAAAAGTACAAAGAGTATGAAATTTGAGTGGCTTTAGTCCATTTTCCATCATAAAAATATTGCATTACTGTCTTACTACACTGAGCATTCTGTGTCACCTTTGTTTTTTTTTTGAATCCCTGATGCCATGGTAACATTGTTGTTTTATTTTTTTTCCCCGCTAAGATTTTAATGTCAGAGTACGATTATATGCCACTGTACCAAGTAATTAAGAATAACAGGCAAGTTAATAATTTGCAAATTGTGTACTTTCTTTGGGACTCCATCTTTCTAATTTCCTTGTGGATGTTTTTCCCCTATGCTTTAGTAAAATAACTCTAACAGATGCTGTTTAGCTGGTGCCAGTATACAGAACTGATTTTTTATGGCATTTCCCATAAGCGGCAATAGTCTTTGAAAGAAAGTCATCAGTTAAGGATAGCGCCTGTTAAAATAAACAAGCCTCTTAATTTAGTTTCCTGAGACTTACTTTGATGACATACTTTAATGTTTCCCTCCACAGTACTTACGGGAAAGATATAGTTCGGACCGGATTTGGGGTTGTAATGACACTTTCAAAAAGTATGGGGCGGGAGGAGTGGGAGAAAAGGGGAGATAAGTTAGAAATTAGCACATAAATTGTCAGCTGACTTCTTTGTTTCCTCATATAAGGCATTGGGCCTCATGTAACGGATTTTCATGTCATGAAAAAGACTTTGAGGCGCCTCTCAATCCTGGTTTTGCTAGTGTGATGTCATTCAGGAGAAGTTATAATTGAACAAGCAATTAAGGTTTGTAAGTATTACAAGCAGATAAGTGGTGTTTTTTTTTTATTCCACATTATTATGCTTCCTGAAAAGAAGCAGGAAGCTAGTCACTAGGGTTGGATGATTTGGCAAACAGAAAAACTCTTAATGGGGGTTGTAGAAAAGGGAGAGCAGAACTTATCTTTAAACATAAAACACCAGCCTTTAAAATCAAGCATGGAATGATGCTTCCTCTGTATATCCACTGACTTCTAAAAATGGTTTAAAACTCAACTGGACTTATGGAAATCCCAGTGCTAGTCTTGCTGCTTTCACATGACAAAAACATCCTACCTTGATTATCTTTCTAAATAATTGTACTGTATTGGTTTTTCATATTTTCCAGGTGTTGTGTGATCACTGTGTGATTTTGGCTCTGGCAGTTTTCACCTGAAATCTGATTCTGTATGCAAATTTCAAGTAACCACAAATAGAATGAGGATGCTAAGCAAAAGAATGGGCACAGTAAACTCAAGAGAATGAGTGAGTTTGATAGTGGAATACTGTTAAGATGAAGTATAATAGAAGCTTGTAAGTGCCTTTTCTATACTTCTCAAGGAATACATGTGGTTCTTGTTCTTTACCATATTTGCTATCATCATAGTAGTCAGCATTTCTTCTTACTTCAGGTATAATTCTCTGAAACAGCACTAGGCTTAGCAGGCAAGCAGTGATTTTTCTCCAGAGTGTTTGAAAACAGCAAATGATAGCTGCTTTGCTTCCAAGTTCCTAGTTTTAAAAACAAACAAATCAAAGATCTGCGCTTCAAAGATGTTAAAGCTAAAATCTTTTCTCCAGCCTGAAGTCAATAAATGTCAGCATCCTATAAGGTGATAGTCATCAGTGTGTTTCAGGGTTGATGCAAATGAGTTCCAGAGCATAACCAGAGCCAGGCTGACTGGCTTTTCCCTCTCCCTTATTAAAAAAAGACAAAAGCAACTTCAGTACTTTCTGAAACATCTATTTAAAATAGCCTACAGAGACTTGTTTTTGAAATAACCTTAGTTGTTAAGCTCTCCTGTAAAGTACAGGAAATCCTGTTGGACTTACTGTTGAGTTCCATGGACAAGAATGACAGGAATTTATGCAATAGTGACAGTGATTTAGGTTGCAGTTGTAATAAGCTTCTTTCCACCTTCTTGAACTATTGTCATTTCTGCCATTGATGTTCTTACATCCAGATTTACTGCCATGGTTGACTACTCAGAGTCAGTATACTAAGTATAAGTTACTGCACAGGTACACAAGTGCATTAGTGCTGCACTAAAGCTTTGTGAGCTGGTTAAGTGGTAACTTTGATGTACTCGGCAGACTTGTTAAGTAGCTTTTTGACCATTTTTGAGTTGACACAAAATATGCAAGTGGATTTCTTATGAACTGTGATACCAAGCACTCACAACCAGGTTGTTTAGTTTTTGATTCTGCTTGCATTTTTTTTAATGTGATAATTTCTGCAGTAACCTACAGTCTTATCTCACTATCATGATCTGCAGCATGGAACAGAAAAGAATAAATTGCACAGACTTTTCTGAAAGCTTGTCGGACTGCATAAAAGACTGAAGAACTATGGTGGCATTCAATAGTACCCCCTTATCTGAAGTTATAATATTGCAAAAAAACACAGGTTTTTAAAATGTGTGTTTGCATAGAGGCAGTGACTATATGGAAAAAAGTTTTGTCAAAAAACTACACTACTCTAGGTCTCTGTTATAATAGTTGAATTTATCTCCTTTCCCTGTTGCCACACTTCCATTTCCTGCATTGTGTTTTGTGGAATTTTTCTTGTTTGCTTTAAAGAACTTCTCTTGTTTGGGATCTTATCAGCTCTGTAACTAAAACAAAGAAGTCTGTTTTACTGGTTTCTGAAAGCAGTAAGGCTTCCCCACTGCCAGGAACTTACTGAGGTATCATTACAGTGATTATGCAAATACAAAAAATGCCAACAGCATTAAATAGCCTCAAGTACTTGAGGTACTTGTGGGGGTACTCAAGTACTCCCCCTTCAAAGCTTGAATAAGTCATATGCATCACATATGGAAAATGCTATTTATTTGTGGAGTTACCACCCTGGGCTACATGATAAATACAATCACACCCCCCTCTGGTGGCAGAATAGCAGAGAATAGAACAACTGATGCTAAAGTTTGGTACTGCATTTGAGTCATACCAAGCATTGGTGAGCATGAACCTTGAAAACCACTTTCTGTGTTCTACTGGGATGCTAAATCACCTCTTGCAAGCTGCACTCAGCAGCCACTTTTATGACTTAAATTTTTGGCACTGCCAAAAAAAAAAGGGAAAGGAGAATTGGGGGCCTTGAATCACTTCACTTTCAATTATATACACAAATGACAATTCAAATTTGCATAAATAAGCAGTATTTCTCTTTTAAAAACCAGAATGAGAACAATCCTTCACTTGAAGATAGACATCAGAATTTATCAAACAGTTCAATCTCCAGTAGAGCACGTTAACTTCTCTATTCAGAAGAACCTCAACAGAGGAAAGGCAAAGAGAAGAGGATTAAAACATGTCTTAAGACTTTTTTTTTTTTTTTGAGAACCAGTGGCTGAATTTAACTGGAATATTTAAAGGCCATTTCAATGATAAAGCGCTTCAGTCCTTTATCGATTATTTTAACTGTGTTAGTCCTGAACACATTCCTCTCCTCAATGAATTTCTCAAAGAGGGGGACACCACCCCCAACCCCAAAGTAATGGGCTTTGCTTGCCAAATACACACGTCCATGTTCGGCCAACAGCTGAGACAGTGCATCATGTAAAGCACCATAGTAATCAGGGTTATAGATGGTCTCAGATGTGAGAATGAGATCATACTTTGAAAAGGGTTTGCTGCCACTTAACAGGAGCTGGCTGACTTTGGACCATTCTCCAGAAAAAAATCTGCATTTGGCAAGCAGATCGAGGGAGCATTTTGCTTTCTTAAGTCTCTTTGAAGGAGGCTTACTAATTTTTCCTTCATCTCCATCAACTCTACAGTTAGCCACAGTGTTAGGCAAGGTTACTTCCTCAATCACAGTGCTGTTGTAGTCCTGGAAATGGACTTCTTTAGCTTTTCCCCTCAAGGCAACTATTCCTAGCAGTCCGGCACCGCAACCGAGGTCCAACACAGTCTTGTCAGCAAACTGCATTTCAGTCTCGGAGCAGTAACCCAAGAGATCAAAGGTGCACTCCCAGACCTTGAGCCCTCCCTCGTACACACCTGGGACGAGGTCAGAGTGAGCCAAAACGCTTTTGGACACCAGGTCTTCTCCATGCAAGCCATCCAAAAGCTGCTTTTCCACTGTGGATATCTTTACAGAATACAGTCCCGCTACCATTTCCATGGTTTTATTTTCCAGTATTTGGTTGGCATCTTTGGGAACGTGGTGCTCTTTGGCAGCCTTGAGGCGGAGGGGCTGCTCCGACGGGGTCGCATCCCGGCACTGAGCGGCAGCCTCAGCCGCTCGCTCGCGCTGGGGAGTGCCCAGCTGCAGCTCTGGCTCATCATCAGCCTCTGCAGCATCTTCTCCAAAGGAAAAATTAAACCGGAAGGCCATTTTCAGCAAAGAAAAACACCTGGCACAGTTTTACTGCCACCAGAAACACTCATCTACTAGCAGAAGTCATACAAAGATTTCGCTTATAAAGACGTTTTTACGTAGTTATGCCAAACTTTTTCAAGCAGAATACCATCTGTTTACCGATACCAGGTAGATAGTTTCTGGAAAGGAGAATAAATGGTAGTTTAATCATACCCAAGACTCTAGAACACAGGCAAAAATACCGTTTTGGATATATATATATATTTAATAAAATACCCTCCTGCGGGGGTTATTGCCCTCCTCCCCGTGGCCGCCCCGCTCCCACGCTGCCGAGGGGACCCAGACCCGGTTCTGCCCCCGGCCCCGGCCCGGTCTCGTCCTACCGGCACCGCCGCCGCCTTCCCGCTCGCACACGTGGGCCGCCCGCCCCTTCCTGCCCGCTCTGCGCACGCGCGGGCGCGCAGGCCGCCGGGATAGCGGCGCTCCCCATTCCCGCCGCTCCTGAGGTAACGGGGCGGCTGCCATGTCGCAAACGGACCCCGAGCTGCTCCTGCGGGAGCTGGACAGCTGGGACTGGGAGCTCTGCCGCCGCGAGCTGCCCGCCGTGCTGCCCCGGCTCCTTATATCCTTCCGCCGGGGCGGGGGGGAGGGCTGGAGGGAGGCGGGGCGGGGGCGTTTCCCCCTCCGCGCGTGGGGAGAACACGCGGGGAAGGCGGCGCAGCAGCGGCGCGGGGAGGAAATGTCCCGCTCGTCACCTGAACACTGAGGAGAAAGTACCGTGTAGCTCGTTTAGCACTTTTCAGTGACATATCATAAATCATGATGATTGGAAAAGACCTTCAAATTCATCAAGTCCAAGTGTATATCCGTCACCCCCGCCGCTTATCCCGCCTCACGTTACAGAAATGCCCCGATCCTGCACGTGCAGGCGCCCATCTGCCGCCTCGTGCCTGAGCAGCTGCCCTCATTTCACGCAGTGGGGAAAACGTGCGCGCGGCCGCGTGTGAGGAGCCCCAGGGGCTTGGGCAAAGGGGCTGGGAATAAACTTAAGTTTGAGTTTCCTTAATGTCTTTACTCCATGTATCAAGAGTCTGAAGACCGGACTGAGCATATTCGTAAGTAGGGATCGAGACATGCCCCTCTTCTCCTTACGCGGGGTTCATGGTGGCTTAAAATACTTGTGTTATAACTGGTAATTTACGTGCTTTCCTGCTCTTGGACCTTGCACACTGCAGCAATTACATGCTGAACAGCCTTTATAAAAAAACATGAAGAGCTCATACATTTAAGACTCTTTTTCTTGTGGACAAATGATTGTGCTTGGCTTTCAACTGAGTGTAGTCCAGTGATGCCACTAAAGGGATGTCATGTCATACTAAATTATGGTGCAGCCCTTATTCTTGTTTGAATTTTTTTCTTTTTTTTTTTTTTTAAATAATTTGTGTGTGGTGAGTGTTATGTTGCTTTTCTCAAAATTAAATAACTGATCTGTTTGACATAGGGATGTTTTGTTGTTGTTTTATGTAGTAGGTTGCCAGACGTTCTGATAATTGTGTGTTGTTTTTCTGTAATTAAGTATTTTGCTTTGCAGGTGTTTTGAAGATCCTAACTGAAATGTTTTTGCCTCATATCAGTATTGTAGAATTGGAACAAACTTTTTTCTCAAAAGTATTGCCTAAGGTATGTTGATTTCAGCTAAATTTTGGTTGTTGTTAATTCAGTGTTAAAAAACTGCTGAGCAGTAGCACTTGTATCCAAGGGTCTCAGCTGAAGTAGAAATTATTGTTGTTTGATGGTCATATGATTCTATTTCCTTGTTTATTAAAATATTAATGTTCTTTTTTTAGAATAAAAACCTACTTTTCTGAGACAAAAGTCATTCTATCTTAAAATGATCTGGTTAAAACCAAATTAAAAACTCTTCAGCAAAATAAGATACGTTATTTTAAGCAAATTAGCCAGGAAGTTACCTTTACTACCAGACAGCAAATGCTTTAAATAAAGTGTTATTACTTATGCCTAGTAACAGATATCTATAATTAGAGAAGTGATGTTTTTCAGTTTTGCATGTCACACTACATATTTCATGTTAGACTAGAAAACACTGTATCCTGTGACATATCTCTTTATGACTCCGTGCCAAGAAATTGAGCAGATGCATGGTGATGTTGTTATTTGTGGGAATATGTTTGTAAGTAAAATGTTTTACATTTGTTTTGTTCTGGCAGACTCTACAGTTATTCGATAACTTGATGTATGAATTATCCAATCAGGCCAAAGATTTAACCAGCCAGAATACAGAATTATGCAGTACTTTAAGGGATCTCTTACAGGTAAGTCTTATGAAAGCTGTCAAAGCAATATATATTTATTTAATTTTATTTAATTTTATCTTTATTTTAACCTAAGCAGGAAAAATGTTTTGGGAATATATTTGCTGCCTACTAATCAGCTGGTTAGACTGTATTTTGATCTTCATTTGCATTTGCTGTTTAATTAAGATTTTCTATATCATTTAATTAGTCAGTATGTAATGTTAATCAGAATAAAAATAAAACAGTTTTTACTCTTAGTCTGTAATGCAAATGGCATGTGACTCCATATTCAGACAGCATCTGTTTATATAGTCCCTTAATTCCAAGTGATTTTTTTTAATTTGAAAACAGTAGCCAAAAGAAATATGAAGTTTTCATGTTAAAAAATATATGGTATTGCAGAAGAGTTCTGAAATTGATTCAGATAATTTTGTGGAGTTTCATTCATCCTTAGTAAAGTAATTACTTATAGAAAAAGCAGTTAATTTTAGCTATCATCATCTAGCAAGCCGGCTAAGAAAAGCTGCTTTTGAAACTATCATTAAAGCTGGTATCTTTGCTGGTTTTTGTTGTTTCTTTGTGCTTTCAGACTGTGGTGCAGCTGCTGGAGACTCTGACCAGCTGCGTGCGGTTCGTCTGCACGCTCCAAGCGTGTGTGCCTCTGGAGAGCATCCGCACCCTCCCGTCCTCTGTTCTTTACGTGATAAAGAACACTTTTACACACTGTAAGGTAGGTCTATGTTAGCAGAAGAAAAGTTATTTTACCTGTGTTTTACAAAGCACTCCTTTGCAAGAAGATCCATTTTTTGAAAAATATTGCAGTAGATTTTTTTTATTACTGGTTTATTAAATCATTTACAGTATGTGAGTAGTGCCAAGGTTTTCAACTCTCTGCCCAGTGAATTTGGCCTGCTGCTGAAAGACAGACTGCATTATTTCCATATTTTTCATCAGTGTCAATCAAATATTTTGTCTAAGAGTTTAGGCCCTCTGTGCACTTCCAATGGCTGCAGTAGTTTCAGAGCTATAGATGGTTAATGTGTTATTTGCCCTATTTCTGTGCAAGTTCCAAAGCAGACTGAAAAGTTGATCCTGATTTTACTTATGGTAAGTAATGCATGTGAGTGTCATACTTGCATTCTCAGAGGAAGTAGTTGTCACTGTGCTGATAATATTTGCCTCTGAAGCAGTATAAATAAAATAAGCTTATCACAGGACTCAATAGCTTTTGGTCTGCCTTTTCACTTTTAAGTCTGTCCTTCTGCACATTCCATTCCTTTATTTACCATTTATAATTTGAATATATTGGGAAATATTTGAAATGCAACTTTTGCTGTCATTAACAGCAACAGTTTTGTTTGAAAATCTGATATTAAATTCATTAATCAAAGTCTAATCTAAAGTCCATGGAATTCTTTAGAGCCAGGCAATTTTCATTAGCTGTGGATTAGAGTGCATTTTATAGTTAGTACATAACAAGCAGAAGTTGGTATCAGAAGCTACTCTTGCTGAGTAATGAGTTGAACTAAGTGTATTTAGGCCTTTTTTTTTTCCTTTTTTTTTTCCAGTGAAATGCATAATAAAGCTTTCAGTATTATCTACAGATTAAAGACCAGGCTGTGATTCCAGAAGTGTTTTGTTTTTATTTTTTTTCAACTCTTCCCCCTTTCCTGCAGGACAGTGAATCAGTGTACTGTGGGCATCTGCACTTGATTTCTGACCTCCTACAAGCTATGTTTAAGGAAACATATTCTCTTCAGAAACAGCTGATGGAACTACTTGATGCAATTTCTCTGGGCTCTGCTTCTAGTGAAGATAACATTGCAGATATGGTATCAGGTACACACAGATCTAAAGATTTTTTTTTTAGCCTTACCCAGTCTTCTATTTCTAGTGAGTTAGCACTTTTAAGATAGAGTTTTGAGCCTGCTCAGTTCTGTTCTCTTGACCAGCTCTTCTGATGGCAGCATTTTGCTTCTTGAAATATTTCTGGTTTCTTCCTGAAATTTTCTGTGTTAGATGTGGGATGTAGGTCCAGGTTGTAGGAAATGGGCAGCACTGCTGCACTGAGCCATTTTCCTGATCCAGTGCTGCTGCTGTGGTGTTCTGTAGTTAGTAGTAGCTGTGATCTGAGGAATCTGCTTTAACTTGGGTTTGCCGTTATTTCCTCCACAGTAATCCACAGTGTGCTGGAGATCTGCTCTGTCATTTCCAATATGGACCATGCGATCCATGCCAACACATGGAAGTTCATAATCAAGTATGTCTTTGAACCCTTTGAATGTCATTGTAGTATGACTGGACTCTGATTTTAAATAACCCATGTTTTATGTTCAGGGTTTCAAATACAGCTGAATTTAGAAAATTCAATTCCTGTGGAAATTTAGCAAATGTGTAGAATTAAATGAAGGTGGTTAAGAATCTGTCATTTAAAAGTGAAAGAAACTTTGGGTTTTTTACATTAATATCAGAAGAATGTTTGAAATGCCATGGTACGAATGAATAGTTTTAAAAGGCCTCACCTGCAAATCTCTATTTTGGATCAAGTTGTGATGTCTGGTGCTTTTCTCCTACCTTTTCTTCATGCTTTGCTCCTCTCTAGATTTCTGGACTTGTGAGCACGGTGACATTTTAGTGTTCACAGATACCACACTGATTTGTGTGGCATAACAGCCTAAGCAGATTAATTAGGTTAACTGGATTTGTATTAACTTTTATGTGATCACTTCTGACAATTAAATTTCTGATTCTATTTCTGTCTTTCAGGCAAAGCCTGAAGCATCATGCCCTCCTTCAGGGCCATCTGAAACACAGTGAAATCATCAGTGGCCTGTGCAATGATACTCTTTTTTCTTTTCACTCCTGTTTGCAACTGGCTGAGCAAATGAAGGTGTCGGATATACAGGTGAATCAAAAGCAGTTTTAGGAGATTTCTAAACTTGAAAAAGATACATTTTTGTGCTCTTTTATTGCTTGGAGTGCTTTTTAATGCATTTGGTGGGCAGGATACCTCATTCTTTTCAAACTGTGTAAAAATGAGGCCCATAATTTGTTTAGATTCAGAATGTTTCAGTGAGGCATTGGAAATAAGTTTTCACCATCCTCTGCAGGAACTTTGTTTCCTAAACTGTATGCAAAGGAGAATAAAACCACAGTATTTCAGTTCTGAATATTAGTATGAAAAGTTTTGAGAGGTATACTGAGGCTTCCAAAGTTTTTTCCTCTGTTACTGGGGATTGTGTGGGAATCAATTTCAAATATGTTTTGAGCATGTTGGCAATTTTAACTTTCTTTTGATTGTAGTACTCTCTCTAGATAAGGTTTTATAACTACTTTTTTTTTTGATTAGGAGGGCACTGACCTCAAGCTATTCCAGAAGACAGTCAAACTCTGCCGATTTTTAGCTAATTCTCTTGTCCACTACACCAAGGTAAGATTTAATACCTGAATCCTACATTAGTACGAAACTTAAAGCTCTGCTGTGCAAACTGTGTCATTATAGTATACAATAATATCTTACCAATTAATGACTACACGCAGTGGGCGGTATAATTAACATCCCTGCCTAGCTTGCTTGTAGTTCTTTCAGCTGACTCAGAAATGACTTAGGGTTTTAAATCCCTAATGGATTGAAAAGAAAAAAAAAATAACTAATATTTGCACAGCCTTAGCTGCAAGAAAAACTCTGGTCAGGAGAGTCCTGATTTAGAAGACTGTTCATTTTAATTTCACCTAAACCTTTTTCTTTGCCGATTAGTAACTTTTTGCCATGGGACAACATAATGTAAGAGGCAACCGTTGTCTAATAGCTTGGATGCAGCATTGAGGATTAGAAATGTCAGTGTAGTATTACTAGCTCAGAAGCTAACTTCCATTGGCCTGGCCAACTCGCTGTATTGCTGTGCTTCAGTTTTCCAGTCTTCAGAAGGGGATGCTGTGCTGATCCTCGGCACAAGTGGAATAGATCTATTTCTCAACAGGAATCTGATATATAAAGATTTAAATATCTATTTGTAAAGTAATTTGAGAAGGTATTATTTGCTAAACCTTATGCTAAGTAATCGTTTCAAACACTTCATCCCTTTTAGCGTCAAACAAAATTCCAAACTTGCATGAAATGGCCAGAGCTGTTAAAACAATTTTTCTGTTGCTCAACAATGGCAACAGATTCCTGTATCCCATCATTCATTCAGCAAAACCCTTTCTCCATGAAGCACGTAGGAGGGAAAGATTACCACAACATTTTTGAGAAAATCCCCTTCTGATAGGTAGATAATCTGTTGTTTTCCTTGCGGGTTTTTTTTTTCCTTATTTCCTCTCCTTTATTTTCTTGCTAATCTCTTCCCCTTTTTCCTCTCTGTATTTTGTGTTTTACCTAAGTGACCATTTAGGAGACAGAAGACATTGATGGTTATTATGTATCTGCTTTGTCCCAGCGGTAAAAGCAGGGTTTTGATTTTTTTGGCACAAAGTGAATAGCATTATGACAGAATAAAATAGCTTTACAACATGTATTTGAGCACTTCAGTTTTTTGCAGTTCCTATGGCTATTACATCTGTGCTTGTTAAGTTTTTTAAATGAGCCTATAAATCTAACTGTCTTAAATAGAATATATATACATGCAAGGTAATTAACCTTAGAAATTCCTTATTCGTTTTGTACCTGCTTTGTGCTGGAGATGGTTAGAATTTAATCATGTTTTGTTAGGTATCATTTTACACACCAATGTACTAAAATGGAAAAAAATGTGTTCAATCATGTAATTTATATTAAAAATATTGCTCAAAATGAATGGCTTTTGCAGGAATTTCTTTCTTTCTTCTCGGATTTGTGCTCTCAATTACACCAGCTGTTTCTTCAAATATACAGGTAAGTGAAGTAAGAACAATTGTTTATTGATGGTATCTTAGGAATATAAACACATATTTCATTTTAAAGTTGCAAGTATTTTGAGATGACAAATATTGTTTCAGGGTTTGTTGATGTTTTTTTTTTTTAAGTACACAGGTTAGGGAAGTTCGGCAGATCAGTTGGGCATCTTTTATGTAGTACTAGTTACCTTAAACCCATTCTTAATCAGTGTGTGTGTGTCAGATACAGAAAACAAACCTAACTTTTTTGCACTTGCTTCAGTCAACATTTCCTAAAAATCTGTTGTATTAAACAGTTGATTGGCTTGGGCCCTTGTTTTGTCAATGCAAGTTCATTTGAAGTCTCTAAAGTCAGAATTCCTGCAGGCAATCCTGCAGTGAAGTAGCTTAGCAAGGAGGTCAGACAACAACCATGGAGTCTTTGAAACAACCAGTTCCTTCCTGTTACATCTGTCGCTAGATGGGCATGTTTTCTTCTTCTGTTTTTAAATGCTATTAAAGGATAAAAATCCCCAGATCTGCACACAGGTATCATTAGGAACAGTTTGACAGATTGTTTCTTCTCCAAGTTTAAGTGTAGAAACGTTTGGCCAGAAGAGAGTTTGAAACAGAGTATTTTGAAATTCTTCCACAGCTTAACTGTTGTGCTTATAACCTTACGAAATCTCATGAAAGGACTGCATGGTTGCCCCAAAAGCAAAGGCTTTTTAATGTTATGCTATGAAAATCAAAAGTGTTTTCTATCACAGGCTGAAAACTGCTTATCATTTCTCTTCCAAAAATTGTTTGTTCTGTTTACTGCCATAACAAGGAATAAACTGAACTTACAATAGAAGGCTGATTTCAGTCATTCTTTTGGAATTGAAACCAGGTTCTATGGCAAGATCCTTGCATGACTTAACTGCATGTTTTCCTACAAAATTAGGTGATTATTTTTTACAAGCTTCCTCTTCTGACTTTACTTACCTTGTAGAGCTTTCTTAAGCAGAAGGTTGTGAATTTTTATTCACTCTGCAAAAAGAAGCAGGCTTTTTTCAGTAGGAGAGTAGCATTTTCCAGTCCCTTTCTAAGCTGCAAGAGTAGAAGGAGTTCATTTCATCATCTCTTTTGCTTTATTCTTATATCATCTTTTTTTTTTTATTTATTGCTCTTTTCTTCCTTTTAAATAAATTAAGGGGTACTCTTTTATTAATGTTGTTTACTGAATTAGAGCACTGCCAACTCTATTACAGTTAAATTGTATCTACTAGTGTTTCTTTGACTTTCACTGTTTGCCTTTTTGTGATTTTTTTATGTTATATATTTTGCATGCATTTTCTGTGAGGTTGAAAGATTTTCTTCTATGTGTTTATTAAAATACTAGGTTGTCATGCTTGTTTTAAAGGCTGAAAACAGAGTTGCAACTCACACTTTTGGTAGGTATTATAAAACAGGGAGCTTTTTCTGTCTTGGCTTTTAATTCACAATAATAGTGAACTCATGAATCTGCCTTCTTGATTTTTTTTTAAATAATGCTGCTGAGAGTGTTTAACTTATTTCTTTTTTTCTGCCCTGCTCAGCAAGTTTCCTCCCAGTCTCTATGCTCCAGTAATCTCAGAGGTTCATCGAGATGAAATATCCAGAGTTTTTCTTGTGGCTCTAGACCCGCTAATCAACCAGCTTCTTCCCTTTAGCCCTTTTATGGAGCAAGTGTTAAGTGAAAAATTAGGTGGGTTTAGAATACATGTAACTACTGTTAAGGGATCAGACTTGATATTGATTTTTTTGGGGGGTGGGTAACAGGTACTTAGGCAACATTCTGCACTTATTTGTTTGCTTCTTGTCCTTTTGTAGCTATTAAGCTTTTCTTCATGCTAGTTGCATATTAACTCAGATGAGTTTTATAGCAGAGAGTTCATGTTGCTGTTGAATACGTATTTTCCAAAGTACTCACAGTAACCTCAATACTAATCTGTTTAACAGAAAGCCTACTGAATTTGGCTGTTTTGCATTGTTCAATCCACATTTATGCCACAGTTTTTTGAAGTAGGCTGAATGTTTCTTCCTGCACTATTGATGGGGGATAACAGCTATTTTTTGTGAAGTATTGAATGCCTTCCAACTAGAGATGATCATAACTGTCCAGAAAGCTTCCACTCTGACCAACATACCATGATTCTGACGTAGCAGAGCTCCCTCTTGGGAGCTATGGTATAAGTATCAGTTGCTCCTTTTCTGTCTGTAGTCTGGGCTTCCTTCTTGCCCACATAAGTGCTCTGGCCTCGTGACCACAGTGATGCACCCGTGGAACACAGTGCCAGTGCTTTCGAGGAGGCTGGAAGCTCGAAGCTTCTGGATTGCAACTGCTTTGCAGAACATGTTAGCAGCAGTTGAGAATTGAAATACTTTTTTTTTCCTGAAATAGTGTATATATAGTGTTTATTTTACACTTCAAGAATAGTGTTCTTGATAAAATACTGTTTTTTTGGTTTGGCATCGGCTGTGTCAAAAATGGTTTTGATTGTTTTGCTGGAAACTTTTATTCTTCACAACTTCTTTGTAATTTGTCGCTTATTTAGAAACTACTTTACATGCATGCAAAATATACTTACCAGGGCAACTATCCTCATATTTTTATCTATCTATCTATCTATCTATCTATCTATCTATCTATCTATCTATCTATCTACAGGTCTTCCTCCTGAGCAGCAACTGCCCCAATGTCTTCTGCTGATTGGCATAATGGATAAATTGTCCTCTCAACCTGAAGAAGTGCAAAGTCTCTGGAACACGGGAAGAAGGTATTAAAACAGATTTCATGGTAATTCCTGACTGTACCAGTCAGGCTGCTCAGACAAAGAGAGGGGCTCCATTGCTAAGGTTCCCCTCGCAAAGAAATGGTAAAATTAACAAGTTCTACGCATTTATATTCTTATCCTGGGAAAAACAGGGTCTGTTGTTTGGTCCCAGAATACCTTTGTTCAGGAAGGGGGTGTTGTTTGGCTTCCTTCCAGCATAGAAAAGGGCCTGTAATTTAATGATATTCCACTAAGTTAAGATGTTGGATTTTATGCCTGAACCCACTTGTAATCACCTCAATTTGTAAAACAGAGGAAGGTAATCACGGATGTAGACCTGTAGCACTGAGGTAACTGGCAGTTTGCAGTCTGATGCAAGGATCCTACAATATAGATGTTGTTTACAGAGTTTGGGATTTGTATGTCTGCAACCTAACTATCTCTTTTTGTCTTTTTTTTTTTTTTTTTTTTTTTTACCTTTTTTCCGCTACAGCTTGTCTTTGTACTCGGCCCTTTTTCTCAGTTTCCAGCAATGTTCCGGCGAGCTCTCCCTCCCTGTTTGTTTGCCAGAGGCTATTGGTACAGGACAGCCAGCGATTCCCATCACCCTGTATCATTACGTCTGTGTCCACCTCTGCTCCTTCATTGCTTCCACGCTCCCGTCACACTTTCCTCAGCTGGTAAGATTGTTTCCTGCTGATTGATTTTTTTCAGATGATGTGATACATACATATTTAAAAAAAGGGTGACAAGTCATGCCTGTGAAGGGGTTTGATTACTCTTTAGAGAACAGCTATAATGTGGTTAAATAGAAGGATTTTGGTTGTGCAATAGAAGTCATTTAAAGGGAGAGGGGGGGGAAAAAGTCTTTATACATGTTGTTGAGAACCAATAGTTTCTATTGGAAATCTTTGTTCTCTTTGGGGAGTGTTGCTTAAAGTGCAGTATCTTTTATGCAGTATTCCAAATATTAAATGTGTTTGTTTTTGTTTGTCTGTACTGTAAGGTAACAAGAGTAGATCATTAGGCTAAAAATGCATCATTGTGATTCCACTTAAAACCATGCCATAAAATGAAAATGAGATTTTTTTGAAAGTTTTATGTTTTTTGATTTTTCTCAAGCATAGACAAGAAAGCTTCCAGATGAATGTTAAATTAGTTTAGCTTTTTTTTTCTGAATGCTACATTCCCCTTTCAGATAAAATTTAGTTTCCCCAAAGGGGGAAGTTTTTGTGTTTTCCAGCAAACTGCCGGTAGACCTGGCAAAAAAAAAAATAACACATTCATAAAAAATATTTTCATAAATAATGCCTTGTGAAGAAGGGATGCACATATTGAAATACCTTGAAAAATGAAGTACCTTTAGCTTATTTTAATAAAATATATGCAAAGCTGAAGATATATCTACTTGCTTGAACTTGCAAGTGAAGACAGAGTATTAAATATAGTTGTTAAAGCATTTTAATTGAATAAGGTGAAAATCTTACTAGATTTTATGCTATTTAGTAGAGTAAACATGATGCAGTAAGCCTGCAATCAGTTTCTGTTTTAATTTACCTATATATTTTCTCCACAGGAGCGTGCTTTGCTGGATGCTGTGCTTGGTTCTAGTATGATCACATCTTTGCTAGCTATGGATTCATGGTGTTTCCTTGCCCGGTAAGATGTTTTTGTTATAGGTCAAGCGTGATATCAACAGTTCCAGTTAGTTATGTTGTTGCTCATAATCCTTGAGAGAGGTATTTAAGATAAAATTGTCCTAGAACTGAATTCTAATCAGATATAGAGCCTATTTAAAAATTAGGAATAGAAATAGATTCAGCCATTTTTATATTCGTGCAAGGGGAACACAATTTTTTTCTGATATTTAGTAACTGTTTTTTGGAACAGTTCTCTCAATTGTATTTGTGTTTATCAAGTATGTCAGGAAAAATGGTCATTTCTAAGACAAAACTTAAAATATTTAGTTAGCGGAAGTGTAGCCCCATTAACTTCTTTCCCTTGCACATTGCAGGTATGGAACAGCTGAACTATGTGCCCACCACGTTTTTGTGATAGCCCATTTGGTAAGAACCACTGTGGTATTTGGAATTTGGCACCTCTTTAACTCCAGTTCTGCAGCAACCTTTCTATGATCAAGGCCAAGCTTTTCGTTTTTTCCCAATCCAAAATGAAGTTTTAATTCCTCAAAATGATCAATAATTAGCAATAGCAGTACTGTGAAAATCCCAAGCAAGGCACCTAGTAGTTCTGAAATACCCTGCATTGTTTTATTTAGAGTGCTACTGTTGAGATCTCACATGCCATGTCAGAGATCTTTACGGAGAAGAGTTAAACGGGAGGTCAGTGGATACTCAGTGGAGAGTGTTAGGGCTAAGAATATCGGTGAATATAAGAATAGGTGAAAACAATAAATTAAAAAAGGACTAATTGTAAACCAGGAAGAGCCCTTGCCATAATGGCTGATGACATGTCAGTGAGTGTTTCTTGTGGTGCTTTGAAAGGTAAATATTGTCTTGGCTGAAGGATAATCCCTTCTGCTGCTTAAAGTACAACCCAACGTCTTTTGTTTTTTTGTTTTACAACTCTTAGAAACACTCTGTTTAATTTGCTGAACAGTGGTTTTTTTTTCTCCTTAATCTAATTAAATGTATTCTCTGTTATCTTGATTTAGATAAAGTCTTGGCCTAATGAGTGTTACCAGGTTTCAGCCTTGGGTGTTCTGCTGAGGCGTATGCTGTTCTTAATGGCTCCAGATCATCAGGCAAGTGCAGCACCGAGGTCTTCTATATTTGATAGATGACGTGTGAGTCACTGGCCTTTTTAAAAATGTCCTGTTTCCATTCTTCAGAAATGGCAGGCTCTTAATTGAGGCTTACTTGCTCTCTTGCTGTACTTGATTTTACTTTGTCATGTTGGATCCCAATTTGTGTTGATGTGTTCTTTAAAACATCAAGGGCACATACATCTTTCCAATGCTGACCTTATTGGATGGCAATGAAGTCCTTTTTTCATTAAGTATGAAAACAGCACATCTCCTAGGTCTACTAATGCAGGCTATGACTGTAGTTTTTCTTCTGGCGTGAAAACGGCCTTTAATACCTGTTTTCTTTATATTTTGAAGCTGTTTTTCAGGACAGTGATGCAGTAGAAATTTACTGTACCCCTACTTTAACGAGTACTAGATAGAATTTTCTGTAGGATAGAGAATTCCCTTGAAAATAAATTCAAGAACGCAGTGTGATTATTACAAATAAAAGCCTTTTAACGGAGATTGTAAAGGATAATGCTGAAATAGACAACTAAAATAAAGGAAACCGTGTAGAAAGTCTATTAGGTCAAGTCATTTTGTTACTTGGGAATACAAGGTTAACTTTTGTTTTTGTTACAAACTGTGACACAGATCAGTACGTATCAGTTGCACAGGAAAAGAAGAGTGGCTATATATGTGCTTGTTCGCTGTAACATTGTGAAAAGTGTGCTCAAATTTTGTTGCCAGGTAGTCTGAAAGTAGGAAGCATGGCAGCCTGGTTTTGTAGGCTCATAATAACCATCATTGCAGATGGTTGGTGTTCTTCAAGAATCACTCTCCAAGTTCTCTAACTTGGTCTCTAGGTATGGACTTGGGCTTTGTCTTGTGTCTCTAGTGAAGTCATGCACATTTATAACCCTGAAGTTGTTTCTCCTACTCTCTAGGGCTCTCACTTGAAGGGCTGAAAGAGTAAGTTGCTTAATCATTCTAAAATCCTAATGTGACAGGCAGGTGGCAGTTGTGTAAGATTTTTGTTAATACCAAAAAGTCAGACTTTCTTTAAACTAAAGGTTTTAAGCATTTTTAATGTAATACTTCAAGCACAAATGAGTGTTGATTTTTGATTGTTGGTTTCTTAGTTTTTTAACAAGGTTCAAATTCTTTCATGATCTTTTTAGTTCATACTAACTTTTATTTGCAGGTAGAATTTACTCAGAAGTTTCTTCCCAAAGAAGTGGAAAACTTGGCAGTGTGGCAGCATATATCCCTCAAAGCCCTAAATCCTGATCTTAGGAAACAAGTGGCACATCAGCTCTGCGTGGCAGGGCTGGCACAGTGCAGGCAATGGCTGACTAGCAGGCGCGCTTTGGCAGAGCTCCGACCTGTGGTAAAGAAGGTTTGATTCTCTGTAAAAATGTGTGAACTTCAGATTTCCAAGTTATAAGGATTCTGTTGTTGCTCTCACCTGTTCTGTTTATCTGCTCTGCAGCTTTTTTCCCCATGCCTAGTTGTCAAACACATGAGCAGTGACTGTCATTTTAGTGCTGCATTCTGTTATGTAGCATATTAGTGATGAAGGAGGTCCATCACTAATGGATGGACCTCCATCCATTGGCGGGGGTCTTGCAGTTCACTAGTAGTTCTTTTCTCTATGGATGAGCAAATATATTTTTCCTTAGAATTTCTGATTTATATTATGTGGCATCTTACCTGAAAGACCTTTGCTGGTCTCTGAGGCAAGGGAGAGGAGTGTGTGGAGACTTCCACACAAAGAATTAGCTACCGTCCTTTCCCTAACAGTGTAGCTAACTACGATAGCTCAGCGTACAACTCTTGGAAAAATAAAATATACTGTCCTTGATTTGGAAGCCTTATTGGTCAGTGGCCTGGTGGATTAGCTGCACAGTACAGCTGACATAAGCACATTGGGCTTCCAGCCATCTCATATGAGTTTAGAAGTGCAATAGGAAACTGGGGTTTGGGTTTGTTTGACAGGTAGGTTTTGGGGAGGGGTTTGGTGTCACTTTTGTACTCCTTTTTTCCTACCAGAACGCTGCTTTTGCTGTCATGTTGACTGCCTGTAATTCCGCTGGTGACACTCTGGAGGGAGAGCTGCAGGCATCTATCTCAGGAGTGCTTGGTCAGTTCTGGACTTTTCTCCAGGCTAAGCAGGTGAGAGAAGTTGCTGTTGTAGGGTGAAAGCAGGCTTGCTTTGCGAGCCTGGTGCCGTGCGTGTGGTACTGATCATTCCACTCCAGTCGGACCGTTCCCTAGAGCGCAGCGTGGCTGCGCTTCCCTCACAGTGCCTGTCCGTATGAGGCCTGTGCTCTGGGAAACATCGAGTCTGAATTATCCAAACATCACGTCTGCGACATGCAGCTTTAAACAATAAATATGAGACTGGCTGTGAAGAATACGTTTAACGACTGATGAGAGAAATGGCTAAGCTGACCTTTTTAGTTTAGCTTCTTAATTGGCAAGAGAGGAGAAGGAGCTATCATATAAGAAAGATCCTTAATAAGAATATAAGGAAAGGGCCTTGAAAAATATAACTGCCTTAAAATATTTCTAAGACTACTTTAATCTTCTGTGTTGTTTTATACCTATGAAGTTAGGCTAAGAATTTTGGAATGTTTCTGTGATTTTACATTCTTTATTAAGTTGTTCCTTGAGCTGAAAGTGGTGATACTAATGCTGTATGAACTGTTGCAGGTGTCAGATGACCCATGTCTCCAGCAGACTCTGTGCTTATTACTTCACCTCTTGGAATTTTTCATTCAAACTTTAGATGCTCAACTAATTACTCAGGTAAGAAACTTAGGAGTAATTCATTTCATGAAGAATAAGTGTTTTTTGTGATTTATTGAAGATCTCTAATGAGATTTTTCATGGTCTGGCCTTCCATTAACATAAGGAGGTTTCTAACTTTATTTCTTTCTTGGTTATTTTCATGGTCTTTAAACCAGCATATGGCACTATGGCTAATGTTCCTTCTGAGAATCGTGTTACTCTGCAAGATAGGGCAGATATATAGCTATGCAGCAGAAGATGGTTACTTCTCTCCAGAAGGAACATTGTATTTATACCAGCCAGTTTTCTTCAATCTGTAGCATACCTATTTTTGTTTTGCATCCAGTATTCTAAAATTAATGTCTTCAGATTTAATGATTAGACAGAATAGTTTTCATCTGTATTCAATGTGTGATAAATCCTTGTTTGGGTTTCCTGCAGGTTTTTGCACTGCAGTCTTCCCTTTTCCAGTTAGATCCCCCAGATCACGTTCGTCTAGCAGTGCTGGATTTTCTGTCTTCTATGGGAAAGGTGTTTATACCACAAGAAGCCCAGGTAAATATAGTTGGGGATCTTATTTAATCTCTTTGATGAAAACATGTACTTTTTATTTAAATTCTCGGAAGACTGTATGGCATAATGATCTTGCATATTTATTTAATGATCTATGGTGGTTTTGTTTTTCACTGAGACACTCGTGCTAAGTGCATGTAAGATGCTTGGTGCATTCACTTGCGTGTTGCTTCTCAGTGGTTAGGCAGGACAGATATTTGAACCACCAAGAAAAAAAAAAAGAGTCATTTTCTCAGGCTTTTTTTTTTTTTTTTTTTTTTTTTTTGCCAGGAAGGAGAGTAGCACTTTTGAATTTCATTAACTTATCCTTTGACCTTAGAATGATTTTTGATTGAATTCCATGATGGTAAGATACGCACAGCTAAGTCCTGTAAAGTCTGATAGATATGTGTTTCTCTTTCAGAGGCAAGTTGTACCTCAGTTGTCATCTTTGTTTTCTTCTCTGCTAGCTGACCAGACATGGCTGATTCATCAGCATGCACTGGAGGCATTCACACATTTTGCAGAGGTAAGCAGAGCAGTGCTCTGATGTATAGATTTGACTGTTAACTTTTGTCATTCAGAGGTTCTTTGTTTGTAAATGTTTGCTGCTCTTCACAGAGCAGTTTGGATCTTAGCATTACAGCTGCTGTTGCACATGAATAAAAGTCGAGCATTGGTGGCTTAAACCTCCCTGACTGCAGGGAGCTAGGTTGTTTAGAACAATCTGTTAGCATGGAATTCTCCCGAGATTGGGGTGGCGGGGGAAAGCAGTTTCTCCTTCATCTTTATTTTTTTGTTAATATGTATGTACTGAACAACTGTTACTCAATGGTTTTGACAGGAAACAAGCCACGAAGATGTTGTTCCTCAGTGCCTTAATTCTGAAGAAACGAAGAACAAAGTTGTTAGTTTTCTGGCTAAGGTATGAGCTTAAACTGTTTTACCATTTTCTTAGTTTATGTTGTACACATCTAATGTCATATTAAGTAGAACAGAAATAATTTGCAGTATGATTTTTGTAAATGGAGAGCGTATCTACTAAAAAGAATGGGATTCCATTATTCCTTTAGTGTGGTATTTTTCCCTCCTCTGTCATCTTTGATCAGTTTCTGTAAGATAAATGAACATGTCTGCAGCATCTTAGTCCTTTTTGCTTGCAGGTTAAAAAAAATCCATTAAAAGCAGCTGGCTATTTATTCATAACATATCAACTGCCTCCTTCCACTTCACTGGGCTGCAAATCTTAAGCAACTGCCCTCTGGACAAGCAGTTCTTATCAAGCAGATAATTAGCAAAAGAACTGATGGGCACTAATGTACACTTAAGCTGCAGATAACTTTAATCTCCTGCTCAGAGAAGTGACGGAGGAATTAGATTCATCTTGAACTGCAAGTTATTTTCCATTGTTCTGGTATACAAACTGATCCTGTGAAGGCTGGTAGCGCCTCCTTGTTTAGTTACCTCTCCTGGGGCTTTCTCCCTAGACAAGGCAAGGAGAAGAGACAACGGAAGCACGAACAGAACGCATGAAACAAGAAAGGATTATCTACAGTGCTCATTTTCTGAAAAAGACTGGAGAGCTGGACCCAGCAGAAGAGGTATGTGCTCTTCTTTAAACTGTCCGGGCTCTCTAGTTCCAGAAACTAGAGAGGTTCAAGACTGCCCTGTTGCCCTCCTTGTTCAAAGAGAAAAGCTGGTGCACACTTCTGCCCCTTAGTATTAAACCAGAAAACTCTGCAGTGCCTGGCAGCAGGAAAGAGCTCTCGCAGTTCTCCTCCAGCCGAGGTTTTTGTGCAGTTAGAGGAGGACTAATCACTTATGTATGGGATTATAAATGATGTCTACTCTGTGTTTAAATCTGCAGCCTCTGGCCAAAAGAGCATGTCACCCACCCTCAGAGGAGCAGTATAAGTCAGCAGTAGGCACAATGGAGGGGGCAGTGGAGGCTGTGAAGCTGCTGCTCCAGAAAGGGTCACCCCCCACATGGCTGGCAGCGAAACTGGAGGCTCTACATGCAGCTGTAGCCGCTTTGAGGAACAGTGTACGGTAAGGTGGTGGTGAGCAGGTTTTAAACATGCTAAAAATGCTCAGCTCCATGGTTGGAGGGAAGAGATACCACCGTTATTGGAGAAGGAAAACTGTGACACAGCGTGATGCTCTACCATACAGTTAAAGGGTAGTTAATACACCACAGGGAACTGGTGTGTGAGGTGGCGGACACTTTCACAGTAACAGTTTGGAAGGATTGATGCACTTACCGGACTCTTATTTTGCATCTGAGCTTATTTTGCATCTGTCATTTTGTATAGTGCCACTGTATAGCTTATTTTTCTAACATTCTGTATAACGCCAAACATTTAATGAGATTATTTTAAAGATGTTTCAACATGTAGAACTACTACATTTTTTTTTCTGTCATGTACAGGTGAGATGGTAGTAGACATTTTCTATACTCATTTTAAAATATACTCAACAATTTAAGACTCCAAGCTGTTCACTGAATACACCTCTGCTGCTGTTCCACTCCACAGTAAGGTCATCTTTTAAAAATAATCTTTATTGGTCACAGTTAAGAGCAGAATGAATGCAGTACTTTTAGATCAGCTTGTGTTTAACTGTCCTTCATTGCAAGTTTCCTAGCATTTCTTGGGCCACCCACTGACAGAACCTTATAAACAGATATAAATATTTGGAGTAAACTGTACATTCCTCTGAAAACAACCTTATAGAAAAAAGTTAGAAGGAGTCATTTCTAATGGCTTTGCTCTTCTGAAAAAAAACGGCACATTAACAAAATAACTGAATATAACTTTCATTTATTGTCATCAGTTTTCAGAGCAGCGATGATTTCTAGGACAGTAGCTTAACCCCTCATCCTCCAGCAGACACCAGCACCAGCGCACGGTTCCGGCTGTTCTGCGCCCGGCGCCGCGGCGTGCGCTGCAGCTGGGCGTATTGCTCGAGCACAGGCCTCACCCCTGCGGTTTTTGGCACAGGCTGGAACAGAGCACCCGTTGCAAGGGAAGGCTCAGGCCCTGTGGCAGATCCTGCTGACTGCTGCAGCAAGTGGCGGCCTTCAGCTAAGCAGTGCTGAGGTACTTATCCATGACACAGTAGAGGCAACGTCGTCTTGTAGGGAATCCAACGCACTGTGAAGCCCTTGTCTCTCTCACGCTCCTTACCAGTTAGTGTCATCTTCCCAGTTCAACTCCTCCTCTTCGCCCCAGCCTGTGGCTTCTGCCTGGAATCATGTACAAGTTATCAGCAGTAAGGCACATGTCCTGTCCTTAACTCTGCTAAAAAACGAACTCGGGCATCCAAGGGCCAAAGAAGCAGGAAGAAGCAGGACAGGGAGTGCCCTGGGTGGCTACTGTTGAGAGCTGGACGACTGTTAAGCATCCTGCAAGGGAAAGACAGCTTCTCCCTGCCTCTTGGAGCTCCTGGCACTCTCACAAGGGGTGTTCACAGAGAAAGCTGGAGTACCTGAAAGCCCCTTTCAAAGACCAAGAGGTGCTAATGTTTGCAGCTTCCTGGCTTAAGAGCCTCTACCAATAAAAGGAAACACCTTAAAATTAAAAAGCAAAGTACCAGGGAATTTGCTATCCTTCCTTTCTAAACACTAAATTGTCTCACAGACACAGCTCTGCAACTACATGACAGCATTACACCATGATGAGCAACCCAAAAAGGGGATGGATGTCAAAACAGTGCTGCTTAAAAATCACTTGTGCCATTTTCAGACCTTGTAAACAACTCTGCTCCTCTGTGGGAGGCCTCTTGAGGTTGAGTTATGAAAACACCTTGAAATCAACACTTATTCCCTAATGGAACCGTGTGCTCAGCTAGCAGTGATGGCAGCGCTAGCTCTTCTAGCAGAAGGAAGTAGCCTCTTGAGTATTCGAGGTGGGCTACAGGAATTTACCTTTTCACTCAAAAAGGCAGTTTTGAAACCCTGCTGGTTCTCTGAAATTGGTGAAATGTCTCAGCTGTTTCTTCCTGAAAATCAGGCAGCCCAAAAGCTTTTCTCAGCAAGCCAGAGAAGCCTGTTCCTTTTTTAGCTTTTCCTAGAAGGGTCCAGGGAGCAACACTGAGCCCAGAACCTCCTCTATGCATGAAAGCCTTCTTTATTTTACCTCCCCTATCTGGCAAACCAAGACTCTCCTAAAAATAATGCAGGGTTCTAGCAGTAAAAACACCTTATTTCATGCTTTCAGTAGGGTATAAATCTATGAGTGATGGCTCTGTTTCAGTACTAAGACAGCCTGCTAAATACATCATTCACAGCTAGAAACCCTGTATTCACAGGCAAAGATTCGCCTGCACCATCACTTGTTACTCACACTTATTCAGGTTAACCATGCTGCTCCTGCCAGCGTTGTACGGTGTGGTGCGTACAGGCTTTAGAAACCTTCTCAAATGTACAGTCACTTAAACCCGACTGCCCATAGACTCTTACCTCAGTAACATCAATTGCTGCAAATTTGGATGAAAACAGCATATTCTGGGAGGCGCCTTCTCTGCTGGATACTGCACCAGAGTGAGTGGGAGCAACTTCTTCTGTCCTCACTTCAGGTAAAATCAAGATTGCTGAAGATGGTTTAATGTCTGGGATCATGTCAGCAAACCAGTCTAGCTCTGGGTCTTGCACTGGTTTTCTTTTCACTTGGATAGTGAACTCTTCTCCTAGACCAGACTCTGATAAAGACTTGGACTTTTCCTGAAAAGTCTCTCCCAGTTGTTCCTGGGGGTCCCACTTGTCACTGCTCCAACTACTCCCAGAGTGAGACTTTGGGGGGGAACTCAGTTTGAGGCTTTTAAATTCTTGGCTCAGTGCATGGGTCCTTGGTAGAGGCCTCTGCAGCTGAACTGCATCAGCTTGTGTCACAGTGAGGCAGGTTCCTGAGGACAGTTCAGGGCTAGGGCTGCTGGGCTCGAGGTCATCCCATGGCTTCTCATCAACATTGTGGTTAGCAAAGTAAGGTCCCACTCTCCCCTCCGACTCTCGGGGCTGAATTTGGATGTTCACAGTTTTCTCAGTGTCCGTCTCCTCTGCCTCGCTCCAGTCTGGCCACTCCTCTGCTGGCTTTTCAGAGGCAGTCACAGAACTCCTGATGCTCCCTAGTGGGTTAATGCTTCCAGGAACTCCATTCAGAGGCAGCGGAACGTCTCGTTCACCTACGGAAAACAAGGATATTACATACTCTTTCAGGAGGACAAGCATGAAGCTGTGCCTAAAACTCTCTGAAATCCTTGCCATTGCAGGTAGCACCTGGTATGGAATTAAGCTAGTACAAAAAGTCATGTTCGTTGGGATTTTTCATTTCTATGCTGTTTCATTTCTAAAAAGGAACAGCTGGTGCAAGGTTTTACCTGTCTTTAAAGCCAGGGGACTGTCTTGTTGCACAGATTGTTTCTTGGCAGGGCCGTTTCCAGAGGCAGGGAACACGCTAACGTTACTCTTCAAGGGCCGAGGCGCTGGATGTCTCGGGTTGCTTACGACATGAGTGGGGGACACTGCAGGAATAAAGCAAAATAAGAGGACACCAATTCCATAAATCATGAAACTCCTCACAGCACAGGAATGCTCTTACCTACAACAGAGGCAAAACAATGAATAAAGATAGAGGTTGCAATGCAACAGCTGTATTTCTCAATCTGCTTATGAAGCAATCCTCTCTTCTCCTAGTCTGCAGCTCTTCCCAATCCAAAGTTTAAGCAATTGTGAATTAAGGGTCAGCTTCTGTACCTTCTTTCAAGAAACACCCAGAGAACAAACTACTACTGATTTAACAGGTCTGTCAGCTAGATGGATCCAGACCACCAGCTTCTACACTGCGTAGCATCACAAACGCCTCTTACGTGCTGCTCATGAGAAAGCACAGAGCTGACAGTCACAAAAAGGTGAAGCATAAGCAACCTCGTGCTACTGCACCAGCCTTCTTTTATGCTTGGACCCGAGTAAAGAAGTTTCCATGAACAACGGGCTAACAACACACAATCCAAAGGCTGCATTAAAAGCCTTGCTTCTATCATACCCTCACCCGAAGTGCCCGTGATGGGCAGCAAAGGCTCACGCTTCGGCTCTGCAGCAGCCTGGCAAGCAGCCAGCTGCGCTTCATTGCCGGGAGCTGCGCACTCTCACCGACGGCAATGACTTGGCAGCGCCGGCCTGGGCTGCACGAGGCCCCATTGCCACGACGGCAGCCTAGGCAGAGTCGGAAAGAGCTTTATGGAGGATGGCCTAGCCCAGTGCCAAGTGTGTAAAGCCTATTTGTACCTGCCTGTGCCAGGGCTTATCAGAACAGTCAGAAAAGCGCCAAATGCAGCACAGGAGAGGACTGCAATTAACAGAGAGCCAACCCTGCCCAAAGCATCCTTGGTAAAACGTGCGTGCTTTGAGGGGCTTAAACAAATCTCTTTTTGAGCCTCCCTGTTCAGCCTTTAGTGCTGTTTTTTGCAGGGTGCCACTCACAATTAAGGACAGGTTTTGTTTTTTCTTTTTTCTTATTCTTCAGTATTTAAGTCAGAGCTACTGATATTCTTTTGAAAAAGAGGAACAGGTTGCCAGCATGAAATCTGATGATATTCGTTTAGTAAAGTTGTTAAAATAATGTAAAGGAAAATAATGCAATGAACCATCTAGAGTTTTTAATGGAGGGTGCTATTTGTCAATACATACAGATTCAGGAGCAACATTTCTACTTAAGTTGTTCTCTAGCATGCCATTTCATTTGGTATTTAGACTTCATGTCTAAAGCAGAGCAAAAGCTGATTTTTCCCTCCAACTGAAAGCACTTTTCATTTCAAAATCCAGAAAAGCTTTAGTATGCTTGGCTCCAAGTTAGCTAGCAGATGCAGGGACTACTTTCTTCCTTTGGGTTAGCTGAAAAGCCTCCTGAGAGTTGAGATAATAGGGAAGTTCGTATTCCTTTTCCAATCTATGAATAAAAATTGGGGGGAAGAGGATTGAAGGATGAGATTTACTCATTTTAAAAACATGCAGGACAGAGGAATAAAAACATATATATCTGTAAGCTCATAAAGAACACTATAGTTTTTCTACAAAGACAAACACCCAGAACAGCTAGCACCTAATTTAGAATCGAAGTTTAGCTGCAAATTTGCTTCTTTCTGTTAAACCTGTCAACAGCCAGAGATCACCCAAGTAATTTTGCCTACAAGGCTTGGACAGGACAAGCACGAACAACATGATGGGAATTCCAAGGACTGAGTACATCATTTACCTTCTGGAGAGAGATCAGTAGTTTTCATGAAACTTGGTGCAGAGCTTTTGAAAATCTTAGTTCTTTCACCACCTATAACTACCTCGGGTCCGAGCAGGGAGACGAGAACTGCTAAGCTGTGCAGAGTTATTGCAACGATAGAGTCGCTGGTATCTCGAAGGCCCAGCAATACCTGCAAGAGGAACATGAGAATATTACTAAAAACAGAAAATTTTGCCTTTTTTTAAAAAAAAAAAGTCTTCTCCCATTAGATGCTACATCTGTAGCACATTTCATTTCTAAGATTTCCTCACATCCCTTACTTGCAGTGGGGCTCAGTGCTGCAGACAGGGGTGCAAGGCTCAGGACTGACATGGAAGAGGGTGCTGCACACTCTTAGGCAACACTAGCTCAACTGGTGAAGGTGGGGCAGGATGGGAGGACAAGGAAGCCCTCAGACCAGAAACAGCAGCCCTGACTGCTGGTGTAAGATATGAAATCACCACATGAATTGGGCAGCACAAGCAAGGCTGGCAATGGGGGTTGCTAAAACTGGAATCCATGATGGCTGCTTCTGGTAGAGGGGGCAGCTAAGACAAAGCTTGCACAAGGTGCTGCCAAGACTGCAAAATCTGAACTATAAAGCACAACTGATCCTAGCAGCAGAGGCCCCATATGGTTTCACTGTCCTTAACCTGTGGCAATATGATGTTTTTCAACTCCTCCCGAGAGAACAGCTCTGCGTAGGCATGGATGTGAGACAGCAACACCATTCGGACGTGCTCTTCGTGAACCTCAAAGAGTTTCAGCAGCACAGGGATCACGTGAGTCTGGAATAAGGCTGGTGACAGCAGGCAGTTGGTTTGGCTTTCTCCAGTTTGCTCTAGGGAAAAGAGGTGAAAAGTGGGAAAAGGCTGTTTCACAAAGCAGAGACAGCCCATCCCAGAACTATTCCAGAGCGGAGATCTAGAGCGTCACCAGCTGCCAGGTCCAGTTCTTTGTCGTGGCTCCCTGCACAGTCAGCTGGCAACTCACTTTCTTGGGATATCAGAGGAGATGGAAGAGAGGAAGAAAGGGAGCAGAGAAGCAAGGGAGGAAAGAAAGGAGGAAGGGAGGCAGGACAGGCAAGGCAGGACTCTTCCAAAACAAGAGGATAAGCAATTTCTAGTTCTCTCCCCAGCATCAGTAGAGCAGTTAAAACCCTACTGCAAATGGGGAAGCTGGTATTTCCCAATATGTGGAATAACCAGTCCTGTGCATTCCAGTATTTGTTATGCTTAAACACCATTAATCTGTTTGTTCTCTGAACTCACTCCAAACTTTACAGCGAAAATTTTGAAGATAAAGTATTTAATATTCACCTTTCTTTGGACCGAGCAGATGAGGAAGAAAACTCTTGACAGCTACAGGTTCAGCAAACACGAGCTGATTGAGTAAGAGAGGCACCAGTCGTGATGCGATCAGCTCCTCTGACAAGCAGGCCACTCTGTCCAGCAGGAATCTGTGTTCCAAGAGAGCAGCTAGTAGCAAGACAGATACTTCCGTGCATTTATGATGTTTCCCTTAAATACCACTTGCCCCTTTTTTGGCCTCTGCCTTGTCTGATAGAGATGAGGTCCCACTGCAGTCTCCCACATGCTCTCACAGCCGCCCTAGAAGGCTGTATTTCTTCCCTTCTCTAGTAGACACTACTGTTACAGAGATGTCAAGAACCATTCTGAATATTCCTGCAAAGATTCCCTTTCTCCTCCTCTTTGGTTCAACTAAGTTCCAAACCAGTGAAATCAAGCTAGCCTTATTAATGATGGTGGCTACAGAAGTATAAAACAAGTAGGAAAACAGCTCTGTAAGAACCCTCAGACCTCCTTAGTACATAAAAAGCAAGAAAAATTCAGCTTCTCCCTTTCTCTAGCTCAGTTATGGCATGACTACACTGAAGCTGTCAGCCTCAAGCAGTGCCTGGTGATAGATTCCACTTTGCAAATTCTCATCTGAATTGATGAAGCTACTGTCAAGAACAAAGTTAGCGAAAGATTTGGGTCTTTTTCCAGTCACACTGAAAGAAGTTCTCTGACCTT
This sequence comes from Tinamus guttatus, assembly GCF_059628265.1. Lineage (NCBI taxonomy): Eukaryota > Metazoa > Chordata > Aves > Tinamiformes > Tinamidae > Tinamus > Tinamus guttatus. Next base: position 5,582,383 of record NW_028288745.1, on the reverse strand, counting down.
CTACAGTGAAGACTTTGAACCTAGGTGAGCAGGTGGCCTTTGTATTCCTGCTTAGCCACAGTGCAGTGAGAGATGAGGCAGTCTTGCTAACACGAATGGAGGAAAAGTGGAACAATTAAACCTCTCCTGCTAATAACATCAACATCATTCCCCGCAGAGTGAATCACCTCATTTAGAGCACAATGGAAAGAGCTTACAGACAACAGGAACATTGTTTTCTTTTTACATCCCAGTTACCCTGGGGAAAGTTTCTGTTCTTAGCCCTGCAGGAGTTCAAACAAACTGCTAGAGAGCGGAGGGGTTTCAAAAGAGCACACTTCAAGTGCACTGTGTTTGACTGCAGTCCAGTTTTTGCCTGATTCTTCAGCAATAGCCATTGGCCCATAGAAGGTAAACAGTGCTGTTCATCTGGCTGTCCACAGCACCATTCCAGAGGCTGGTAGCCTAGAGAGGCCAGCAGGCACTGCTCCTCCCAAACACCAAACCATTCCCAATGAGACATTACAAAAGTGAGGAAGAAAGGGTTTCCCCTGATGCAAGCACTAGTTTGTCTTAGATTCCCCAAACTACTACATTACAGAGCAAATGCTCAAAATGATCCAAATCAGCAATGATCCACATCAGGCACCTGAGGAAGAACCTTTCAGGCCACTAGCCTTCCAAGTGGCCCCCAAGATCCTATCTGGCAGAAGCATTTCTGAAATGAAAAGCTTTGGCTTACTTGAAAAATTCAGTTTTTTCCTCCTCAGACTTTAGCGTTAAGGTCTTCAGAAAGTTCACAACTTCCAGAAAGTCATTCCTAAGGATAAAAATGTAGGCAGCTAAGCACGATGCTTGATGATGATGCCTATACTATCCAAACTGAGAATTCACAAATCCCCATTATTTAGGAGACAGAAACAAAGGGAGATGCAAGTCAAATGTTGATGGACCAAGAGCACTGTTGTGACAGTGTGGCCTGTCACCCACCACCTGCATGTTCCCCGTGTCGAAGTACAGCTGACACGTCAGGAGTCAGCAATGACAGGGAGATGCAGACAAGGCTGCCCTTGCCCTCTGACCACCACCCAGGGCAATAAGCAGAGCAGTGCCCAGCCTGCTCTAATGCCACCATCAGGAGAAAAACTTAAGGGACAGCAGACACAGGTCTAGGCAGGCTACCTCAAAGCCTCCTTTACCCAGTGCTACCCTCAATGTAGCACTGGGTCTGTTTGTTTCCTAGCGCACTCCCCATTTCCTCCCATGAGTTTGAGGGGATCTGACCAGCTGCACGTGACAGAAGGACCCACTTTTGTCACCGCTGCTAGCTCAATACCATGTTTGGGACATTGATTATACACTGGCGATGCAGCAATAAGCAGTACCAGGACATACCAAGACGGGCACGATAGTCCTTTTCTTACCTGAAGAACTCATGCGACAATAAGCTGGACAGTGGTGGACGACACTTTGGATCTGGATTCAGTAGCGTACGGTGCAACGTTTGCTGAAAGCTGGAGAGAATATCTGCTGAAACTGAAAGAAGCCAGAGAGAGCACTTACAGTTAGCTTTCTTTATCAGCACAGAACATACTATGGTCAGGGATCCCCCACTCCTCCTGAAAACTTCCCTTTAGAAACTCTGACAGCGAGTTACTGAATTGCTCACATCTCTACTGTCCTGCCCCAAAGGAAGGAGGAAGAACATTCACATTTTTCTCCCTAAGCTGCTGAGCTACTGGGCTACCAAAGAGTTTTAATAGTAAACAGGCAGCAAGCAAAGAAGCTGTGGATGAGTTTGAGAGCGCTTGTGTTGTGCATGCTGGTGACCTGCAGCCAGGCCTAGGAGAGCACACGTGACCATGCTCAAAAGCAGGATGAGGGGAACACAGGAGAAACTTAGGGCTGTATTTTAACCCATGTGACTCAGTTCTCATCTCCTTTGCAAGATAAAACTCACTCCTGCCTCCTCATCCAGGAAGCTGCTGTTATGCTCAGCTGAGGAGAAGGAAGGAAGAAGCCACCTCAAAAATTATGCAGTTTATCATAGGTAAGCAGGAGGAGGCAAGACTCCAGAACAGGCACAACCTCTGCCTGCACTAACCCAACACTCCTGATCCATTCCACCACAGCCAGCTCCCAGTCAAACAGGACACTGTCCCACCAGGGACTGTGACTCCTACAATAGGGTCCATACTGGTGTCTGTAAGCAAGAAACCAACATTCTCCCCCAAAGAGACTTTTGTCTAAGAAGGTGAAGCAGGAAAAAGGAGGAACTTGTACAGAAGTACTTCGTATTTTGGAAACTCCTGGCAAACATGAACAACAAATCTGCCCACCATCCCTGCAGCACATCAGCCACAATACATAGCTGCAACAAGTAGGAGCTGCAAATATCTCAGTTTGTGCATGTACAGTTATGCAGTATTGTTGGCAGAAAAATAAATCATATTTCATTCCATTCCTCACCCTGATCATTTAGGAGAGTCAGGAGGTTTTCAACCATCATTCCAAAGGCATAAGCATCCCGTGCGTATCCATGGCTGTTGGGGAGAATTTTGAAATCTGTGGACTAAAGAAATAATCATCATCAAAGCAGGAGTTTACAAAATACTCGGTAGTTTCCATGAATCCCTCTCCACCCTCCCATGCACACCCTTCAATTCTTTTTATAGCTCCAAAGCTCACGAGGTACCCTACAAGTAGAATATTCCGCTGGAAAGCCCTCCACCAGGGAATTTATAGCCCACAGGAATGACTACATCAGGATGTAACAATTCCCTCGTGAAGGCACACGGCAATTACAAGTCAACAACTTTCAGCATTTCTATGGAAACAGGTGTTAATCAGATGGAGATCTCATCCCCTTAGTATATGTAGCTCATAGGATGCTTAATAGGGAAGGCCACTAACAAGTAAAAAAAGATAAATAGAATAAAAAGAAGCTGTTAGACATGAGAGGGCAACGTAACTGTGTTATCACAATGATCTCAGCAACTGCTCTCAGAAGCATTAAAGCTGCAACATGAAATACCATAAATAGTTTCAAGAACTTGCTCTTCCATTACTGCCTGTTCAAAGTTTGTTCCCTGTGCCCAACACCATGCCCAGGTGGGGGGAAGTAAGACTCAGGTATTACGCAAAGGCCACTCTATTCAGGTATGAAGAGATAAACCAGGCGAGTCAAAATTCTTTTCTGAACGCGTTGTGCTAATTTCTTGCCAGTAACAAATTCCTCTGGCAACCTTCAAATTGGACAAGTACCCACCATCTCCTCGCAGGGGATGCACGATGGGTCTCGCACAGACTTCACGTGACGGAGGAACTGCAGAGAGGAGAGGGAGACATCAGCTGCCTCCGTCTGTTCCCCGGGCCAGGCCGGCCGCGGGGAGCCGCGGGCCCCGCTGGCCCGTGCTCTGCTCTGCCACGAGCGCCTCAGCGCCAGCTGCCAAAGGCCACGCTGGCACGAAGGCACCTCGGGGCATCGCTGCCAGCTCGTCCCTTCAGCTCCTCAGGCCCCGCACCACCCACCCGCGCAGGAGGAGGGTTTCATGGCCTGCAGCAGGCAGGTGTTACTGCTGCCCTCTGCGTCGCTGTGCACCACTGTTGCACCTGCCTGCTGATTTCTGAAAGGCCACCCCTGCCAGGGCACTAAGCACAGCTGCTGCAGGACTGTGGATTTTCTGGGAGAAAGAGCAATATGCTTCCACTACCGAGTGCCAGGCTGCAGCAATGACTCTGCACAACACGCAGCAGCAATCAGACCAGGCATCTTTCTGCCAATATCACTAACAAGCAATAAAGATGCCAGCAGCAAAAGTTAAATTATTTTTAGTTTGGATTCCTTTCAACCAGCACCTTCCTAGTAAAGCAGTTTATTTTAGGCAAGTCCAGAGGAACAAAGATGTCTCCCTGTCCGTACTCTTAACCTATCCTCCGGGCAGCTCTGCCTCCTTTTGAAAGCTATTTTTTTAGCTAATGAGGAATGAGTTTCTGTGTTTATGCAGACATTGTTTTTTATAGTAAGAGCATCCTTGGAGCAAAGATTCAGGTCAGAGTGGGAAGGGAGCCAAGGCGTTTAACAGTAAACTGGAAGGAACTGGGACTTGGGCCTTCCCATCATCAGCGAGCCAACCGCAGCAGACCAGGAGCCTCTTGCAGGCGTCAGAGGGGCAGGATTTACTTGTCTCTTACCTCTGGCGTGGCTTCATTAAAGTTGCAGACTGTTTCCATTCCTCCCAGTTTCCAGTGTCCATCCTCACTTACAAAGACAGATGATAAACACACATTGTTATGTGTTAAGTTTCCCTAAAATATATATATAAAAAAAAAATAAAAGACTTGGAGATAGGTGAAGATATGTTTAGTAGTGCTAATTAGGTGTTGTGAGTAAATAAGGAAAAGCTGCTAACAACAACACCTTTCTACAGGTTCAAAAAGGATTTTGAAGGGGACCAGCAGGTATCGCACAGGAGGGCTGGGGGTTCAGAGCAGTTTCACGGCCACAGCCCTGTAAGCACGGAGGAGACCTCCAACTGCAAACACAAAGCCTGAAAACTACAGTCGGGGCTGGGATTTATCTCCAGCCTCAGACAAACACGTAAGGCCAAACAGGGGACGTGTATCTGACATGAGGCAACAGCTATAAAAACACTGAGGCTGAGTGAAACTGGCGTGAAGCAATGCAACAGGCGCTCCTAAGATCACCATATTTTCCTTTACTATTCCTTCCAAAAGGCAGCAAATGTTTTTAGCGGTTTCAGTTTAAAAGAACTGGGGGCTTTGGCTTGTCTCTGTGTTACGAACCCCTTCTGTCATGTTTCACCTGGCCCCTGGGGAAGCATCAGGACTCCTTCTCTCGGCACCTACCCTGTCATGGAGGAAGATGAGAGCCAGTAGCACATCGTAGATCCCTGCACAGATCTCAGCAGAAGAGAGGGTCTCCAGGACCATCTCCAAGGGTTTCACACGTTCTGTGACCAGGTGGATCCCATTTGCTTCCACGGTACAGGAGAGGAAGCGTAGAAGGCAAGGGTGGCGCAAGGTTTTCAGGTGCTTACAAAGAAGAAGAAAAAGAAAAGAAAAAAAAATCAAAACCATCTGTCTTGACCTCAGAGGGTAACTACACACCTTCAGCCACACCGTCTGCTTGAATTTAGGCAGCCCATCCCAGCTCCTTGCCAGGCACTTGGCACACTTGCTTATTCACTCTGCAAAACCTTTCATAACACATCTAGCTACAAAGTTTTACACAGAAGAACAAGCACAGTGTTTTAGGTATAGTCCACCTAAGAAATTCCCTGTCTTCGGAGATCTGCAGGAGGAGATCCAATTTCCACAAACGAATGCAGGTGTTGTTATCCGACCCCCCCTTCCCATCGCCGCTGGTGGGAAGCGGCGCACTAGGAGCTTTGCTGCCGTCCCCCTTCTTCCCCGTTATGCGGCAGCTACATTCAACCATGGCCAAATTCAGCAGTGCCTCCTTCCTACCCCTCCAGGCTCTGACATCCAGAGCTGTCAGACCATCGCTGCTCCTAGAAAGAGGAGCTAAAGCTCCAAGGAGTCTTCTCCCCCGCACGCTTTCTACAGTACCTTGGCAGCTTTATTAACTGTATCTTCATTCTCTCTCTTGTAGACAAAGACCGACGCACGTTTGCCATCCTGCAGCACGGCTGGGTAAATCGTGCGTCCGGTTGGCAGCGTAAACTGCGGTTCTTGCAGCGTGTAGCTCTTTAAAGCGCTGTTCTCTGAGCCCATCCCTTGCAGAGTTAGGCCGTTGTAGAGGCTCCTTCTCGATGTCAAACAGGCCTTAGAGTGGAGGAACAAACACAATTAACTCTAGCAGGTACTGTCCCGCTCACCTTTAGAGGATCATCCGCAAAGTGTGGGGTAGCTACCAAGAACTTCATCTTAACAGTCCTTTTCTCTCCTGTTTCAGAGCAAAACCCGCTTTTTATTTTGGTAAAGGAGAACGTTACCTCCAGATCTCTAGCTAGGGCAGCCCTATCGCTTTCCTGGTGGAGACGCCGCGCGGGGCACGGTGAGGAGCCCCTGCGGCTACGCGAGGCGCCAGCCTAGGCCGGCCGGGAGCCGGCTCTCCCACCTACCTGCTCTGCAGCTGACGAACGCCCGATCCGCCTGCCAACCCTCCCTCCCTCCCTCCCTCCTGCGTAAGGGAGCGGTGACACCGGTTTCCCCGCCGCTTCCCTGTGTATGAAGCGGATAATGCAAACGCGCTGCTTGCTGAGGCCGTCTTAGACAGGGGGTGCTGCATCGCGCTCCAGTGAGCTGCACTCCAGGGCTGGGAAGACCCAGGAAGCTGCTCTGCACGTGAAAGTTAGCGATCATTTAATAAGGAGAGAGGGAGAAGACAAAACCTCATTTTTCAGTGATGCCCAGCATCAGGGATACGTGTTGGCTCTCTCAAACTAGACTCCCTACAAAACTCCAGGTATCACACCCTAAAAAGCAACCTTTAAGGAATAAAACTGCATCTGCAGGTTTAGAGCAAAGTGAAGCCCAGTTCGCTGCTTGCACACGTTTCTAGAAGGGCCGCGAGGGCTCTCGGCTCAAAGGCCTCCTCTCCAAGCGGCCACTCGCACCTTGGTGCCCTTCGCCCCCGCTTCCCGGTCACTCCAGCCTTGCCGCTCTCGGCTGCCCCTGCCCGAGGGAGCCGTCACACAGCGCAGGGCACCCGCGAGCACCGAGGTGTCCCCACGGCAGGGCCGGGCCGCGCGGGGCTGCCTGCGGGCAGGGCTGCCCCCCGCACCCGCAGGGAGCGCGGCCGCGGCACGGGCTCTGCCCGGCCCCCGCCCGGGGCCTAACGACCCCCGACCGTTACAGCTGCCCCCCCGCCGCATCGCCGTTAACCGCCGTTAACCGCCGTGGCCGCCCCCAGCCCGCCTCCCCCGCTAACCGCCCCCCGGCCGCCGCCACCTGCCGCCCGCCGGCCGCGGGGGTCGCCTGGCCCCGCCGCCGCCTCCCGCCCGCCCTCCTGGCGCCGCCGCCTCGCGCTTCCGGCAGCGGCACCACCGAGACGGCGGCCAGAGCGGCCCCTGCCGCCGCCTCCCCCTGGCGGCCGGGCGGGCAGGCGGCGGCGGGCGGCGGCCATGTTGCGCCAGGGCAGCCCGGGCGCGAAGCCGCCGCGGCCATCTTGGGCGCGGGCGAAGGCGGCTCTGAGGGAACGGGGCGGGCGGCCGCGGCGGGACGGCCGGGGCAGAGGGAGCGGCCGCTTTTTCCTCCCCTCGCGCCAGGAGCCTTCCTTGCCCTGCTCCTTTCGGAGGCCGGGCTGCGGTGACGGCGAATCCACCTCTTCCATCTCGGACTCCCGCCGTGTTTCCATCTCGGCTTTGGCTGCCTCAGCGGCTGGTGCTGCCCTTCGTTCTGGATGGTTTCCCTTTCTGAGAGGCGCTTAGCAGCTATTAGCGAGTTTTAGCTTTGTTCAGCCTCGTTCCGTGCGGGGAAGTTAGAAATTCCAGGCCGTGGCTTGAACTGCAGCCAGGGAGGGAGAAACCCCAGCACGTAGCGTGCACACTTTGCTCAGCCCTGGCCTTTCCTGCGGGGCCCTGGCCATCCCTGTCCCCCGCTCCATGTCCCCCGCACCACGGGAGGAGGGCCCCTTCCCTGAGCCCGTTCTGCAAGGTCAGCTCCACGGCTCCTTTCTGGGACACAAGCGCCTCCCTCCTAAGATAAAATTGCCTCCTACCCCCAGTTGCGTTTGCTGATTCCCTCCCCCGTTTCCCGTGCGGCCGCCCCAGCAGCGCGCGGGCTCGGCGGGAGCTCAGCGCTGCGTGACGGGCCGGGCGCCGCGAGCGCGAGGCCGGTGGTCCCTGCACGAGGGCTCCCGCAGCGCTGCCCCGGCCCCGCTCCTCCGCTTCGGGGTGTAGCGCGTGCATCGTAAGGAGACCTATTCAACGCCATTAAAACTAATTGCTCTCGGTGCTGCACGGTGAAGTGGCTCCGGGGAGAGGTTTCACGTGAGTATTTTGGACAGCGGAATGAACGCTGAAAGGCATTACCACAGCGCGGTGGGAGGTCTGGGCTTTTCACACACTATTTTCATATCACCAATGTTATTCCAGGTCCGAACAGCGCCAGGGCGTTAGGATGTGGTTTGCTCAGTCGTTCTGAACCCAACACTTCGAGCGAGCGGGGCCCAAGAGCACAGCCCGTAGCCGCGGCCTCGTCTAGACGAGGATTTAATGGCAGTGGCGGTGCTTGTAACAAAGGTGGTCTAAACTGCGCTAAGTCCTTGGCTTTCTGTAGTAACTAAACCCAAACAATTTAGCATGCAATAAATTTTGTGCTGTCAAATCTGGCATGAACTTCCCAGGGCGTTTTCTTTAGTAATACACGTTCCCTCCAGCCCGTTTCAGACAAAGCCTTCCACTTCGTGCCCAGAGCACGGGCACTGCACATACTTGGAGAATAGCCTGTTTGCTGGCCGTTTATGCCAGAGTCCCTTTCAGGCAATAAAACCACAGGTATCTGCACAGAAAAAAAAAAAAAAAAAAAAAAAAAAGCAGTGATTTTCACCCCAACGCTGCTCGGCCGAGCCTTGGGGCCTGCTCGGGTAAGCGGAGCAGAGGAGGCTGTTCAGCAGTGCCGAGATGGCGCCGCAGGGCGAACACGGCACGGTGCTCCGGAGGGGCTGCGCCTCCAGCACATGAACCATCTGGCTCTGCATCGCGCAGGAGGCGAGGAGGGCTCAGGAATAACCTTCCTCAGCAGGTCTTTACTCCACGCACTACATGAAGTGTAAATATGTCGCATATATGGTGACATAACGGACACAGGAACAGACGGCGCAGTCTGTTCAGGGGCCTCAGCAAGCAATTTATGTACCTGCATTTGAGGCGGCCGTGGTAGGAAACGCTGCTCTTCAGGGCAGCTCCGTGCGCAGGGCAGAACAGCAGCGCACGGAGCATCGAAGTCGTAGCCGGCTCTCATTTAACTGCGCTATTAACTTCACAGCCTGATTAGATCTGAAACACCTACACAACCGCTAACTTCCATTAATTAGCAGGCTGGGAAAGAGGACACTCTGCGGTGGGTAGGAATTGCTGCTGTACAGAGAGAAAAGATGAGTGAGGGAAAGTCAGGAAGAGAAGCAAGGGAGAGGAGTTCAGTGCCAAAGCAGTTGAAGCCATTAAAAGAAAGCAGATCCCTCCTCACCCTGTTTTATGCAGGATACGGTCCTCGGACTGAATCCATAAATACAGATAATTAAAAAGCTACCCTACAGGTCAGACTCTCCCCCTGACACCCACAGGAAACGCGCTGTGTGCTTGTATCTTCCCCCCCTTTCTGGCCCAGGGACTGTAATTAAAGAGAAAAGTCAGCCCCTCTCCTGCCTTAGAGAATATAGTGGCACAGCTGGTTTTCATCCTGGCTAGCAGGCTCTATCCTCAGGCTACTAAGTGCTGAGTAATTTTTACCAAGCTCTGCTTGCAGATAAATGATGTTCTTCTTTTAGCTGTTGCCAGGAAAAGCTACAAATACTTGATCTTTTATTCTTTTCTCATAAACTCCTAACATTGAATACTAAAATTGCAGCCAGGATTTTTTTCCGTTGCCATTTATTCTCAGCGCGGTCACAAATGGATTACAGTTGCAGACACCCACCCCTTTGCCAAAGCCCAGCTCTAGTTTCTCATTAACCTGAAGCTTCCTGGTAGAAGTTCCTTCAGTTTCATTGATAGTTTGCATATACTCTAAGGACCCACTTTTATTTATTTGTTTATTTTTTGCCCCAAAACACATTCCAAAAGGAAGGCTTTAAATAACTTCACAGTAATTTTCTGGAAGAGCCTAAGGGGAATGCCAGTCTTAAAAAGAAAAGCCCGAGTGTGAATGTGCAGTTTCGGTGACAGTTTTGGTCACAGCAGGAACTATAAAGTAGCTAAAATTTGTTGAGACTAAATGCAGCACAACTGCTGGGCAGATGAAGCGCAGGCTCAGAGCAATGGAAGGAATCTAGAAAGGGGTGGTACTGCAGCCCCAACAGTTGAATTCAAGTTTTCTGCAGAGATCTTAAGTTTTCTAATAAATTGCTTAAGAATTAGTTTAAAACTACATAAAAAAAAAAAAAAAAAAGCAAAAAGCAGTTAGAATCCTGGCCATGCTGTTTGTCCACCCGCTCCAGTAAGTGCAGCGAGCACAGGGAGGAGGCTCAAAGCTGGTGGGAAACACCATGGCTAATTCTGGGAGCCTTTCCAGCCATGCCCGGTAGAAGGCGATGAGTCACACCGCACATAAACATACCTGTGCACTTTGAAAAGATCGAGCAAGATTTTAACCAAACTTGATGCTAGGGATATTCTAGTATCTAAGAACGGTATCAGGTTGACTTCCTAAAAACTTCCAAGGCCTCTCCTGACCACGTTCTCAGTGCCCACACTGGTCGTGAGGGATTCCTGGCCATCATTTCAGTAGTATCAGCCCCTGATTCAAGTCCATTTTCAGTACAAAGCAGAAACGAGGGGGAAAAGAGGAGGTAGCAACACTGCAAATTAACAGCCATCCATCGTGAGTCAGGGGCAGCTTCTGCTTTAACAGGTGAGCTGGTATTTGAGCTGCTCTCGACAGCTGTGCCCAGACAGGACACGTGGCCACGCGCTCTTGTGCCCGTCAGGGATGGGGACACAGGATTCAGGGGCAGCGGTAGCTCTGCCCGCAGGCAGCGCGTTTCAGAAGGCGGCTCGGCCGCTGCAGTACGAACGCGCAGCGGCTGCCGGGGCCTGGCTGCCCGGCTCCGTTAGCGAGCCGAGACCCACCTAAAATCCTGGGAACATGCGGGACAGCTGTATTGTAGGATGGGGAAGCGGGGGGACATCTCTGCATCCAGATTCCCAACTAAGCCAGAGCGTTTTTTCTCACAGTGTTTGTGGCTGCCTTCTCTTAGCCTACAGGAACTCTGTGTTTGCTAAAGGTTTTGTTTTGCAATGTAGCCTCTAATTTTAAGAGTTTCCTAAGCGTTTGGAAGCCCCATGGCAGACAATCTGTGCCACCTTTCCATTGCTACAGCCTTGGGAGCCAGGGCTGGGCCGCAGTGACCACGTGCCAAGACAGTGCCAGGAGATGCTGTGCTCACGCGTGTCCTTGGGATTGAAACGCTCCGGGACACGGGCCGCGCTAAACGCGCTTCACACGAGGCGCTGCTTTTAAAGGCCTTGTAAAACAAAAGAAACATCATTTAGAAACACATTCATCGCTACTGACAACACAGGTTTTTATATTTAATAGAAATTAAATTAGTAGCTTAATATACATAACGTGACGCTTTCCAGTCTGGTAGCTTTCCCATACTCGCTTTCAAGTCACAGAGCAAATACTGTACAAAAAAATGATAATAAAGAGCAACTGAGGAGCAAACACAGCCACTAAAACACTGGACCAGAAAGGCTAGGCTTATCCGGAGCTACACACGCCGAAGGATACTTGGTGACGGAGCCGGCGTCTCGGCCACGCGCTGCTCGAGGCTGGAGCTGCCGCCGGCCTCGCACGGGGCCGCTCACCGCGCTCCGTAGCTGTAGTAGAAGGGCTCGTCCGGGCGGTATCCGTACGCCGTCGCAGGCCGGCCGGGAACCGCAGGGGACTGACCGAAGCCGTCAACTCCGATGCTGGGAAAGGAAAGGAAAGGAGAGAGAAACAGGAGGGGGTTGTATGGCAGGGAAGGAACACTGGTGTCTCGGACCTTTCCCGCTGCGGAGACGGTGTGAAGAGGCACCTTGGCAAGTCGGCATCCCCTTCTAGTCAGTCCTGCTCCCTCCTCCCGCCCTGGGGCGGCTTTCAACCTGCAGGTCAAATGGGAATTGCGGAGGAGACGGAACTTGATTTCCCTCCTGTCGGGCATTTACCAAAGCAGCCCTTGGCTTCTGCGACTCGGCATCTCTACCTGTGCGTGGCAGCTGACGCACCTTCCCGGGATGCTTCTATCTAGGGCACTCGCTGCGAAGCCCACGGGCAACTCTGCCAAGCACGGCCCGTCTAAGGGGCTAATTTCCTTCCTGGAGACAGACGGCGCATTTCTAAAGCCCCTGGGAAAGCCCCAACTGGAAATAAGAGAGTGAGAATATCTGGCACAGCAGCACAGTTCAGTAAAGGACACAGTGTTTCTGGTGGGGTAGCAGATTGACAGCCAACTGGCAGGGAGAATTCATCACATACTAAAAGGCTGTGTTCTAATGAGACAGAATAACTCATTTTTTTCCACACAGAAAAACATCTTTTACATCAGAAGTGCCCCACAGCAATGAATTACATACTAAAGCACAGAAACTGCATGGGGAAAAGTGGCACATATTTCACGCTCAACAATAACTTTCATGCAGGACGTAGAGAAAAAAATTAGTATTGCCCAAGACACTGGCCTGCTGCCTACTCATAGTTATGTCACTTTTAAACTTCCACTTCAGTAGAAGGACAAATGAAAAAGGCTTCTAATTTATTGTCTGACTAAAGATGCATTGAAAGGAGTTGAACTTCCCTGCCGACGACTGTCAAAACACAAAGAACCCAAGTGCTGCCGGGGAGAAGCTGCACCTCATTACAGCCAATTACACGTATGGAACAGGGTTACGCAACGCGGGGCCTGGGGAGGGACGTGCACAATGGTGGCCGCGGGCCCTGGCTCCGCGAGGCGCCGCTCGCTCGCTCGGGGCGCGAGGGCTCCGCTGAAGGGACGGGGCCCGTGTCCAGCACGGTGCCCTCGCAAAGCTGCGTTCTGAGGATTAGACCTCCACGAGGTCTCCATCCTCTGGGCCTGCTCCTTCAGCAAGCGGGTTCACTTACAGCACGTTCCAATAATCGCACGAGCGCTGAAAGCCCGAAGCCGAGATCTGCCCGCTGAGGGGGGAACGCAACCAGCGAGCCAAAGTGCAGGGAAAGCGGCCGCGTTTCACCTGAGTGTTTTTGAGGAACGCAGCACAGGAAGGGCTTTGGAAGGGGACCTGGCAGCGCCCCGTCTCAGCGCTCGGCTGCAGAGGCACCAGCGTGACCTCGAGCGCTCGTCAGCCCCCTCAGCACATGGCAAAGCAGCCAGGTGCAGCACTGCACCAGTGTCCTGTCAGCCCATACAGGAACACGTCCCCCTTCCTCTGCCCTTCCCATCCCCGCTCCAAAGCCCTATGGCACTTTTCCAAGCCCTTGGTGGAACAAGGTTGCAAACTGAGGCTACCTTCTGCTCCAGCTCCCTCACTTGCACCTGGCGAAAGACACCTCTTGTTAGCATCCTAGAGCTGCAGAGAACTACTGCAAAAAGCAGACGCAGAGCTTCCTTCTGGAGAGATGTTGAAGGTGTTTCAAGAACTTCTTTGGCCCCTCCTAGCTCCCTGCTCGCTCCACCACCGCCTCCCAAGCTCAAATACAAGCTCAAATAACGTTGCTTTTCTTTTCCATCGGGGTGAGGAGCAGTAGCGACCGCGAGCCACACGGTGGCAATGGGTCTCTATCCCCGCCGCCAGGCTTCACCCAGCTATTCCTAACCAACAGTCCTCATTCAAAGAGCTTTTAAATGTATTTAAATTGATAAAGAGAGGGGGAAAAATATGGTCTCAATTACCTTCTCGGCAAATCTTTTTTTATATATATATACACACATTTATAAATGTGTAAGTAATTAGGTAAAGATCCCTAGAGTTTAAACTCTGAGGAGTATCAGTTATTTCCAAATGGTTTAGACATATGTTAGTGTCCTGAAGAAAACTGGAAGAGATGGATCAGCTGATAAGTGTGTTGGACACTAAATTAAAAAAAAAAAAAAAACCACACAAAATTACATTAAAGCACCTTGATGACATCCCTGCTCTCTGAGTATTTCTGCTATGCAAGGCAGGCTCGCCTGAGCTGCAGGCGGCCTCGGCCTTGTTCGTCCGCGCTGGCGCCCTCGAGCCGGGGCAGCAGAGGAGCCACGCGGGCCAGCACGGGGCCAGCAAAGCCCCGGGGGCGAAGCCACGTCCTGCCGCATCCCTGCGCCGACTGCAACAGGCTGCGGCCGGGAAAAAGGGCAGTTTTTCGGCTGTACGCACAAGCTGGCCCAAGATCACGGCTTGCGCCACGTGTTCTTAGGTTTACACCAGTTGGGTTTACAATCACAAGTGCCTCCTGGTCACTGGCGTTGCTGCTACAGCCCGTCCTCCCGCGGCGCTAGGGGCAATCAAGGGAACAGCGCTCGTCCCCGCGCGGCTGCTCAGCCCATACCCCGTGCTCAGCGCAGGCCCTCTCGGACACAGCGACTGCCCCAGCCGCTCCCCGTGGGGTCAGCGCTGCCCTTCGTGCGCAGAGACGCGGAGCTGGCGAGCGCACGCTCAAAGCCCCTCTGCTTTCCTGGGCAGTTCAGCACCGCGCCTGGGGCTTATGGAGTTAAACAGTGAACAGCACCGCTAATTACCATGTACTGCTAACCTCAGTTGCTGGTTCATTTTGAGACCCTTTAAAATATGAACTGTGTATTTTACCCCTATGCACTCTCTTAATGATTTGTTTTTTTTAGACTGAAATCACTTCCAGCCATCAGTTATACTCGCGGTCTCTACACATGCACTTCTCCAAGCACAAATATTTCTTTTTCCTATTGGTCTGCCAGCCCCTGTCAGAGCAAATTTCACTTTAAACTAAATGCTATGATACTTAAAACCTCTTGGATTACTCAGGCTGCTAGTGTGATCTATGACCTTCCCCAAATGACAGCTGAACTTTCCAATTTGCTTGTACTGCTGGGGAACTGAAGAACACATGCTGAAGAGGAAAACATTCCTCATGCGCACGAGTGAGGAGAGATTTCTCAGCAGCTTCGCTTATTGATACTTGCTCTGATTCACAACACCAACATGGATACGCCTAGCTGAAGGCCTGGGTGCCCTGGCAGCATTTAAAATGTAGAGGCAGGAAATGCCAGCGGGTGTCCCGCTGCGCCCGCCAGGTCCCTACCCTCCCCACGTCGCTCGGGTGTCGGGGAAGGCTGGAGGCCGTGGCCGCCCCGCGGGGCCCTGCTCTGCGCGAGGCCGATCGCCCCTGCCCGCGGGCAGGGCTGCCTCCCCTGGGGTTTCGCGACAAGGGAGGCACCTGGGCCTGCCCACGCCAACGTTCGCACCATTACTGGCACCGGTGCCGACAAGCTGCTCTAATGCAGGTAGCTAATTCCTCTGGCATAAGCAGCTCCCAGGCCACGGGGGAAATTCTTGCTCTAAACTAAGCTCTTTAAGTCCGCCTGGAAAGCCACAGAGGGGACGCACAGAGCCCGAGCGAGCCCCGGCGCGTGACGGGGTCTGTCGCAACGGAGCGGCTGTGACCGCGCGAGCAGCGGCGGCTCCGAAAGCAGGCTTCGGCCTACAGGGTGAAACCCCCCAGCTCCACCGTGTTCAGCCTGGGGGTTTCATGGCCAGAAGCCCAAATTAAAGCACCCTGCAGGCGCTGCCCCTGGAGAGGACAAGGTGAGCGTCACTTGGCGCACGCACTCTGCTTCCAGCAGAGCTGAGCTCGGCTGCACCTTCTCACCCTGAACCTGCCTAACACCCTGCCTCTCCTCCCTCCTTACTCTGCACCTACAAGGCTAGAGCAGCTCACTTCTAAGAGGCTCCCACTACTCAAGAAAGATGCCAGTTTTTATTAAAGAGTCTCTCCACTTAGGAGTATTTATTACTCATTAGCTTCTCTGACCTTCACAAGACCAAGGAGACACTACTCACAGCACTGAGCTCAAGGGCAACCCTACTGACTCTTACGGATTTAACCCAAGTTCTCCACACGCTCCAGGGAGCTGCCAATTTAGGCCTTACAGGCCTAACTACACAGCTGGTGGTTGCACCCAAAGAGCCTCTTCCTGCACCCACTGACCACACCTGGGACTTCAAAAACCTCCTCCCCAGTTTGGGAGCAGAAGGTTCTTCAGGATCCTCCAGAAAGGCTGACCTTGGTGGGGTCCATAGAGATGCCTCAGCCTCTTCCATGCACCTTGTACTAGTGTTCTTGATAAAACATCTCTTTGCGGGTGGGGTATGGTCCACCTCAGCCCTCTGACAGGCATCCAGAACTTGGTGCACTGCAGCCTTGATGTCCTTTTTTGTGAATCTAGTGGCACAGTTACCGCCCTACCCTCTCCTTATAAACCCTCATGCCAGGAACTCCTGTAATTTATAGTGCTGTGAAATACACGTGCTGATGAAAGCCCCTGTTTTCTCACACTGTCTCCAGGCAGGCAGCAGTTGGGGTGCTGGAAGCTGATCCCCTGCAGGCCCCAGCCGGCCACCACTGAGGCAGGCTCAGAGCGGTGGCTGCACAAACCGGAGCCCAGGGCATTCCTGCTGCTCCTCCCGACCCAACACTGGGAGAAGCAGCCACAGCAGAGCGGGGGGCATCAACAAACGGAACCGAACACGTCGCTTTACCCCGCTCAGTGGCTGCTGTTTAAAAAGACCCTCCTCGTTACTCCTCTGCTCTGTGCCAGCCACTTGGCTTCACCAGGCCTGGACTTGCTGCCCTTCAGAGTAAGAGCGCAAAACGTACCATACGGAACACGAGCACAAAACTGAGAAAGTTTCATTATATATCCTGTAGCTGTAGCTTCTCTTGCTCTTGGTAATGACGTTAAATTGAATACCACAAGTCTCTTAAATTATGTCTCTCATGGTCCCACTTTCTCTCTCCCCTATCTCTGAAGCTTCCCCTCCGCCCCCCATACTGTTCATCCCTCAAGCTCAAGTGGGAGGGGAGCTTTGTGGCATGGCCTGGGCCTTGCACACTACATCAAATAGCACATCTGCCTCAGCATTCATGCTGGTCACACAATAGGAGTCGTCAGGATGAACCTGTTCACCCCTTATTTAGCTCCCCCACACGCTACGATACAGCTTTTATAGCTGTGATCATGTCTCTTACATGTGATCATCCTTCCCTCAGTGCCCTCAATAAACCAAATTTCCAGCTGCTCCTGGACTTGATGCCAAGAGGTCTCACAAAACAATACTGCTGGTTCTGCCCTTTAATTATAAACAAATGCAAAATCCAGCGAATGCAGAGAAATGAGCACTGGGTCTTTCGTGTCAGGGTCAGGCCATGCATCAAGCAATGGGCATGCCACAATTCACTGGTGGGAAAACAGCACTGGAGAAATAAAATGTTTCCCAACTGAACAGTAGCGGAGCTAAACTGGGCTAAAACTGGCCTTGCTGAGCCCAGTTCAGGCAGAGCTTTGCTTGGGAGCAATGCAGCTTGTCACGCCAACTCTGGGAACGCAGCCGGTGCTGTTACCTGCTCTGAGCTGGGCAGGTTGCTCCTTTCACCATGACCTTGGTTTCCCAGAGGGTTGAGAAGACAAGAGCCAACTTGTCTTTGTAAGCCCAACAGAGACATGTCCTGTGCTGCTGGCTCAACAGCTGGCCAGAGGCACTGATTAGATGTACTCATTTCTAGAAAATTAAAACAAATGAAAGAGCCTGGAGAAACAGGCAGTAAAAAAAAAAAAAGCAAAGAAGCTACCCTTGCCTCCCCCCATCCTTGACCAGGCCAAAGGATTTGTGTCAGCTCCATAAAGTGAAGCCTTAAGCGAGCAATGCGGCTGCTCTGGGAGGGTTTTGGGCATCTCTCACCGCGCTGCACCCAGACGGAGGCTCCTGCCCGAGCAGGGGAGATCCCGAAGTGGCAACGTGGGACTGGGGTCACTGGCCATCCCGGCTCCGGGTCCGCTCCGCATCCTGCACGGGCAGCAGCCACCGGAGCGCACACGGCAACGCGGGGACCTTGGCAGTACTAGGAACCAACAGCAAAGACTTCAGTATAAATCACAAAGGACCAAGTCTCAGTGTCTCTCTCTAACAGTGGATATGTTAGGGAACAAGCCAGATAAAAATACAGTCATCAACCATCTTCTTGGAGATGTGTATCTCTGAATAGCAGCATTAAGCAAAAACTTCAACTTTAATTAAATGAAAGAAAAATAAAATGTTTCCAGGCCAAAGGTTGGGCAGAGCGCCTTGGAAAAAAAATAAACTCTAAAAACCCAAGACCCAGAAGACAAGTAAGCTCCCTAAACTTAAAGTTGTATAGTTTTGTTGTTGTTGTTTGTTTGTTTTTAAATCCTCTTTTTTTTTCCAGAAAGAAGGCAAAAGTGAAGCTCAGCGTCATATTTCAGTGACTGAAGCTGATAAACATGGAGATTGAGAGTCAATTTTAAAATCAGGACACTTCCAACTATTTGGCAAAATAATTTACATTTAGTTAATTTTATATTTGGGGCCAGTTTACACCACATTCTCAGTTCAGACAATAACCTTAAGAAATATCCCATGAACTAGAGGACTTTTTAAAGTTGCTCATGGCGGGTTTAATTTTGCACCCTGCGAGCATGCTTATCCATAGCACACAAAACACCCCCCAGTTTATTACAGTTTTAAATCTTTCTTCCAGGTCTGGCCTCGCAACCACTTGTCTTGATAAAATAGGTCACTTGAAAAAAGGAAAGCTCAATAAAATGAATTACAAAAACAACAAGATTAAACCGATTGTGCTGTTTTTGTACAGTGCAGCTGAATTCTGCAAATATGCTGCTGGCTGTGGTTTGGCATTTAACAGCATGCGATCAGTGAGAAGGA
The DNA here is from genome assembly GCF_059628265.1 of Tinamus guttatus. Lineage (NCBI taxonomy): Eukaryota > Metazoa > Chordata > Aves > Tinamiformes > Tinamidae > Tinamus > Tinamus guttatus. The sequence continues at coordinate 5,563,817 of NW_028288745.1, read as the reverse complement.
GGAAATTTTATTCTCATTAGCTGTTGCAGATTTACTGCAGTGAAAAAGGGCTATGTAACCTGAGAAGTGACAGAATGGAAAGATCAAAGCATCAGTCTGGAAACTAAATAAACCTTCTGGCTACTTCCTGCAAGGAAAATTCACTCTGGCAATGTAAAACAGAGTCCAGTTAAAAACTACTCTCAGTTTTATGAGCTGTCACAGCAGCTTGAGTGGTTTGGACCAGTCAAGTTTAGAACATTATATTTCCTTGTTTTTGTCTCAGATACTTCTGTAAGCAGTTTTATAGTTTCTTTTTCTTTCTTTCCTTTTTCCCTTTTTTTTTTTTTTTTTTAAAAAAAAAGAGAAAAATAAAATTCTTTTCTTTTGGTTGAAATCGAGAAGGTCACAGCTAAACTCATTAAAAACAGGCAGGTCTTCATTTGCACATTCCATTCCCATTTACAGCATTTTAATATTTTACTTTGAGATTTATAAGCAATGTACATTTGCTTTAATAACTCTTCCGCATTCTGTTCACTTATTGTTTAATATAAGTGCAAATCAGTTTACAGAGCCCAGATGGCCTGTAACTGGGGAGCCAGTCTATTCCTGGTAGCACATCTGGAGGGACTAAGAGCAGCAGACAGAACGTGGGAATTAATTAACGTTACATTTCAAAAGAGGCAGACCCAGGTTTGGGGGCTTTTGGGTAGGACATTCCAAAGGACTGGAGCTAACTGCTACAGCAGTTTGGTATTCTTTTAAATTCTTAATAGTCATCTAAACCATGTCATTTAGACTAGGCCAAAACTGCAGGTGGAATAGAATGAAATAAAAAGCAACTGAAAAATATAAAAGAAATGACTGCAAGTGAAATGGCCCCAATACACTGTGTTCCAAAAGAACTGAAGTGATTAAGATCTCAATGCTAATTCTCTTCCCAAATGGTATTTGCACCTTGCTGGAGAAAAAAAGGAAAAAAAAAGGAAAACTTTTAAAATGTTCCCAGCCACCCTATTTCTCCCATTCCCATACTGGTGTGACTGCGCAGGGCAATCAGAGGGCCCCACGGTGACGGACCCTTGGCGAGGAGGGACCACACAGCGCGGGGAGCGCACGGGGCCCTGGCGCCCTGCCCGGGCAGCTCCTCTTCCTCTGGTGTCCTACTCCTCTCGGGCTCTTTGGGGAAAGAACCTCATTTTCAAATTGGTTCCCATAGCATAACTCCATTAAAAAAGTCTATCAACAATTTCATGCCATTTGCTTCTCACCAAAACAGCCTCTGCTACTGAGCTGATGTTCTCCGACTCAGCCGACCCATGCTTGCTAGCAAAGCAAAGCGTCTCTGAGCCAGGGCACAAGTGCTCTTCCCGGATCAAAACTTACTTATTTGCCCCCCTGGGGATGGCCTTTGCACCCACTTTGTTGGGCTGCTAACCTGACCACTTCTCTTGTGTTCATTCCCGTCTTGCTTTGTTCTGCCTTTCCTAAATTTTGTTCACATTCACATTTCCCTTCTTTCTTTCTGCTGGAAACATAAGGCAAGAGTACTAAAATAGTGACTGATTAGTGACTAATAAAGGTATCTGCCTGCTACATGCAAATAGTCAATAAATGCTGCACTGTCCAAACTGGAAGTGAATTTTATCCCTGTCCGTTACATCAAGCCAATATAGAGCTGAATGAGAAACAGAGTGAAAAACCTCCTGATTGCACTCACTCCAGTTTCATAAAAAACTTGTAGGCAACAGAATACGATAAAAAAGATTCAGCTTTGCTACCACTAACAGCATTTTTGCAGGATAGAAAACAAAATCCAGAAACTTCACTGATTCTGGGCCTCTCTTTAAGGCCTTTTCAAATTCGTTTCGGTGGGATTTACAATTTGCTAATACTGACGTGTGATAAACTAATAAAATCTGCCTACGAGGTTATAGGCCCAATTTACTAATAAAACCTAATTCAATTCTCCTGGGAAATGCAAATTAAATAGTGTTCAAATGGCAGAAGCTGAGTACAGCCCTGCTGAACACACTGCAAAGCAAAAAAGGTTCCTTTTTTAAAATTAAGTTTATGGAAAAGGGAAAAAAAGTAATGCACAGAACTGAGACAAACATCACTGGTAAAGTGTTTGAAAGTAAACATCATATTTTAATAATAATCTGCACTCTACTAGCATTAATTATAAGATTTAAACCCCATTACATGCTCACCTGCGAGTCCCCCCTGTAGAACAGGGGAGCACTGCTGCCTGTGCTACCCACAGAGATGTGGGTATCTTCATTTCCACTGGGGCTTGGAGTCCACCTCTGTTTGCTCATCTGCACTAACCTTTTTAAGGGCCACGAAAGGGGCAGCATCTTGTGCTGCTACTGCCCGTGCCCGCTGGCCTGGGGCAGCTCACTCGCACCCTGCACACAGCCAGGGCTTTCACTTCTCTTTCAGAGGCTGCTCTGTGCAAATCTAATCACAGATGAAGATCTACGTGGGACAGGGGAGCACATGGGGCTGAGGATCCTTGCCAGGGTGCCCAAGCAGAGAGGTCCGAGGTTGCTCTTGCCCTTCAGAGGGGGATTTTAGCCGTGGCAGACATTGCACACAGAGCTTCAGTGGAGGAAACCAAGCCACAGCAACACAGCCAGAAGACCCTGTGCTCCCCCAGGACCTCTTGCCACACAGTCAGTCACTGCAGCCCGCACCAGAGCGCTCCTCAACGCAGGAGCAAGAGCTCCCTCGGGGTGCCCCCAAACAGGCACAGCTGAACTGAAGGGAGACGCATTCGCACCAGCACTCCTAACTACCTGCATTCCTAAAGCTACACACAAAGCGAACTGCAGAACCTCAGTTTTATTTACCATATTATTTTATTATTTATCATAAACTGGCTTTTCCACGTTTGCACCATCATCCAGGTATAGCAGAAAAAAAAAAAGGTTAAAAAACAGTCTTTTTCCCCAGCAGAAAGAGACATCTTGTGGAAATCTCTATTATGAGATATTTGGTCATCATTATTCTGCCCTGTATCTTATGAAAGTAATTAATCTCTATTAAGCCATTAAAATCTGATAAATGACCACAGATATGCTTAAAAGCCATTTTTTCTCCCTTGCACCTTGGACAGTAAACTGTCATCACATTAGCCAGAGGTGAGGAAGTTTGTTTGCTACAATCATAAAACTTTCACTCTATATTAAGACTTATCAGAACCAGGAACCCTGAGTACAGATTTTAATAACAGATGAAAATTTCAAATCCATGCCTAATGCCCATATGCTTCTGAAAGACAATATGATGATTCAAAGCTGGTAAGCTAATCACAAAAGTCTTTTCCTAGCCAATGCAAAACCTGGATACAAGCTGTCAAAACAACCGCCTCAGTCACATATTTTCAGCTGAATGGAAAACATACCTTAGGATGTGCTGCCATTCTGCTCTGAACGTTTGAGGAAAATGAGAGATGCTGTCCACGTATTTTATCAGCGCTTCACTGTGTACTCTAGAATAACTCTATGCACGTCATGCACAGCAGTACAACTGCATTGAGAGATGAAGTTTAGAAATAAAAGAGCTTTCACTGAAGCGGCCAAACTCTCAAACTATATTACCTAAAACAAATAATTTCTACTTCCAAAGAAGGGTGGCAATATTACAAAAATGCCAACTTTGCAGGTGTTCTCCTGCATGCCACTTCTCCTTGACACTGACAAACCCTGGAAAGGACAATTACCCATCCCTGCTTGCTTCAGGCTATGGCCAGAGCGTCGTGCAAGCACAGGTACCGCCAAGAAAGTATTCTAAATTTAGGCCTAGATACTCTTATGATTATCTTCAAAGTTAGTCCATACTTTTTGATGCAGGAAAATCAGTTTGGTTGTGGCCTTTGAAAACCCTCCCGATAGACCCATTTCTTCAGCTCCAAAAGAGGAGCTTGGTGATCATGACCCATTAAGCCCTGGCAATGCCTCCCTTTATAAAAGCACTGGGGACACCAACACCAGCTAAACAGCAGCTCAGCTTCTCAACAAGGTGCAGGCACTAAAAAGGTGAGTCTGTCTGTCCTATTCCTACGATTTCTATAGGCTCTTCTGGAGGCAAGGGCTTCATCTTCCCCTCCTGATTCGGTCTGAGCATGCTGCTGGCAGGGGAAATAATAATCTCAGAGAAATTAAACAGTTGGCATATTTTAAGACTTTCTTATAGGGCTGCAGAAAGGAGAAGAAAGGATTAGCCTCTTGCAGGCTGGCTGGAAAAAGTCAAGTTATGGTTGTCACCTACCTCCAGTTTCACAGGGTGGTATAAAATGGCAGAACAGTCTCCTTCCCAGTTCACCCCCCTGCTAAACAAACAACTGTTCCCATTATAGAACAATAAAGCTTAACATAGAAGACCAAGAACAGCAAACAGAGCTGCAACAAATAGAAGTATATCAAATAAAAAGCTAAAAGTGTAACAAATGGAAAGACTGAGAAATATACAGCTACTCAGTATTAGACCATCCCTCTGAACTCACAAAAAAGTCAGTATTAATTAGCTACTTGTCTGTGCAAATCATAACTTACCTTCACTTAAGAAGTTTGGGAGAACATATCCAAATATTAATAATAGAAAAATGAACCATTTTTATAACAAAAATCTTGATTTATTAAAAGCTGGAACTGGTTAAAAATAAATCCTTGACATAAGGTTCTTGTTAGCTTTAAAATGTAAGCATAAAAATACTCTAGAATTATGTTTTGGTATGGATGAAATGTACACTATATAACACATAAAAAGAGTCTTGACTTGCTGCTATTATTTTTAATTAGGCTCTCTAGCACGTATGGTTTTACCTTCTAACACCAATTCAGATTTGGGAAAGGGGAGGGTTTGACTCTCCACACTCATGGGACTGGCAATTCCATGGCTCATGCCTTGGAGCACTAATGCATTTTACATTAGCTCTGAGCATCAGGAAATCCTGGCTTCTGGCGCCAAGGAGTTCAGAACGATAATGACACACATCTGAACACCGGGATTCGCCGCCCCACTGCCAGTATCTATTCTATCAAACAATCCAGCCCTGCTGCATTACAAATAGGACAGAACATTTGCAACAGTCCACGCTGTTTCCAATTAGACCGAGTGTCTGGATTGCAGATAATTCGCGACCGTATTGAAAAAAGCCTTCCTGGAAAACCAGATTCTAATGAGAAATTTTAATACTTACAGGGGCTACCAACAATGGGCAATTACCAAGTTTGCAGTTTACCAAATCACAGCTTGGGCCTGTCCTGGTCATTGACTCTGGCCTCTAAAACGCCTCGAGACATTAAAAAGAAATTCTAAAAACTTTTTACCTAAAAATAAACCAAACGTATTTTGTCACTTATTCTGTCTGGGAGGTCAGATTAAGCAGCATCTTACAAAGACAGACCTTGGCCAAAGGCTTGAAATTTAAGGTTCAGTGACCTATTCCTACCCAATGACACGAGATTTTCCGCAGCTAAAAAGACCGCTGACAAACCAGCAGGATCGACTGGGGCTTCCTTTGGTTTACTGAAAACTCTCTCTACACTCTCTCCCCTCACAGCAACTGGAGGCAGAGACTTAAATCTCCTTCTCAAGGAGGCACATGTTTTAGTCTTATTTTTTCAAGGATTTTTGTTATCATAATTTGTCCTTATAAATGTTGCCACCATTCCACCTCTGCCTAATGTTGAGCTTTGTGATGCATTAATGACAGAAAATCTGTAACAGAAATCAATGTTACCATCCACCAGCCCTTAACAACTACGAGGAGCCAAGGCAAAGGATTTTTTTTTACCTTGCTTCAGCTATACACAGAGTTGCTCGTATTTTACAAATGTTAAATAAAGTTACAAATGGTGAAAATAATGTTATTACTTTCAAAATAAATTACTTGAACCACAGTGCTGTGCATGTCCAGATAACATCCTGTTAAAGCAAATTCCGTACTCTGATCATAAAATGTTGGAAACATTTCCTATTTAGTGCATACGGTAACATGCTCTATAAAAGAGATTTTCCAAACCCTACAGAAACTACAAAGGACCCTCCTTCTTTGAAATGAGACTGTTCTATTTTGAACTTGTGGGGGAGACCTACTTGGCAATCCAAGCTGGAACAGCTTATTAACATGTAGAGAGCCAAGGTCATAGACCAGAGGGGCAATTCAGAGAAACATCTTCTAAAAGTCAGGCCATAACAGAGAGAGCTCCTGCTCCTCTAGCAGAATTTCCAAGTAAATGCCCCTGGTAATCAAACTGGGAATGAGAACTGGAAGGCTTAGTTTGAGGGGGGAAAAAAAGTTCAGAAACAGTTTAGGTTTAGGCAGCCGAGAAACTTATTTTTAACAACTTAAGAATGCTGGAAATAAATTTCTCTTAGGTAATTAGGATCTCAAGCATCTCTCTAGACATTTCCCAACAATGATGCCTGAATAATATTTGAATAATTGTCATAGCATGTCGTCAGCTGTGTTCTAGTTTTATTTTACAGCTTTTAGAAAGCTAGCATGAATTACAACATGCACGCTAATGTGCTAAAAGAAATGTGTAATTCAAAAGACAGACTAGGTTTTCCAGCGTGATGAAAAATGATTAATCCTTTCACATATGATTCCCATAAAGCTGCTTTTCCAGGATAAGTCATTCCCCCTATTATGCATTTAGGACATAACCCTACTTAAAATTATAGGAGGCAAACATAGCTAAGAACAGAAATTAAGCCTTATAGAGAACTCTGAATTAGCCATTTTCTCATTATTTACATTCCTTTCAAACAGGAATTTACCTGCTGGAGAAGGGATGCTGCCCAACGAGGTCTCCATTCTGAAGATGATAATCACTGAAGAACTCAGGACTCACTGCTCCATCGGGGGCTATTAAGCCATCTATAAAAACAGGAAAGACCCAGAGACCAGGTGAAGGAGCATGATTTTAGCACAAGTAGGCAACAGCCATGTTTGCCTTAGGAATTAATTAGCAATCCACAACACTCACTTCTGTGAGAAATGACAAGTAATAATAATACTGGGAAAAAAAATGCCTGGAATGTTATATCTGTACCCTCATCAGAGAAGTGAGTCTAGAAAAAAAGCAATGCACAAGGTCAAATATGAGTATAGCAGAATAAGAGTAGAAGAGCAACAAATGTCTTAATTACTCAGGCCTTCACCGCTGTAATTTTTAAAAGGAGCTAAATAAAATAGGAGAGCAACTTCAAAACCATTTTTTGATCTCCTCCATAACACAGAAAAGTTGGGGCTGGAAGGGACCTCTGAAGCTCTTCGGGTCCAAACGCTCTGCCCTAGCAGGTCACCTAGGGCAGGGTGCCCACAATCCCGTTCAGTTGGATTTCGGCATCTCCAAGAATGGTGCTCCACAACTTCTCCAGGAAACCAGCATCGATTTTCAGCCATCCTCACAGTAAAGAACTGTTTTCTCATGTTCAGAGGGGAGTCAGGCTCTTCTCAAATACATCTTCTTTACATCCTCCCATCAGATAATATGTACATTGATAAAGTCCTCCCTGAGCTGCTGCTTCTCCAGGTCAACCAGTCCCAGCACTCTCAACCACTCCTCATACCAGACATGCTCCAGTCCCCGAACAACTTCAGTGGCTCTTTGCTGGATTTCCTCCAGTAAATCCATCCTGCCGTGTACAGAGGAGCTCAGAACTGGGCCCAGTGCTCCAGCTTCGCCAGTGGGAAGCAGAAGGAAGGATCATATCCCTCATCCTGCTGTGAACGCTCTCCCTAACACAGTCCAGGATACCAATGGCCTCCTTTTCTGCAAGGGCACAGGGCTGGCTCATGGTCTGTCTGTTGTCCACAAGAACCACCCCCAGCTTCTCTACAAAAATACTCTCCAGTACCAGTTCATGGGATTATTACTCCTACACTTCTAGGTGAACGACTATTTGCCTTTACTGAACTTCAGGAGCTTCCTCTCAGCAAAGAAGGCCTTTGTTTACCATGTGCTCACACAGACACAGATTACAATTTTCTGATTCTTTTCTATAAAACCACGAGCAACATGACTCATATGTTTGTAAAGCCAGCAGCATTCCTTAAAGACTTCACAGCTCCTCTTTCCATTATAAGGAACAGTAGGAAATCAGAGTCCAACGTTTTGCCTAAGTTAGATCAGGGTAAATCCAGACTGTCTTTGAAGTCAAGTCAGTGAATGAGAACCCAACTTAATTCTTCCATGTTCTCGTTCCCAGAATACATTTCTTGTTCATACTAGGGGCAACAGTTCTTGCCTGGTAATTAGTATTAGGCTCCAATTAGATAAAATGAGTTATTTCATTAAAACAGACCCTACATCAGTTTGTCTTTGTTACTGTATAAAAAAGAATCTAGACTTACCATGTAGAAAATACTCTAATAAAAATAAACAGAGACAGATACATGCTGACTCATTTTAATAGTTTAACAGAGGATAGAGAGACTCCTAATGACTAGGAAGTAACAAATGCCATTCCACTTTAAAGAAAAAGAGATAAGATGCAGGGAATCACAGGCCACTTAGCTTAACCTCTGTGGTTTCCAAACTACTAAAACTGCCTGTGCAGGAAGCAGTGGAAAGTTACTTACAGACACAAGGGCTTAAAGACGACGAGTCAGGCATTCAAACAGATCTCCCTGTGCTTTATGAATCTACCTGATGCTTTTTGAAGATAATATAGTGACAAATGATAAAAGGAATAGAATTGACACGTCTAGATTTCTAATAGACATTTGATGAGGTGCTACAGAGATTCATTTAGAAGATAATTCCTCATGGGAAAGTGACTGAACATAGTGCAATAGACTGTAAATGAAAAAGGCCAGCCATGACCAGGCTGCATTTTAGCAACACAAGATAGCTGTAACTTGGCTATACTCTAACTGTATACACACAATTGCACACGCTTCGTGAAAGAACTTCAATTTATGAAGAAGTTTTCTGGCACAATCTATATTATTGTCTCTCAGCATGAAAAGGAGCTGAAATGGGTATTATCATCACTCATAGCATATTTACCTCTCTTCACCTATCCTGTATTTTACATACACACACAGAAATGAGGTGGAACATACGCATTGCTATACTCGTGGTATTTCACATTGAAATTTATCTAATAGAGTACCAATGTATTTTACAGCTAGGTTTGCCTAGAATTAATTTGAAAGCAGACACACCTAAAAATATCATCTCAATACATGTTAACTCTGAGACTAGAGCCATGGCTACTTAATGTGTCTTCAATCAAGACTGCTAACATTCAAACCATAACACTCAGAGTTATGGCTCGCATGAATTTCTAGGAAACTGAAAGCACATGGCTAACATCAGCTACATATTATATGATTAGAGCTAAAGGACATCTGTTGTTATGTACATTTCAACATAAATTAGGGTTCTGTATTTTCAGAGCAAGGGAGGCACTGAACTCATGAAGGTAAGTTCAGAGATTCTACCAAGTGTTTGGAGCAGGCTAAAATTATTTCGCAAGAGATGTTGGTTTATCAGGGCAACGAGAAGCGACTTGTGCATCAGCTATCGGTGCAGATCATCTGTAAAGTTATCACACTGAAATACAAACTTTTTATTTGTGACTAGATGCATTTTTGGCATCTTTGACTAAGACATGCTCCATCCTTCAGAAATCCAGACGCCTGCTCCAGTTGGTACAATAACCCACAGCCTTTTCAAAGGATTATCGTGTACCCGCTGGCTGCAGTTCAGATGTATAAAGCTAGCAGAGTTCAGAAGCACACCATCACAGGCACTTGCCAGAAGAAACCTGAAAAGCAAATCTATATTTTGAATATAATCACTTACTCTTATACCTCCAAAAACAAAAGTGCTTTTCAAACATCTGCAGAACACATCACTGGATTTCTGCCTCTCCCTCCCTGATCAAATATCCATTCCAACACAAAAAAATCTGTATTCAAATAGCATGAAGCCTGTAATACAAATGATTAAAAGCCAGGAAATTCAGTGTTACTGGTGACACTCCCTCTCTAGTCCACACTGCTGGGAAAAGAAATGGCCAGTGAAGTAAGCAAGGGTTTATTATTAAGACCCGGGAAGCGGACACTGCAGAGGGCCTGCTCTGATGTCTTCAACTGAGGAGTCCAAAAGAGACTTGATATAATAAGAGACATATACTTGGCTCACACCGCTAACCTCATAGAGGTCTAAGACAACAAGATAAAGCTAGAGGATTCAAAGGGAAAAACCTACCTGTAAGAAGGTGTGTTGATATGGATGATAACTAAGTACATGAATAAGAGTCCTTATGTTCTGATATACTTTGAGAATAATTGTAGAAATGCTACTGAGGGCTTGCATTTTTTTTTCCCCCCTTAGCAACTGCAGATAAGTTTATAGGTTTCAGTGGGTTTGTTTTGCTTATTACTATTCCTGCAAATTCATCCAGAGACAGCTTTGTGACTCATGTTGCATAGCAAAGGATTGGACACTTATTTGGAAAATAAAGGAAAGACTCAAAATCAGCTATTAAGAGGGGAAAAAAAAAGTATGTGCACATAGTCCTCCAGTTTGGAAAGAATATAAAACCGCAAGTTTGAGAGTACAAGCCAAGACCTAGTTATTAAAGGTTATGCAGACATTTATCCAGTGGACAAATTATTTCATGATTGTCTCCTGTAGGGTTTCTTGAATCTTCCTCTGAAACAGCTGGCAAGAACAAGCACTGGAGAGAGGATACTAGATATATCACTGCCTAAATCCAGTATGACAATTTTATTTTCTTAGTAACTACAAAATTCTTACCAAAAGTTCAAGACAGCAGATTCGACTTGAGGTACTCCAGAAACTCAACTGTGCAGAACTGCATCACTATGAGCTATCAATAGCAGGAAAAAATGGCTACGTGAAAGATCTTTTTCCTTTAAATACACATATAAATACAAAAATCTCAGATAATGTGACTTCTCTTAATAATCACTCAGACTTCCTAAATTAAATTCTTAACAGTAATAAGATGACTGCAAAATTATAAACACAGATTCAGAAAAAGTCACATTAGCCTCTGCTATAAAAAAATCCACTATGGAACCAACACATAAGGCAGAACAGAATTCAGCACAAAGCTGTACCGTGAAGTTTACAGGGATGAGAGAAGGTCTGTGTTTGCTAAGCAAACAAATATGGATACAAGCAGGTGAGGGCCAGCTTAGTCAGCTGGCAGTCAGGATCAGTTAGCTGTCTGACAGAGCTGCTCACATTTCTAGAGATCTGCGATACGCCATAAGGTCATGCATATACTGTACCAAACATTCAATAATATCCTAACAAGGCCAGCCTCCCACTGGTGTGGAGTTTCAGCTGATTCGCTAGTTTTATTTTGTGGGTTGTTTCAGTGTCCACAGATCAAGTTCTGGTTCCAAATACGAGCGGTTTGGGACAACCCCAGTCCCAAACACCAGCATGTGCTGCCTTACCTGCATTATAGTAGAGGTCAGGTCTTTCCAGAATATCCCCCTCGTGGATGTAGGGCTCAATGCGCTCGTCCCCATACAGATACTGCTCACTGTCATCCATCTGCCGACTCTCCACCATCTCCAGCCACTGAGAGTTGTGCCAGCGAAATTTCTCACTCTGGATTTTTTTGGCCCATTCCTCATCATATTCCTGTTAATAAAAAAAACCAAAACACACAAAAATTTTAGGAACAGGTATACACAAAACTTAAAAACATAAATCTGAGAGCAATCTCAGTGATTAAATGTCAACATTGACCAAATACCCCGAATGCCTTCATTAGAATATATTTCACCAGAACAACTAGTTACCAGAAAACATAACAGAAGGCTTTGACAAAATCATCCATTTTAAATTTTGCTTCATGAACTCCAGTAAGACAGCATTTCATCTACCACTTCAGCACTCATAATAAAAGGGACAGTGGAATCAAAGACCCTAAGATCTTCTCCATGCTGAAGAAAATGGGATAAGTTCAGGCTACTGTAGAAAAATAACTGTGCACATTAAGTTTGTCTGGATTGCAGCCTGACTGCACTATAAAGGAAGCAAAAGAGTCCATAGCCACTGCAATGAACTTCCCTAAACAGCCCTCATGTCTGTACCTCTCCTGTTCTCCAGTTCCCAGAGATTTTAAAATCCAAGGATTGTAAACAAGAACTTCTCTATGAGATCTAGTTGAAGCATTTTAAGGTTTGAAGTTTTTAAAAATCAGTTTTACTTTAACCTGAAAGGGATGAAAAGCATTCACACAGCCAGCTACAACGGCTTGGATGCAGAAGGGCTGATTTCTTAAACTGCTCCAACTAGACATGCAAAAGCAGATCTGTCTATAACCTAAGGGCAAAAAATAGCAGTGAAGACAGAATAACTTGGCTTAGTAGCTCAAGCTAAGCTTCAAAAACCTCTGTGGACTGAACATGAGCTTTTAAACTGGCCTAATACTCAAATTGCCTTGTCTTCACTGCCATTAACCTGACATAGGTAACATTTTCTCCACCCTGTGCCTTTTCCATCCTCCTGACAGACTGATAACACAAAAAACAGCTGGCTCAGTCATTCTAGCTTTGGGCTCTCTGACATTACTAATCAGTCTATCCTGAGCCCCCAAGATTTCATGGGGAATCATGTTGCATTCATCATGCAGCCACAAAGCCATTATTCTATAGCAGGGGATTTTTAAACTTTGCTTTGCTTGGAGGAATGGCAAGTTTGTTTCTCTTGGCTTAAAACAGAAGGTGAACTCCCTTTTTGATGGGACACTCATGGAAGCACCTGCAGATTTGGGGCTCTGATGCTGTCTATGCCATCATTTTGAATTTCTTACATTTCATTCTTAGATTCTGAGTTTTTTTACATTTCATCTCCCATTTACATTAGTTAGGTCCCTCTAATTCCTCTCTGCATCATTTTGGCACAGAAATAGCCCTGTGCAAACTCTGATCCCTCACATAACTTCCATGCACAGAGCAAATATCGCTGCAGAATCTGTAGACCTTCCCAATCCCTAGCAGCTACAACAAAAACTTTAATTCCTTACGGCAACACAGCAACGCAGTGTCCTTGGAGCAGGGGGGTGGGTGAAAAAAATCACCTTGTCCCACTTCTGCCCCTTGATCTTTCCCCCATTTCCACTCTTGATTAAAAAGACAGACTAGAAATAGCACTGCAAAACAATAAATGCCCTGGAAAAGGAAAGCTCATTGCTGAGACTCATGAAGTGACACAAAAAAATTTAAGGGCATGACTTCCAATGGTGACTTCTGACCAGGATCCTTGAACCATCCCTTTTGCTGGGTCTGCCAGAGCTAAGTGTGCACTATCTGTTCTATCAACCCTTAGCAGCTGGGAATTACTCTCAAGCTTTTGAGAAATATCTTGTAACTGCCAGAGATCATTCTGCAGTCCCAAGAAAATTATTTCCAGAAATCATGACTGGGAAAAAAAAAGGAGGTGGTGAACGGGGGAACACACCAAATCTAACAGAGAGCAAGTTAAAATAATCTGTGGGGAAGTTGAATCACTTTCATGCTACCTTGTTTGCTTTAAAAAATGATTAAACTCCTAATTCACACTTAGCAAAGCACACTACAGAAAAATTAAAAGCTTCCCAAATTTGCAACCATAAATGAATTTCACTGGCACACCTCTGTCGCTCCGTTCCACATCACCCCTGAACAGGGGAAACAAAGAAACCAAATTAAAGCAAGCTAGGGTAAAACAATTTTGGAAAACAGACCAAGTCTTCCAGCAATTTTGTTTGGAGCTATTAAAGCTTTATTTATTTTTAATGGAAGCATGTCTTCTTTAGGAGGGAATTCCAGGAAAACTGATAGTGGAAAATTGCCGAGAGGATGGAGATAAGAACAGCTTTGTTCCCTCCAGTCCTTCAAACCATTAGGCCACCAGAGAAATGGGGAAGGAGGTGAGAAGGTGGTGGAGAGAACGTGCTTGTGCTCCAGCCCCACAGATACCACGAGCTGAGGAACATGAAAGGAGAAATGCTGGAGGTTCGTTTTATTCTCCTTGTTGCTCCCTGACATCACCATTTCGAACATTCGGTTCCCATAAATCCAGGAGTGTCACGGAAGATGCATGGCTTGCCTCTGCGTGGAATGTGCCATCCTTTTTGAAGTTCTGCTTCCAACTTTGTTTACTGCTGAACCCTTGAAACGTTATGAAGCGTTAACTGGCCTATTATCAGAGAGGGTCTGTTCCCTATCAGGGGTCCCCTTTGTCACTGGCTTCCGTCACACCTTGTATCTGATTAACACACTATAGGATAACATAGAACTACACAGATCTGCTTTGTGTTTTCTCACAGCTGATGAAAAACAGATTTTCCTTTTCACTTTAATGTGGTTGCCCTTTAATTGGGTCTGTAATAGGGTTCATTTGATGCAATTCCTCATACTATACTAAAACTGCTATACACCAAGTTGAGTGTTCATTATGCTTAAAGATAGAGCTAGCAAAGTGATATGTCACATTCTTCTCTATTTTAACCATCCCTAAAACATATACTTTACAAAAAAGGTTAATTAGGGAAAGATTTATCTTGTCTAACTTCAGCCATCCATAAGTTGGACACGTAATTTAAGCTATGTGCTCCTGTCAACCAAGGGGAGAAGCAGATGGTACAGATCACCTTCTGCAGGTGTCTGTGACACCCATCTTAGGGCAAGTACCACCAGAGCACAACTTAGTCACAGGCCAAAAGACCCCTCCACAATTTACATCAGCACAATCCCCAGTAACTTCTTTGCAGTCAGGCTCTTCACCAAACATATTTTGAGAGGAAATGACTGGCCCATGGTATGACAAGACACTGCTGGGTATGACAAGACACTGCTGGGTATGACAAGACACTGCTGGGTATGACAGACACTGCTGGGTATGACAGACACTGCTGGGTTCATGCCCCACAAAGTCCCCAGCACCAAAGTGGGCCGATTTAAATTTAACAATGCAGATGCTGATCATCAAAATTGGGTGCCAGCAGCATAGCCTGCAGTGCTAGCATCTCTTCTCCCCCGCGCTCTCTATTCAGAATTGTTAGACGATGACAGAAACATGATGACAGATGCCACAGAAGTGGAGAGTCTTGGCAAGTAGAGGTTGAACTGTTTTCCCATAGGCAGTATAGAACTTTTCATGGAATGAGAACAACAAGATGGAGTCAAAGGTTATCTATTTTCATAGTAGAGTGCCTATCTAAATAAAGTCCACACCAAATCCCTGTGGTCTGCTCTTCCTTGATTCCAAGAGAGCTGGCCAACATCTTGCACAGCTGACCCCAAATCCCAAAGCACTGAGTTCACAGCACATTCCCGCGTACGTGGGATTCCCGCATTCACAACACGGAGGATCAGCATCAGGGCACTTGGCTAGCAGAGCAAGATGTAAACCATTCATTAACATGTACCTTTCAATAGGAAGCAAATTATATCTGCTTTTCAGTACAGCCAGCTGGGGCAAAGAATGAGAGCTGGAATCACACCTTAGGCACAAGGCCCTTCCTGGGGTAACAAACATACAGACAACACTGCAACTATCTAGAAGACACCTGGCTTTTGCTTGAGAACCCCGCAGAAAGGCTTAAACTAGCTATTGATTCCAGGCTTTTAACCAAGCCATCCAACCTGACCAGGCTAGGTGTAGAAGTTCTTATCTCCTAACTCCCTGCTTGGTGTCAAGACTCAGCACATGGCACTAAAGGGAACCATTCCCAGGTTATCAGCACAGATCTTTCTGCTGACAAAAAGAATCTCTCACATGCACCGGTGCAAAGCCGAGACCTTCCCGTACATACCACGTTAAAGCAACACATCTGTTTCAGTTCATCACTGGTAGAGTCCAGCCAAGCTATATTAAACAATCATCACTAGTGTAACATTTCCATAATTTCTGTGACAATTACTTTACTACAGAAAGCATATCTCCCCTAAGGCTTATATGGCATTTGATTTTCTTCAGCGGTATTTGAATCACACTGCACAGAGCTTATTGATGAGTGAAAGAAGCTTTTGTGTGCTTGGGGAAAAAAATACTTTTAAGTGTCAAATGTCTTTTCTCCAACATTTAATTTCTGATTTCCATCATCAGAGGAGCTAATGGTATCAGCATTTACATGGAACAAGATGGCAAACTTATTTTTTTCCTTCTTTGCTGTGGATTTAGCACTGATGAGATGTTCCACTAGACATAGATCCACTAGTCTCTAGGACTATTTGAACACCTCAGAAGGTACCAACAGGTACCAAATTACCACAGAGCCTAACACCTCAGTGTTTACATGCTGCTTTACCATAGCTCTGAATGACAAAACACATAAAATCTGAGGATCTGATAACTTAACTCTGGCGTATAAGAGGACAGAAAACTACAGGACTGTGCAGAATGAAGCTTGTGTTTTAGTCTATATAAAAGTTCCCTGAGAGCAAGCTGCAATATGCATAGTTCGACAGAAGATGACAGCATGAGCAGACAGGAAGAAAAGCATTTAAGCAGTTAAAGATTTTAATAATATCCCAAACTTAAAGCTAAATTTGGATATATGACTAGCTTTCATGATAGGTAGTGTAGATCCAAAAGACCGAGACATCTAGCGATTGCTAAGACACTGCTATACAGTGGAATTCCTTTTTGTCAACAGTCCTCCAAACAAACACTGGTATCAGGAATTAAAGAAAAGTTGAAAAAAGCTGCTGGGTAACAAGAGGCATTTGTTTTGAGAACTAGGAAATAATGAAAGCTAAAGCTACTTAGGCAGTGTTATTAATAGCTCTTTTTCCCAGTTAAAAACATTCTTTAGAAAAATGTTTGTAGTATGCAATTAGCTGGTATGGATTTTCAAAGTATATTTGCATTTTCTGGAAAGAAACTTGGTACTTGGCCTAGAATAATGACTGTCATTGTCTCATGAAAATTCATCTTTCATTTACATGATTATGAAGTTGTTCATATATACTTTCACTCTTAAAGGGCAAATTATTGCTATCCAGTCACTATTTCCAAGTTATGTCTTTCCTCATGTCATTCAAGACCATGACAAGTCAGACCTACCGCTATAATATCCAGAGTGTTGTCACAAACTTTGCGGATCTCGGCATTTTTATCATGCATCAGGTCTATAAGATATGCTGGAGCCTCTGGGAAGAAACAGTTAAGGAAGTAAACGCTAGTTTTATCACAGTCCCAGGTTCCCCCAACTGCTAGCTTCAAGAATTCCAGTGTGGAATTTTCCACAACATGTCAAGTTCAGCAACCTTTCCTCCAGTCCCCCAATCTTTTTAAAAAAATAATAAAAAAATAAAAAAAAGTAATACACATTTTAAGACACCCAGCTATTCAATTGAAAAAAACTTGTGTCATTTGCAAAGAATGAATACTCTGATTTGTCACCAGAAATCCATGCACGATAGGCCTTTTAGACTAACATGTTTTCTAATAATTCATGTGACATTCCTTTGTTGAGGAAGTTTCCTTTGTAATTTTTATGGAGATTTTCTGTTAAGAGTTTTCAATGCATTTATCTCAAAAATACTCAAGATAGGTTCTGTTGTGCAAAGCATTGCATTATTACTAGCTCTGTTAATTTGAAAGAGAAGCATCATTACTCTTTTCTTTAAAAGCCAGCCATCTCTAACAGGAGACTACGAACATCATCCCAAACAGCTCCTCAGATATGCATCAGAGCTCCAAGGATTGAAGGACATTAGGAGGTTGTTACTATGCTGTTAGTAAAATACATAATTAAACTATTATCCTTACAAGGGTCCTATACAATCTGTTCTTTATGTTTCTGTAAAAGATAATACTCATTTAAGACTCAAAGACAGGTATTATCTCTTTACAAAATTTCTGGATCATCTGAATAAGCTCAAGATTAGAAGTAAAAGGAAAAAAAAAATCAAAGGTGAGTTACAAATATATCAAAAATTCAGGTCTTTAGGAACTGACATAAAGCATTTAGGAACTGGACATAAAAATAGATTCAGTCTTCAGAAGACAGATTAAAAAAGGGAACAAAAATCCAAGTCTTGATGGTAGGAGAAGCCGAGAGATTTATGTCAAACAATGTAAAGAATAATTAGAAGGGCACAGAATAAAGAAATAGATAGCGTTTATGGTGTCTCAGGGTATTTAAAGTTATCTTACAAATATTTTAATGCACTTCAGACTATGCAACACATACACGTAATCATGCAATGTAGTAAGATATTTCTCTGTACAGTTTTTCTACAGACTGATTTTGATTATGGTTTTCAAAATAAATCAGAGTAATTCAGATCAGAAAGGAGCTAACAGGTCATGGGGCCCATTTTGCCCCTATTTCAAATCGAATTAACTTTTCCTCTGTAATATTCATCTTGCAGATCTCTTACGCACCTAAGCTGCTTGCTTAATTTTTCTTCAGCTGAAATAAGTCATTTACAAAGGGACTTCTGAGACCAAACAGGTTTATGCAAGAAAAACATGGGCCATGCACCAATTATGGCAAATGAAGTACACTTGAACTTTAGAAAGATACGAGTCTCCTTTATGATGACATCTCTGGTGGCTTGGTGGAAGACCATCTGATAAAAGACATAAATGATCTGGCAGACAAACTCATCATCTTCTTGTTGGGCTGCAAAGGCAAAATACAGTTTCAGTTTTCAGATGTCACAAACAGAACTTCTTGGCATTTACAGAAACATCTAGATTTTACAGATCAGCTAGACACTTCAATACTATACCTGTGTGATTCATCTTCTGGCAACACCAACTTGTCTTCTCCCCACTCCAACCAAACTAGAACCCCACAGCCCACAGCCAGAAATGTACAGATGTGGTAACAAACTAGCTAGACCACTAGCCACTGAGTTTTCATCAGTAATGCAGTAATTGTTCTTTTCATAAAGACACCTTCCCTTATTCCGCAGATGAAAAGGAATGGTGCAACTGAGTGTAAAAGCAGCTATATATAGCACTTTGCCATCTCTGAGAAGCAAGGCCCAAAAATCAAAGTTCTCAACATACCATTTAGAAGCTCGATGAGTGCAGGAATGATTCCAGATTTGGCTAACAGAGCAGCACAAGAGTCATCCATAGAAACTGTTCCAATCATTATCACTACTTCCAAAACCAGGTCATCTTCTGCAGAACCTGGTAAGCCAGATAGCAGAAAGCACTGTCCTTAGAAAGGCTTAACCTTGTGTCAGTTGCACTTTATTGGCACATACTTTTCAATATTATGTTCCTTAAAAGAACCACAAATAGAAGGAAACAGACTCTAGTTTGAAAGAGTAACAAAATTTGTACAGACCTGGTTTTAGTTTATCCTTGAGGTATGGAACCAGTGTATACTCTTTAAGCACAAGCTCCCAATCGAGATCAGGTAAAGTCAAGTTTGCAAGTGTTCCCAGGCATTCAATCACAAATTCTTCCTCTTCATCATTTGATATCTGAGCTGCTAAATCGCCAACATAATCCTGAAGAAAATATAGCAGCAGATAGAGAGTAAATGTATTAGGTAGTTTTGAAGAACTTGCATCATTGTCAAATCAAAACTAGTTCTCAAAAGCAGAAGAGGCTAGTAAGACAGTTTCACTACCGGCTGAAGAATTATTCAAGAAAACATTTGAGTACTCTTCCTCTCATTCCTTTTGCTTTCAAGAGTTATGAATCATTTCTTCAGCCAAAAAAGAAGGTACTGACTGCACACACCAACAAAGCTTATGAAAGCTGCTAGAAAACAAGAGGAACGAACACTGGGAGCACTATACTGAGTGTCAGGAATGGTTTCTTCTTCTTAAAGACTGAGAAGTGACTACAAGGTTTTCAAGCACAGGGTTGCCATTAGTTTTACTGACTAATAGTGCACTGTTTTAAGCTGATTTAATATTCAATGCTCATTTTAATAGTACACTTGGTTTCACAAATAGGATGCCCCTTTTTGAAAACTAATAGGAATCCAGCTAACTGAATATCCTGCATTCAATAGAGTAATTTTACTTCGGAATTTAGTTCTAATGATGGTGCTGGACAATGAGCCCAAGACAATAACATTCTTTCAGAAGAGGGAACTTCAAGTGTAAGCAGGTGTTATGTGACACTTCTTAAAACAGACCTGAGTACCTACTTATACAGACAGCTTGGTACAGTTAAAAATCCTTTATTTTGCCCTATCTCTAAGAAAATAAATATATGTAAGTTATTTTTGGAACAGGAACTTAACAGATTAAGCTGAAGACTCATTTCCCTGCAGTAAAGGATCCGAAGATGGATTTATCTACTGAAATAGCTTTACAGAACAATAGTACTTACAATAAACAAGCTTTTAGTTGGCCCATCGTGTTGGGAAATATTCCTGATCATCTTCATTAACAAGGGGTCCTTAAATTTCAGGGCTCGCTTCATTAACATTTTCAAACCATTTCCTGAAAAGAAACAGCCACTTAATAAACATAGCAATATCTTAAAATAAAAGATGTAAAGAAACCAGACAGCAATTATGCTTCCAAGATTTACTTACAAGGGAACAATCTGCTCTATTCTGTAACTTCTCCAAAACAGCTACTATCTCCATATATATTGGTGGCACACTTGCATTGTGTTACATCAGAGAAATATCTAAACACTCCACGTGCAGATTACACCTCCAAAAAAGTATAGCACACTGTTCATTTCCATTATTAGGAAAATTCTACATATGAGCCCAGCATAAGCTCTAAACTTTAAGCCCACAAATTGTCCCTACCCACCTTTACTTCATGAAAGGATTACCAGCACCCTATAGTGAGTGGAGAAGCACCACAGCTGTTGGACCTCTGCACTTCACTCCATGGAATACATCATTATGCTTTACAGCATTATTTACCAGTCGAAAAGAATATAATGGAATCTATTACATGAAAATATACATGTAAAACCACATACACAGACTCAAAGTATCTGACTTGCCCAGGACAAGTCCTACTTTTATGTTTCAAAATGATCATCTCTTCTTTTTAATAAGTTCTAATTTGATTTAGACACAAACACACCCTTTTAATGCAAAATTGGATATCCTTACTTCTTCCTTTAAATGACTATACACAGAAGTGTTAAGTGAAATTGCAGGCCACGCAAATCATTGATTGCTATTGCCCCTTTTCAATTTACATTCTAGTAATTTGTTAAAGAGGTTAACAGGGAAATTTTGAGTACACACACAAACAACAGGTACTGATTAATAGCATGCTGCTTAAACTCTAACTATGAAAATAATAAAACCTGAAGAGCAATGCAAGGAACTAAGGAGAGGGCAACTTTGAGTTATTGAACAAAAGAATATACCATCTATACCCCTATACCATATTCATACCATATAACAAATCACTGGAACCTCCAAAATGCCTTTTTTCTTTTCAAAGAAAAGTTACAAGTAGAAGTCATCACTGTGCTATTAGTTTGATTTTAGCAGCTGAAACATTAGCTAAAGAAAGATTTTAGAACAAGTAGAAAAATCTTCATTTCTGTATAGCCATAGTTTTCATGTCACCAGTGTGTTTTACAGAACTGCTTGCACACACGAGAGATGTGGGCAAGCGTGGCTACTCAGTGTCACTTTTGTCACCGAGTGAAATTCGGGAGGGATCTGGTCATTTGCTGGCAATCATTACTCAAACTATTCATGTATATCTTAGAGCGCTGCCAGCCCCAAGGAAGCAGTGAAGCTTAAGGACATTTACCTTCACAGATAAGTTGCACATTTCTTTTGTTAGCAGCAAGGTTAATACAGAAGGAAATAAGTTCCAAGTCAACTCGCTCATCAGGACACTCAAAGAGCATCTTCATTAACTGCCAAGAAACACAAGCAGTCACTCAATCTTTCCAAAGCTTTATAAGAGAAGCAATGCTATTATGTCAACTATAGTATTTATTATTAATATTCAGCATTTCTACAGACAAGAAAACAATACAGGTCAAGATCACAGGATGTATGAGTCCGCTATTTAGGGACAGCAAAATTTCTAACATGCAAAAGGAGGAATTTTAATACATAAACTTCTAAGGGGCTTTGCTTGTCTTGAAATCTTGGTAAACTTAATACAGAAGAACTGCTAGTTCTGGAAAAGCCACATTAAAACCTGGTTGTTTTGTAAAATAATGACACTATAAACAGATATGTAACCACAGAATAATTGTACCACTGTTATGCTTTGAGATTTCTCTGTTGACAGCTACATCAGGCTGTGGTGCATCTGCAACCTGTTTCATTTTTGCAGCGCTCATTGCTGGAGCTGGACATTGCTGTATGCCAGCCAAAGACTTCCCAAAGGTGTTCCCTTTCTTCCAGTAAGGAAGGAAACAACCTAGGGTAGCATAATTAAATAGGCTGTTACCTATAATCTCCTTAAACAGTAAGTTAGTGAAAGTCAGAATTCCTGGAAGATTTCACAAGCAAATAACCTTTTATACACCCAGCTCCCCTATTATCCATTACAGAGTATCGATTACAGTACAGGCCAGAGAGCTACTCTAACTTTGACCATTAGAAATTTGACACTTAAAATTGGCACATTGAATATGTGATGCTCAAACACACCCATTTGTACTTTTTTCCAGCACTACAGCAGACGAGCAGACCTGTTTCCCTACAGAGGAACTGTTGGGCATCATTTTGCTCCTAAAACCTGCTCGGCTCATAAGACATGCCAAAATTATAACGGACAGCAGCGTGATGACAAGACTTGAGATTACCAGAAGTAGAAACAACTGAGCAGAAAGATAAGATCGGGCATAAAGCACCAGACGCACAGCTCAGCTGCATCAGAAAGAGTGAGGGGAAGAAACCAACTCCTCTAGCCATTAGATATTGGAATGCTTGCCCTCTGGTGGCAAAAGTTTTTTTAATGCATTAAATATGAAAGAAAGTGGGTAAGCAAACCGTTTGGAAAAAGAAATATAATTGAGAAGAATATGATTGCAAGAATGACACTCCACAACAATTCACTGCAGCAATTCAGTACATTTATCTACAGCCAGACAACAGGTTGTCATTCCAAAGGGACCCCCAGATAAATAAAATATATTTAGGTTGCAACATGGTGATTAATGTCTTTTTCCTGAGGTTTTAATGTACTGATTTAAAAACTATCACTGAGTTTCTACCTCTCCTCCCTGAAAAGGGAAAGATCTCCCTTGGTGAGTTTAAGGACTCTTAAAACCTTTAGTTTGTTAAATCTATAAGCCTGATGGTCCCAAAAGGATAAGGAATTAAGCAGAAAACATCATATCTGTTAAATGCATAGAACATGCCCACTCAAATCCCCCCCTTGCAACTGCAAACCTTTAAAAGGAGATTAAAACCTTCAGCTGCAAACCTTTAAAAGGAGATTTTCAAAAATCTTTCAAATAATTTGAAGGGAATCATTCCTGTTAGTTACACCATACAAAATATGCAGAAAAGAGATGCCTAATTGGACAGGATTACATGTTAATTACTGAACTACTTCTCCATAAAAAGAAAAAAACCCAGTTTCAATTAAACTCCATTCAAATTTTAAAATAATACTTTCGTACGAGTTCCATGTTTCCCATTATGTCTTCATTTAATTTGATTGCTTCTTGTGCCACTTCAAAAGGAAGAGTAATTGCTGCCAAATAGGAAATATTAAAATTAAATTTGTTCTGCTTTTACTATGTCCATTGTCATCTTTTACTGATTTAACAGGAAGGCAGTAAAAAGACTGCAGCATATGCAATGAAGAGGCAGTAGTGTTCAATCAGACAAGTCCCATATTGAGTATCAGATACCACAGACCAGGGCTGAAATCACTGTGTCTAGACTCTCTGGCACCTGCCT